>NC_048571.1:90265474-90565474 GCF_013265735.2 Oncorhynchus mykiss
AACAACCACCAATCGGTCGCCGAAGGGACGGGCACCTTCATTGGACCAGAACCATGGTCATTGGATGAACCAAACCCACAAGGTAATAGCTGGGATAGAGCACCTGCCCAGGACAAGGCTCAATATCCTCCCACCACCAAGCTGGGAAACCTGGGTCAAAAGTTAGGACACATCGGGCGCCGAAGGGTCTGGTCAAACCACTAAATCGGTCGCCGGTGGGAAATGTCCAAAGTACCATGGTTCCGAGGATCTGGCTTCCCTCAAAAGTGTCCGTTACTCATTTTCTATTCGGACTGAGCAGTTTGACACCACCCCCGTCTCTCTAGGTCATGGAAGTCTTGTTGTCAAAAACCAGGTTTCTGACAGAATGACAGAGTCCCACTTCTCACAGCCGTGCACCTGGTGATTGAAAACGTGCATCTGGTAACTCAAAATTGCGGTTCTCAATGCGCTTACCGGTGTTACAGATATACATGTCCGATAATGGCGCACCCTACTACGGACCTTTTTCAATGGGGGCCGGCCTGAATTATTTATGGAAGGTATGATTACTTTTTTTTCTCCGTGCAACTGGTGATTGAAAACGTGCATCTGGTAACCCAAAATTGCGGTTCTCAATGCGCTTACCGGTGTTACAGATATACATGTCTGATAATGGCGCACCCTACTACGGACCTTTGTCAATGGGGGCCGGCCTGAATTATTTATGGAAGGTATGATTATTTTTTTTCCCCCTCTTTTTCTCTCTCAGTCAGGGCCGTCCCTGAGTACTTTATGGACGGTTTAAAATATTACAATGGATGCAGATTGTGATTTTCCTCCGTGCAACTGGTGATTGAAAACGTGCATCTGGTAACCCAAAAATTATAAAACCGTTTTAAATACTTTTACCGGTCATTCTATTGATATAGCCCGCTAGGGGAGTAACCCACTACGGCCCTGTCTCGGTCAGGGCCGTCCTTAGGTGCTTTATATACAGTTTAAGATATTACGATGGATGCAGATTGTGATTGTTGTGCATCTGGTAACCCAAAAAGGCCCGTGTGCATCTGGTAACCCAAAAATTATAAAACTGTTTTAAATACATTTACCGGTCATTCTATTGTTATAGCCCGCTCTGTGAACATCCCACTACGGCCCTCTCTCAGTCAGGGCCGTCCTTAGGTGCTTTATGGACAGTTTAAGATATGACGATGGATGCAGATTGTGATTGTTGTGCATCTGGTAACCCAAAAAGGCCCGTGTGCATCTGGTAACCCAAAAAATTTAATATGGTTCAAAATGCATTTACCGGTACTCCTGACATTCATGCCCGCTAGGGGAGTACCCCACTACGGCCCTCTCTCAGTCAGGGCCGTCCTTAGTGCTTTATGTACAGTTTAATATATGACGATGGATGCAGATTGTGATTGTTGTGCATCTGGTAACCCAAAAAGGCCCGTGTGCATCTGGTAACCCAAAAATTATAAAACTGTTCAAAATGCATTTACTGGTCATTCTATTACTATATCCCGCTATTAGAGTACCCTACTACGGCCCTGTCTTGGTCAGGGCCGTCCTTGAGTGCTTTATATACAGTTTAAGATATGACGATGGATTCAGATTGTTGTGCATCTGGTAACCCAAAAGGCCCGTGTGCATCTGGTAACCCAAAAATTAAAATACTGTTCAAAATGCATTTACCGGTCATTCTATTAGTATAGCCCGCTATGGGAGCACCCCACTACGGCCTTCTCTCGGTCAGGGCAGTCCTTGAGGGCTTTATATACAGTTTAAAATATGACGATGGATGCAGATTGTTGTGCATCTGGTAACCCAAAAAGGCCCGTGTGCATCTGGTAACCCATAAAAATATAATACTGTTCAAAATGCATTTACCAGGCATTCTAATATTAAATCCCACTATGGAGCCCCACTACTGGGGAAAATTCACTGGAGGGTGCCAAAGATACATCTATCTTAGAATCCTCCATATATTGTACCTTTGGCGCCATCCAGTGAATTTTCTCCAGTAGTGGGGCTTCATACTGGGCAGTAATATTAGGAGTCCAGGTAAATGTATTTTGAAACACATTTTTAATCATTTTAATGCATAAATGACACAAATACAAGGGAGAATTTCAAACAAATATGCTTTATTTAATCAGTTAATCATTTAGTGAAATTATTATGGTACCGGTAGTGGCGTGCCTGCGTTTCCAGAGAGTGACACATATGGTCAGCCACAGTTCCTCGGTCTGTATCCGAGCCTTGGTTAAAGTTCAATGTGGCAACACTGCGTCGAATTGTACCGAAGGTCACTTTACTTCCAATGCCAAACTCTGCAAAGATTTGCCCCACATACTCACACAGATTACCGTACGGTTGACCGCAGGATGTGAAAAAGAAGAGTTCTATGTCTGAGGTCATTCCACTCAGATGAGGCCTGATTTGATGGAATCGTTTAAGCCAAGTGTATTCCTCCTGACATAGAACAATTCTGCACTCCCCGAAGCTATAGTTTGTTTTGTGGCTCGCTAAGCACATCTGATAACCCCCACCTTCCGGGGTTATTTCAGTGAAATCACTCTCACTAAACATGGTGACTGGGGATCGTCGAGTGCCATTAAATATGGCCAACCGGCTGGACATGAGAGCTGCAAACCTACACCTGTCAGAGCAGGTGGCACGGACCTCCAGCCTACTGAGAACTGAAGGAATGGCTTGATTGCTTAGCTCAACAAAGCGTTTTAACTCCGCAGCGCTGAGCACCTCGTCCCTGCAGCGTCGGCGGAATTTTGCCCTATGCGTTGCCTGGCTCTGCCGCGAGTCCCTGTCCATCCAAGCAGAGTAACATCTTTCGAATTCCAACGACCTTAGCTTGCATACCATTTGGCCGGAACTGAATAAGATAATTCAGGAAACCTCGAACATCGGCTCGGTATATTTTTAACGTGGATGGTGCCAAACCACGGTCATCACATTGACCATACCACTCAGACACACGTCTGTAGTTATCCAGATAACACAGTCCTTCATCGGCCTTGCCCTCTGACATAATGCGGAGGAATTCCCGTACTCGGGATATACTGGTGCGACTATTGTCAATTTGTTTAACTGAAGGGTGTATAGCCGCATTACTCCAAACCTCAATTCTGGACGGCACGCCGCCGTCTTCATCACTCTCGCTCTCCGTGGAAGTCGCCACGACACAGCCTTGCTCCCTCGGATCTGAGCACAGTTCACTACCGACCTGACTGATTGGCTGCACCGCCGCCGACGCACCTGCCGTCTGATCACCCTCGTCCACCAGCTGCTGCTCCACGGACAACTCACTTTCAAAACACTGCAAAATCACAGGGTCCTCCGGCCGCGGTTCAACACCGTTGTCAGGCTGCATATACTGCCCTGATTCGGGCTGCTGTCTCTCACTCGAAAACCGGCTACATTGCATAGCATTCGTCCATTCCATAGTACCTGTCTGTCTAGCCGCACGATATTCTGTTTACAACAAAGCCCACAGTCGCGTCTTGGTCTGCTGCTCATAGCTTCTCTCTCCTGCCTTCCTCCGTGTCTCTTTGTTTGCTACACCAAACAACCTAACCCTAACCCTAACCCTAAGCCTAACCCTAAACCGGATTCTTGAACTCGGGCTCCATAAAGAGGCATCCTGAAGAGCCTGGGAATTAGGGAGCAGGTGTCGACGCATTGCCTGGGGGTTTATCCTCTTGGAGGAAAAGGTTAATTTCATTTGCTTTCCTTCTGGTATGAACCATAACGCCGACAGAGATGGCCGCCTCGCTTCGCGTTCCTAGGAAACTATGCAGTTTTTTGTTTTTTTACGTGTTATTTCTTACATTAGTACCCCAGGTCATCTTAGGTTTCATTACATACAGTCGAGAAGAACTACTGAATATAAGATCAGCATCAACTCACCATCAGTACGACCAAGAATATGTTTTTCGCGACGCGGATCCTGTGTTCTGCCTTACAAACAGGACAACGGAGTGGATCCTATGCAGCGACCCAAAAAAACGACTCCGAAAGAGAGGGAAACGAGGCGGTCTTCTGGTCAGACTCCGGAGACGGGCACAGCGCGCACCACTCCCTAGCATTCTTCTTGCCAATGTCCAGTCTCTTGACAACAAGGTTGATGAAATCCGAGCAAGGGTAGCATTCCAGAGGGACATCAGAGACTGTAACGTTCTTTGCTTCACGGAAACGTGGCTTACTGGAGAGACACTATCCGAAGCGGTGCAGCCAACAGGTTTCTCCACGCATCGCGCAGACAGGAAAAAACATCTTTCTGGTAAAAAGAGGGGCGGGGGCGTATGCCTTATGACTAACGTGACATGGTGCGATGAAAGAAACATACAGGAACTCAAATCCTTCTGTTCACCTGATTTAGAATTCCTCACAATCAAATGTAGACCGCATTATCTACCAAGAGAATTCTCTTCGATTATAATCACAGCCGTATATATCCCCCCCCAAGCAGACACATCGATGGCTCTGAACGAACTTTATTTAACTCTCTGCAAACTGGAAACAATTTATCCGGAGGCTGCATTCATTGTAGCTGGGGATTTTATTAACAAGGCTAATCTGAAAACAAGACTCCCCAAATTTTATCAGCATATCGATTGCGTAACCAGGGGAGGAAAGACCTTGGACCACTGTTACTCTAACTTCCGCGACGCATATAAGGCCCTGCCCCGCCCCCCTTTCGGAAAAGCTGACCACGACTCCATTTTGTTGATCCCTGCCTACAGACAGAAACTAAAACAAGAGGCTCCCACGCTGAGGTCTGTCCAACGCTGGTCCGACCAAGCTGACTCCACACTCCAAGACTGCTTCCATCACGTGGACTGGGAGATGTTTCGTATTGCGTCAGATAACAACATTGACGAATACGCTGATTCGGTGTGCGAGTTCATTAGAACGTGCGTTGAAGATGTCGTTCCCATAGCAACGATTAAAACATTCCCTAACCAGAAACCGTGGATTGATGGCAGCATTCGTGTGAAACTGAAAGCGCGAACCACTGCTTTTAATCAGGGCAAGGTGTCTGGTAACATGACCGAATACAAACAGTGCAGCTATTCCCTCCGCAAGGCTATCAAACAAGCTAAGCGCCAGTACAGAGACAAAGTAGAATCTCAATTCAAAGGCTCAGACACAAGAGGCATGTGGCAAGGTCTACAGTCAATCACGGACTACAGGAAGAAACCCAGCCCAGTCACGGACCAGGATGTCTTGCTCCCAGGCAGACTAAATAACTTTTTTGCCCGCTTTGAGGACAATACAGTGCCACTGACACGGCCTGCAACGAAAACATGCGGTCTCTCCTTCACTGCAGCCGAGGTGAGTAAGACATTTAAACGTGTTAACCCTCGCAAGGCTGCAGGCCCAGATGGCATCCCCAGCCGCGCCCTCAGAGCATGCGCAGACCAGCTGGCCTGTGTGTTTACGGACATATTCAATCAATCCCTATACCAGTCTGCTGTTCCCACATGCTTCAAGAGGGCCACCATTGTTCCTGTTCCCAAGAAAGCTAAGGTAACTGAGCTAAATGACTACCGCCCCGTAGCACTCACATCCGTCATCATGAAGTGCTTTGAGAGACTAGTCAAGGACCATATCACCTCCACCCTACCTGACACCCTAGACCCACTCCAATTTGCTTACCGCCCAAATAGGTCCACAGACGATGCAATCTCAACCACACTGCACACTGCCCTAACCCATCTGGACAAGAGGAATACCTATGTGAGAATGCTGTTCATCGACTACAGCTCGGCATTCAACACCATAGTACCCTCCAAGCTCGTCATCAAGCTCGAGACCCTGGGTCTCGACCCCGCCCTGTGCAACTGGGTACTGGACTTCCTGACGGGCCGCCCCCAGGTGGTGAGGGTAGGCAACAACATCTCCTCCCCGCTGATCCTCAACACTGGGGCCCCACAAGGTTGCGTTCTGAGCCCTCTCCTGTACTCCCTGTTCACCCACGACTGCGTGGCCACGCACGCCTCCAACTCAATCATCAAGTTTGCGGACGACACAACAGTGGTAGGCTTGATTACCAACAACGATGAGACGGCCTACAGGGAGGAGGTGAGGGCCCTCGGAGTGTGGTGTCAGGAAAACAACCTCACACTCAACGTCAACAAAACTAAGGAGATGATTGTGGACTTCAGGAAACAGCAGAGGGAACACCCCCCTATCCACATCGATGGAACAGTAGTGGAGAGGGTAGCAAGTTTTAAGTTCCTCGGCATACACATCACAGACAAACTGAATTGGTCCACTCACACAGACAGCATCGTGAAGAAGGCGCAGCAGCGCCTCTTCAACCTCAGGAGGCTGAAGAAATTCGGCTTGTCACCAAAAGCACTCACAAACTTCTACAGATGCACAATCGAGAGCATCCTGGCGGGCTGTATCACCGCCTGGTATGGCAACTGCACCACCCTCAACCGTAAGGCTCTCCAGAGGGTAGTGAGGTCTGCACAACGCATCACCGGGGGCAAACTACCTGCCCTCAAGGACACCTACACCACCCGATGTCACAGGAAGGCCATAAAGATCATCAAGGACATCAACCACCCGAGCCACTGCCTGTTCACCCCGCTATCATCCAGAAGGCGAGGTCAGTACAGGTGCATCAAAGCTGGGACCGAGAGACTGAAAAACAGCTTCTATCTCAAGGCCATCAGACTGTTAAACAGCCACCACTAACACTGAGTGGCTGCTGCCAACACACTGACACTGACTCAACTCCAGCCACTTTAATAATGGGAATTGATGGGAAATGATGTAAATATATCACTAGCCACTTTAAACAATGCTACCTTATATAAATGTTACTTACCCTACATTATTCATCTCATATGCATACGTATATACTGTACTCTATATCATCGACGGTATCCTTATGTAATACATGTATCACTAGCCACTTTATACTATACTATGCCACTTTGTTTACATACTCATCTCATTTGTACATACTGTACCCGATACCACCTACTGTATCTTGCCTATGCTGCTCTGTACCATCACTCATTCATATATCCTTATGTACATATTCTTTATCCCCTTACACTGTGTACAAGACAGTAGTTTTGGAATTGTTAGTTAGATTACTTGTTATTACTGCATTGTTGGAACTAGAAGCACAAGCATTTCGCTACACTCGCATTAACATCTGCTAACCATGTGTATGTGACAAATAACATTTGATTTGATTTGATTTGATTTGATTTGATAACCCCTGCTCTTGGGGAATACCTCCTAATTTCCCGTAGAACAATTATGTATCCTTAGGAGCAATAGAATTAGAGAACAGGTGCCCGTGTATTTGGTCCTCTTGAAGGGCAATTTTCTCATAACCCTAACCCTAACCCCCTAACCCTAACCCTTAACCCCAACCCCTAACCCCTAACCCCTAACCCTAACCCTAAACCCTGACCCTAACCCTAACCCTGAGACCCTCATGCCTAACCTTAAACCTCTAGACCCTCATATCTGATCTTAATTTAACCTTGACCTGTACTTTAATCCTGACCCTTATGGTAACCCCAATCTGAATTCTGACCTTAACCCATAGCTTTCAAATCCTCAGCTTAATTCCTAACCCTAACCTTATGTCCCTACACCCCTATATCTAATCCGAATCCCTCACTCTCTATATCTATTTTAACCTCTAGATTCTCATACCGAACCTTTCCTCCTAGACCACCGCTCTGACCTTGGCACTTGGCCTCTATTCTTAGTTTAGAATCTCTGGCTGTTAACCTAAGCCCTATTTTAATGTCTGATTCTGGTCTTCCTTTTCTTGCTTTTTTTAGTCATTTAAAGTATATTATACATACGTCTTACCACTTATCCTAAAGGGGTTGCCTGTGCCAGTGCACATCAGATTCGTCTGTCACTTATTGACCCTAACCCTCCCAACCTTGATCTGAACCTTAAACCTGAACCATCCTAATCCCAGTTTACCCTAACCTTAACCTGATCAATCTCACTCCAAACCCTAGCCAAGTATCACATTCCTAATCTTAACCACAATCTTAACCTTAAATCTATTTCAATCCCTAAACCCCAAACTTCGGGCCCCAATACCGAACCTAATTTCAACCCCAGCCTCAAACTTAGGTCTAATTTGGACCCCAAGCCTAACCCCTTGGCTCACCCTATTTATAAGCCTAAACCTAAGCTTAAAACCTAATTTTAATTCTGACTATAACCCTAACTCTGACCTTAACCTCACCCTTAACCGCAGCAATCCCCACCTTAGCTCTAACCTTAACCCCGATCCTGAATTTAACCTCAGCCCTGACAATAACCTCAGATCTAATCCTGACCCTGAACATAATCCTGATCTTAACCCCACCCCAAACTCTAATCCCTAATCCTGAACCTTGACCTAGATTCTGACTTGAATTCGAACCCAAGCCTTTAAAACTAACCCTAAACCGGATTCTTAAACTTGAACTCGGGCTCCATAAAGAGGCATCCTGAAGAGCCTGGAGATTAGGGAGCAGGTGTCGACGCATTGCCTGGGGGTTTATCCTCTTGGAGGAAAAGGTTAATTTCATTTGCTTTCCTTCTGGTATGAACCATAACCCCTGCTCTTGGGGAATACCTCCTAATTTCCCGTAGAACAATTATGTATCCTTAGGAGCAATAGAATTAGAGAACAGGTGCCCATGTATTTGGTCCTCTTGAAGGGCAATTTTCTCCTAACTCTAACCCCTAACCCTAACCCTAATTTATGATCCTATGAGGACATCTACGGGCCTTTTTAAAGTACTACACCTAATATATCAGATCATCAGAAATAGTTTTACGGTGCACAGGCCTAACTAGTTTAAACGAAACACAATTATATTCAAAACCTAACCCTCCCTTCCCCCCTCCGGTTTCCACGTGTCAGAGATGGAAGTGGATCAACCGACTCAAAACTAGAACCCTAATCCTTACCTTAACCCTAACTTTAACCATTCTAAAAACTATACCTTACCCTAACCTTAACCCTAACCTTAACCATTCTAAAAACTATACCTAACCCTAACCCTACTACGGACAGACAGTCTTTAACCCAACCAACGGGATAATCTACAAGTGGGCAACCATGGGGTCTACAACTTTGGCCGGTTGCGCCCAGACCCCTCCGGCTCGCGCGTACATGATGTGGAGTGCACCCCCCTCCCTTCCCCCCCTTCGGTTTCCACGTGTCAGAGATGGAAGTGGATCAACCGACTCAAAACTAGAAACCAAACACTAGCCAGTCACCGTTGCATTGCCTGCCGAGGGATCTAGACTCTTCATGCCAAGGAATTTTTTGATCCCTGAAATTACCTGGGATCATTTTTAATCTGCCCTTTTTCTAGGGGTATATACTTCTCTAAGGAATGGTTTGAGGGTGAACAGGTCAAAAATAATTATTAGATTAAATATGCCTAAGCTTCCCACCATTAGCTCTGACAAATTGAAAACTCTAGTAATTGGCGACTCCATTACCTGCAGTATTAGACTTAAAACGAATCATCCAGCGATCATACACTGTTTACCAGGGGGCAGGGCTACCAACGTTAAGGCTAATCTGAAGATGGTGCTGGCTAAAGCTAAAACTGGCGAGTATAGAGATATTGTTATCCACGTCGGCACCAACAATGTTAGGATGAAACAGTCAGAGATCACCAAGCGCAACATAGCTTCAGCGTGTAAATCAGCTAGAAAGATATGTCGGCATCGAGTAATTGTCTCTGGCCCCCTCCCAGTTAGGGGGAGTGATGAGCTCTACAGCAGTCTCACAACTCAATCGCTGGTTGAAAACTATTTTCTGCCCCTCCCAAAAGATAGAATTTGTAGATAATTGGCCCTCTTTCTGGGACTCACCCACAAACAGGACCAAGCCTGACCTGCTGAGGAGTGATGGACTCCATCCTAGCTGGAGGGGTGCTCTCGTCTTATCTACCAACATAGACAGGGCTCTAACTCCTCTAGCTCCACAATGAAATAGGGTGCAGGTCAGGCAGCAGGCTGTTAGCCAGCCTGCCAGCATAGTGGAGTCTGCCACTAGCACAGTCAGTGTAGTCAGCTCAGCTATCCCCATTGAGACGTGTCTGTGCCTCGACCTAGGTTGGGCAAAACTAAACATGGCGGTGTTCACCTTAGCAATCTCACTAGGATAAAGACCTGCTCCATTCCTGTCATTATTGAAAGAGATCATGATACCTCACATCTCATAATAGGGCTACTTAATGTTAGATCCCTTACTTCAAAGGCAATTATAGTCAATTAACTAATCACTGATCATAACCTTGATGTGATTGGCCTGATTGAAACATGGCTTAATCCTGATGAATTTACTGTGTTAAATGAGGCCTCACCTCCTGGCTACACTAGTGACCATATCCCCCATGCATCCCGCAAAGGCGGAGGTGTTGCTAACATTTACGATAGCAAATTTCAATTTACAAAAAAAAGAAGACATTTTCGTCTTTTGAGCTTCTAGTCATGAAATCTATGCAGCCTACTCAATCACTTTTTATAGCTACTGTTTACAGGCCTCCTGGGCCATATACAGCGTTCCTCATTGAGTTCCCTGAATTCCTTTCGGACCTTGTAGTCATAGCAGATAATATTCTAATCTTTGGTGACTTTAATATTCACATGGAAAAGTCCACAGACCCACTCCAAAAGGCTTTCGGAGCCATCATCGACTCAGTGGGTTTTGTCCAACATGTCTCTGGACCTACTCACTGTCACAGTCATACTCTGGACCTAGTTTTGTCCCATGGAATAAATGTTGTGGATCTTAATGTTTTTCCTCATAATCCTGGACTATCGGACCACCATTTTATTACGTTTGCAATTGCAACAAATAATCTGCTCTGACCCCAACCAAGGAACATCAAAAGTCGTGCTATAAATTCACAGACAACACAAAGATTCCTTGATGTCCTTCCAGGCTCCCTCTGTCTACCCAAGGACGCCAGAGGACAAAAATCAGTTAACCACCTAACTGAGGAACTCAATTTAACCTTGTGCAATACCCTAGATGCAGTTGCACCCCTAAAAACTAAAAACATTTCTCATAAGAAACTAGCATAAGAAACTACCAGGGAGCTAGTTTCTTATGAGAAATGTTTTTAGTTTTTAGGGGTGCAACTGCATCTAGGGTATTGCACAAGGTTAAATTGAGTTCCTCAGTTAGGTGGTTAACTGATTTTTGTCCTCTGGCGTACAGAAAATACCCGAGCTCTGAAGCAAGCTTCCAGAAAATTGGAACGGAAATGGCGCCACACCAAACTGGAAGTCTTCCGACTAGCTTGGAAAGACAGTACCGTGCAATATCGAAGAGCCCTTACTGCTGCTCGATCATCCTATTTTTCTAACTTAATTAAGGAAAATAAGAACAATCCGAAATTCCTTTTTGATACTGTCGCAAAGCTAACTAAAAAGCAGCATTCCCCAAGAGAGGATGGCTTTCACTTCAGCAGTAATAAATTAATGAACTTCTTTTAGGAAAAGATCATGAGTATTAGAAAGCAAATTACGGACTCCTCCTTAAATCTGCGTATTCCTTCAAAGCTCAGTTGTCCTGAGTCTGCACAACTCTGCCAGGACCTAGGATCAAGAGAGACGCTCAAGTGTTTTAGTACTACTATATCTCTTGACACAATGATGAAAATAATCATGGCCTCTAAACCTTCAAGCTGCATACTGGACCCTATTCCAACTAAACTACTGAAAGAGCTGCTTCCTGTGCTTGGCCCTCCTATGTTGAACATAATAAACGGCTCTCTATCCACCGGATGCGTACCAAACTCACTAAAAGTGGCAGTAATAAAGCCTCTCTTGGAAAAAGCCAAACCTTGACCCAGAAAATATAAAAAACTATCGGCCTATATCAAATCTACCATTCCTCTCAAAAATGTTAGAAAAGGCTGTTGCGCAGCAACTCACTGCCTTCCTGAAGACAAACAATGTATACAAAATGCTTCAGTCTGGTTTTAGACCCCATCATAGCACTGAGACTGAACTTGTGAAGGTGGTAAATGACCTTTTAATGGCATCAGACTGAGGCTCTGCATCGGTCCTCGTGCTCCTAGACCTTAGTGCTGCTTTTGATACCATCGCACACCACATTCTTTTGGAGAGATTGGAAATCCAAATTGGTCTACAAGGACAAGTTCTGGCCTGGTTTAGATCTTATCTGTCTGAAAGATAACAGTTTGTCTCTATGAATGGCTTGTCCTCTGACAAATCAACTGTACATTTTGGTGTTCCTCAAGGTTACGTTTTAGGACCACTATTGTTTTCACTCTATATTTTACCTCTCGGGATGTCATTCGAAAACATAATGTCAACTTTCACTGCTATGCAGATGACACACAGCTGTACATTTCAATGAAACATGGTGAAGCCCCAAAATTGCCCTCGCTAGAAGCATGTGTTTCAGACATAAGGAAGTGGATGGCTGCAAACTTTCTACTTTTAAACTCGGACAAAACAGAGCTGCTTGTTCTAGGTCCCAAGAAACAAAGATCTTCTGTTGAATCTGACAATGAATCTTAATGGTTGTACAGTCACCTCAAATAAAACTGTGAAGGACCTCGGCGTTACTCTGGACCCTGATCTCTCTTTTGAAGAACATATCAAGACTGTTTCAAGGACAGCTTTTTTCCATCTACGTAACATTGCAAAAATCAAACTTTCTGTCCAAAAATGATGCAGAAAAATGAATCCATGCTTTTGCCACTTCTAGATTAGACTACTGCAATGCTCTACTTTCCGGCTACCCGGATAAAGCACTAAATAAACTTCAGTTAGTGCTAAATATGGCTGCTGGAATCCTGTCTAGAACCAACAAATTGGATCACATTACTCCAGTGCTAGCCTCCCTACACTGGCTTCCTGGCTAGGCAAGGGCTGATTTCAAGGTTTTACTGCTAACCTACAAAGCATTACATGGGCTTGCTCCTACCTATCTATCTGATTTGGTCCTGCCGTACATACCCTCACGTACGCTACGTTCACAAGACGCAGGCCTCCTAATTGTCCCTAGAATTTCTAAGCAAACAGCTGGAGGCAGGGCTTTCTCCTATTGAGCTCCATTTTTATAGAATGGTCTGCCTACCCATGTGAGAGACGCAAACTCGGTCTCAACCTTTAAGTCTTTACTGAAGACTCATCTCTTCAGGGGGTCATATGATTGAGTGTAGTCTGGCCCAGGAGTGTGAAGGTGAACGGAAAGGCTCTGGAGCAACGAACCGCCCTTGCTGTCTCTGCCTGTCTGGTTCCCATCTTTCCACTGGGATTCTCTTTCTCTAACCCTATTACAGGGGCTGAGTCACTGGCTTACTAGGGCTCTTTCATACCGTCCCTAGGAGGGGTGCGTCACTTGGGTGGGATGAGTCACTGATATGATCTTCCTGTCTGGGTTGACACCCCCCCTTGGGTTGTGCCGTGGCGGAGATCTTTGTGTGCTATACTCGGCCTTGTCTCAGGATGGTAAGTTGGTGGTTGAAGGTATCCCTCTAGTGGTGTGGGGGCTGTGCTTTGGCAAAGTGGGTGGGGTTATATCCTTCCTGTTTGGCCCTGTCCGGGGGTGTCGTCGGATGGGGCCACAGTGTCTCCTGAACCCTCCTGTCTCAGACCTCCATTATTTATGCTGCAGTAGTTTATGTGTTGGGGGGCTAGGGTCAGTTTGTTATATCTGGAGTACTTCTCCTGTCACCTACATTTTTGGTCTTTATTATATTATGACAGACCAGCTACATCTGTCTTTTTTATATTACGACAGATCAGCAAGATCTACTGTCTATTGCATTATGTCAGACCAGCTACATCTACTGTCTTTCTTATTTTACTATCGACCAGCTATGTCTACTGTCTCTATATTACACCAGACCAGCTAGATCTGCTGTCTCAATTATATTATGAAGAACCAGCTAGATCTACTGTCTCTATTATATTATGACAGACCAGCTAGATCTACTGTCTCTATTATAATATGACAGAACAGCTAGATCAACTGTCTCTATTATAATATGACAGAACAGCTAGATCAACTGTCTCTATTATAATATGACAGACCAGCTAGATCAACTGTCTCTATTATAATATGACAGAACAGCTAGATCTACTGTCTCTATTATAATATGAGAGACCAGCTAGATCTACTGTCTCTATTATAATATGAGAGACTAGCTAGATCTACTGTCTCTATTATATTATGACAGACCAGCTAGATCTACTGTCTCAAATATATTATGGCAGAACAGCTAGATCTACTGTCTCTTTTATATTATGACAGACCAGCTAGATCTACTGTCTCTATTATATTATGATATACCAGCTAGATCTAATGTCTCTTATATTATGACAGAACAGCTAGATCTACTGTCTCTATTATATTATGACAGACCAGCTAGATCTACTGTATGTTTTATATTATGACAGACCAACTAGATCTACCTTCTTTACTATAATATGACAGACCAGCTAGATCTACTGTCTCTATTATATTATGACAGACCAGCTAGATCTACTGTCTCTATTATATTATGACAGACCAGCTAGATCTACCTTTACTATATTATGACAGACCAGCTAGATCTACTGTCTCTATTATATTATGACATACCAGCTAGATCTACTGTCTCTATTATGATACGGCAAACCAGCTAGATCAACTGTCTCTATTATATTATGACAGACCAGCTAGATCTACTGTCTCAAATATATTATGTCAGAACAGCTAGATCTACTGTCTCTTTTATATTATGACAGACCAGCTAGATCTACTGTCTCTATTATATTATGACATACCAGCTAGATCTAATGTCGCTTATATTATGACATACCAGCTAGATCTAATGTCTCTTATATAATGACAGAACAGCTAGATCTACTGTCTCTATTATATTATGACAGACTAGCTAGATCTACTGTCTCTATTATATTATGACAGACCAGCTAGATCTACTGTATGTTTTATATTATGACAGACCAGCTAGATCTACCTTCTTTACTATAATATGACAGACCAGCTAGATCTACTGTCTCTATTATATTATGACAGACCAGCTAGATCTACCTTTACTATATTATGACAGACCAGCTAGATCTACCTTTACTATATTATGACAGACCAGCTAGATCTACCTTTACTATATTATGACAGACCAGCTAGATCTA
This sequence comes from Oncorhynchus mykiss, assembly GCF_013265735.2. Lineage (NCBI taxonomy): Eukaryota > Metazoa > Chordata > Actinopteri > Salmoniformes > Salmonidae > Oncorhynchus > Oncorhynchus mykiss. The sequence continues at coordinate 90,280,667 of NC_048571.1, forward strand.
CTGTCTCTATTATATTATGATAGACCAGCTAGATCTCCTGTCTCTATTATATTATGACATACCAGCTAGATCTAATGTCTCTATTATATTATGACATACCAGCTAGATCTAATGTCTCTATGACAGAACAGCTAGATCTACTGTCTCTATTATATTATGACAGACAAGCTAGATCGATTTTCTCTATTATATAATTACAGCCAAGCTACATTTTCGGTCTTTATTATATTATGACAGACCAGCTACATCTACTGTCTCTATTATAATATGACAGACCAGCTAGATCTAATGTCTCTATTACGATATGACAGACCAGCTAGATCTAATGTCTCTATTACGATATGACAGACCAGCTAGATCTACTGTCTCATATTATATTATGACAGGCTAGCTAGATCTACTGTCTCTATTATATTATGACAGACCAGCTGGATCTACCTTCTTTACTATAATATGACAGACCAGCTAGATCTACTGTCTCTATTATATTATGACAGACCAGCTAGATCTACCTTCTTTACTATAATATGACAGACCAGCTAGATCTACTGTCTCTATTATATTATGACAGACCAGCTAGATCTACCTTCTTTACTATATTATGACAGACCAGCTAGATCTACTGTCTCTATTATATTATGACAGACCAGCTAGATCTACCGTCTCTATTATATTATGACAGACCAGCTAGATCTACCGTCTTTACTATATTATGACAGACCAGCTAGATCTACTTTCTCTACTATATTATGATAGACCAGCTAGATTTACCTTCTTTACTATATTATGACAGACCAGCTAGATCTACCGTCTCTATTATATTATGACAGACCAGCTAGATTTACCTTCTTTACTATATTATGACAGACCAGCTAGATCTACCTTCTTTACTATATTATGACAGACCAGCTACATCTGTCTTATTTTACTATCGACCAGCTATGTCTGTCTCTATTATATTACACCAGACCAGCTAGATCTGCTGTCTCTAGTATATTATGAAGAACCAGCTACACCTACATGCTTTATTATATTATGGCAGACCAGCTAGATCTACGGTCTCTATTGTATTATGACATACCAGCTAGATCTAATGTCTCTTATATAATGACAGAACAGCTAGATCTACTGTCTCTAGTATATTTTGACAGACAGGCTACATCTACTGTCTCTTATTTTATGACAGACAAGCTAGATCTACTGTCTCAATTATATTATGGGAGACGAGCTACATCTACTTTCTCTACTATATTATGATTTACTGTGGTAAAAAAAATACACCAGTTAGATAGTTTACAAATGTCTCATTCATCCCCTTCCTCTCCCCTGTAAGTATTCCCCAGGTCGTTGCTGTAAATGAGAAGGTGTTCTCAGTCAACTTACCTGGTAAAATAACGAATAAATAAAATAAAAAATAATAGAAAGATCTACCACAGTAAATATGTTAGAGAAATCTACCACAATAAATCATTCAGAGAAACCTGCCTGTCACGGGATTCTTCTGTTGAAGGAGAGGCGGACCAAAACGCAGCGTGGTTATTGTGATACATCTTTAATAAAGATGAAAATAGAACAATATACAAAAAACAAGAAACCGTGAAAAACCGAAAACAGCCCTATCTGGTGTAACAAACACAAAGACAGGAACAATCACCCACAAACCCCAACACCAAACAGGCTACCTAAATATGGTTCCTAATCAGAGACAATGACTAACACCTGCCTCTGATTGAACCATATCAGGCCAAACACAGAAACAGACAAACTAGACACACAACATAGAATGCCCACTCAGATCACACCCTGACCAAACAAAACATACAAACATACAAAGCAAACTATGGTCAGGGTGTGACACTGCTATAGTAAATCAGTTACGGAAACATAACACTGTAAATCAGTTAGAGAATTCCACCACAATAAATCGGTTAGAGAGAAATCTACAACAATAAAGCAGTTAGAGAAATCTAAAACACAATAAATCGTTTAGCAACTTTTTTTTAAAAATTACATCAGTTAGAGAAATCTACCACAGCAAATCAGTTAGAAATCTACCTCAGTAAATCAGTCCTAGAAACCTACCAGAGTAAATCTGTTAGAGTAATCGACCACAATAAATCAGTTAAAGAAATCTACCAAAATAAATAATTTTTGCAGTTTGTTCCAGTCACTGGCAGCAGAGAACTGGAAGGAAAGGCGGCCAAAGGAGGAATTGGCTTTGGGGGTGACCAGTGAAATATATCTGCTGGAGAGTTTGTTGCTGGTGGGTGCTGCTATGGTGACCAGTGAACTGAGATAAGGTGGGGCTTTACCCAGCAGAGACTTGTAGATTACCTGGAGCCAGTGGGTTTGGCGACGAGTATGAAGTGAGGGCCAGCCAACGAGAGCGTACAGGTCGCAGTGGGTAGTATATGGGGCTTTGGTGACAAATTTGTTGAGTACAGTGTTGGAGGCTATTTTGTTAATTACATCGCCGGAGTCGAGGATCGGTAGATAGTCAGTTTTACAGGGGTATGTTTGGCAGCATGAGTGAAGTATGCTTTGTTGCGAAATAGAAAGCCGATTCTCGATTTAATTTTGGATTGGAGATGCTTAATGTGGGTCTGGAAGGATAATTTACAGTCTAACTAGACACCTAGGTATTTGTAGTTTTCCACACCTTCTAGATCAGAATCGTCCTGAGTAGTGATGCTGGATGGGCGGGCAGGTGCGGGCAGCGATCGGTTGAAAAGCATGCATTTAGTTAAACTTGCATTTAAGAGCAGTTGGAGGCCACGGAAGGAGAGTTGTATGGTATTGAAGCTTGTCTGGAGGTTAGTTATCACAGTGTCCAAAGATGGGCCAGAAGTATACTGTACAGAATGGTGTCGTCTGCATAGAGGTGGATCAGAGAATCACCAGCAGCAAGAGCATCATCAATGATGTATACAGAAAAGAGAGTCGGCCCGAGAATTGAACCCTGTGGCACCCCCATAGAGACTGCCAGAGGTCCGGACAACAGGCCCTCCGATTTAAAACACTGAACTCTATCAGAGAAGTAGTTGTGAACCAGGCGAGGCAGTCATTTGAGAAACCAAGGCTGTTGAGTCTGCCGATAAGAATGTGGTGATTGACAGAGTCGAAAGCCTTGGCCAGGTCGATGAATACGGCTGCACAGTGTTGTCTCTTATCGATGGCAGTTATGATATCATTTAGGACCTTGAGCGTGGCTGAGGTGCACCGATGACCAGCTCGGAAGACAGATTGCATAGTCGAGAAGGTACGGTGAGATTCAAAATTGTCGGTGATCTATTTGTTAACTTGGCTTTCGAAGACCTTAGAAAGACAGGGTAGGATAGATATAGGTCTGTAGAAGTTTGGTTCTAGAGTGTCTCCCCCTTTGAAGAGGGGGATGACGGCAGCAGCTTTCCAATCTTTTGGGATCTCAGACGATAAGAAAGAGAGGTTGAACAGGCTAGTAATAGGGGTTGTAACATTTGCGATGGATAATTTTAGAAAGAGAGAGTCCAGATTGTCTAGCCCAGCTGATTTGTAGGGGTACAAATTTTGCAGCACTTTCAGAACATCAGCTATCTGAATTTGGGTAAAGGAGCTTGTGTATTTCGGTTCCTAACTTCCCTGAAAAGTTGCATATCACGGGCTATTTGATGCTAATGCAGTACACCACAGGATGTTTTTGTACTGGTCAAGGGCATTCAGGTCTGGAGTGAATCAAGGGCTATATCTGTTCCTTGTTCTACATTTTTTGAATGGGGCATGCTTATTTAAGATGGTGAGGAAGGCACTTTTAAAGAATAACCAGGCATCCTCTACTGACGGGCTGAGGTCAATATCCTTCCAGGATACCCGGGCCAGGTTGATTAGAAAGGCCTGATCGCTGAAGTGTTTTAGGAAGAGTTTGACAGTGATGAGGGGTGGTCGTTTGACCGCAGACCCATTACGGATGCGGGCAATGAGGCAGTGGTCGCTGAGATCTTGGTTGAAGACAGCAGAGGTGTTTGGAGGGCAAGTTGGTTAGGATGATATCTATGAGGGTGCCCGTGTTTACAGATTTGGGGTTGTACCTGGTAGGTTCATTCATAATTTGTGTGAGATTGAGGTCATCAAGATTAGATTGTAGGATGGCCGGGGTGTTAAGCAGGTCCCACTTTAGGTCACCTAGCAGCACGAGCTCTGAAGATCGATAGGGGACAATCAATTCACATATGGTGTCCAGGACACAGCTGGGGGCAGAGGGTGGTCTATAGCAAGCGGCAACGGTGAGGGACTTGTTTCTGGAAAGGTGGATTTTTAGAAGTAGATTCTCCAATTGTTTGGGCACAGACCTCGATGGTATGACAGAACTCCGCAGGCTATCTCGGCAGTAGATTGCCACTCCGCCCCCTTTGGCAGTTCTATCTTGTCGGAAAATGTTATAGTTAGGGTTGGAAATTTCAGGGTTTTTGGTGGTCTTCCTAAACCAGGATTCAGACACGGCTAGGACATCTGGGTTGGCAGAGTATACTAAGGCAGTGAATAAAACAAACTTGAGGAGGAGGCGTCTAATGTTAACATGCATGAAACCAAGGCTTTTACGGTTACAGAAGCCAACAAATGAGAGTGCCTGGGGAATGGGAGTGGAGGAACAGAGGAGGGTAAGGGTACGGCTAAAGGCTACAAGAACTGGTCGTCTAGTACGTTCGGAACAGAGAGTAAAAGGAGCAGGTTTCTGGGTGCAATAGAATAGATTCAAGGTATAATGTTCAAAGGTATGGTAGGATGTGAATACAGTGGAGGTAAACCTAGGCATAGAATGACGATGAGAGAGATATTGTCTCGAGAAACATAATTTAAACCAGGTGATGTCACCGCATCTGTGGTGAGTGGGACAAGAGGGTTAGCTAAGGCATATTGAACAGGGCTAGAGGCTCTACAGTGAAATAAGACAATCACTAACCAGAACAGCAATGGATAAGCCCTATTGACATTAGGGAGAGGCATACGTAGCCGAGTGATTGTAAGGGTCCAGTGAGTAGTTAAGCTGGCTGGAGACACTGCGATTCAGACAGCTAGCTGGCCGGGGCTAGCAAGCTAGCAGAAGGGCCTTAGAGATATGTTGTGACGGAAGAAGTCTGTTGTAGCCTCCTCGTGCAGAGCCTCTTCATGCGGTTCCGTCTGCAGACCAGCCATGATGGATTAGTAGGGTTCCGTGTCATAAAGGTGTCCAGTCCAATTGGCAAAATAGGTATAGTGGCCCAAGAAATTGGCCGATGGACCTATTCAGCTAACAGTTCGATATGCTCTAGACAGCTAGCGGGGCGCGGCTAGCAGGCTAGCTAGAATCATTCAGGGGACGTTGCGACGGAGGGGCCTGTTGCAAAAAGAACCCTCGGGCAGATTACATCGGTAGTCCAGTCGCGGTGGATTAGCTGGGCTTTGTGTAGTAAAATGGGTCCAAAATAGGTATTGTAGCCCAAGGGGTGGCTGATGGACCTCTTCAGCTAGCCGGGAGATGGGCCTAGATGGGCTCCAGGCTAATTGGTGCTTGCTTCGGGACAGAGACGTTAGCCAGGAGAAGCCAATCGGATAGCAGCTAGCTAGCTGCGATGATCCAGGTGAAAAGGTTCAGAGCTTGTGGTAGGAATCCGGGGATATGGAAAGAAAATAAGTCCGGTATGCTCTGTTTTGAATCGCGTTGTGCAAACTGGTGAGAGAATTCTGAGCTAGAGGTTAGCTGATGACCGCTAGCTGGCTGGCTTATGTCGGGGGATTCCGGTTCGAAAGTAAAGAAAAATACTTTAGAAAATAGCAGATCCTTACCACATTGGGTGAGGCGGGTTGCAGGAGAGTATGTTGAGGTTTAGGAAAAATATAAAAAGATATTCAAAGAAAAAACATATAAAAGATACAGTGTCTTGCGAAAGTATTCGGCCCCCTTGAACTTTGCGACCTTTTGCCACATTTCAGGTTTCAAACATAAAGATATAAAACTGTATTTTTTTGTGAAGAATCAACAACAAGTGGGACACAATCATGAAGTGGAACGACATTTATTGGATATTTCAAACTTTTTTAACAAATCAAAAACTGAAAATTTGGGCGTGCAAAATTATTCAGCCCCTTTACTTTCAGTGCAGCAAACTCTCTCCAGAAGTTCAGTGAGGATCTCTGAATGATCCAATGTTGACCTAAATGACTAATGTTGATAAATACAATCCACCTGTGTGTAATCAAGTCTCCGTATAAATGCACCTGCACTGTGATAGTCTCAGAGGTCCGTCAAAAGCGCAGAGAGCATCATGAAGAACAAGGAACACACCAGGCAGGTCCAAGATACTGTTGTGAAGAAGTTTAAAGCCGGATTTGGATGCAAAAAGATTCCCGAAGCTTTAAACATCCCAAGGAGCACTGTGCAAGCGATAATATTGAAATGGAAGGAGTATCAGACCACTGCAAATCTACCAAGACCTGGCCGTCCCTCTAAACTTTCAGCTCATACAAGGAGAAGACTGATCAGAGATGCAGCCAAGAGGCCCATGATCACTCTGGATGAACTGCAGTGATCTACAGCTGAGGTGGGAGACTCTGTCCATAGGACAACAATTAGTCGTATATTGCACAAATCTGGCCTTTATGGAAGAGTGGCAAGAAGAAAGCCATTTCTTAAAGATATCCATAAAAAGTGTTGTTTAAAGTTTGCCACAAGCCACCTGGGAGACACACCAAACATGTGGAAAAAGGTGCTCTGGTCAGATGAAACCAAAATGGAACTTTTTGGCAACAATGCAAAACGTTATGTTTGGCGTAAAAGCAACACAGCTGAACACACCATCCCCACTGTCAAACATGGTGGTGGCAGCATCATGGTTTGGGCCTGCTTTTCTTCAGCAGGGACAGGGAAGATGGTTAAAATTGATGGGAAGATGGATGGAGCCAAATACAGGACCATTCTGGAAGAAAACCTGATGGAGTCTGCAAAAGACCTGAGACTGGGACGGAGATTTGTCTTCCAACAAGACAATGATCCAAAACAGAAAGCAAAATCTACAATGGAATGGTTCAAAAATAAACATATCCAGGTGTAGAATGGCCAAGTCAAAGTCCAGACCTGAATCCAATCGAGAATCTGTGGAAAGAACTGAAAACTGCTGTTCACAAATGCTCTCCATCCAACCTCACTGAGCTCGAGCTGTTTTGCAAGGAGGAATGGGAAAAAAATTCAGACTCTCGATGTGCAAAACTGATAGAGACATACCCCAAGCGACTTACAGCTGTAATCGCAGCAAAAGGTGGCGCTACAAAGTATTAACTTAAGGGGGCTGAATAATTTTGCACGCCCAATTTTTCAGTTTTTGATTTGTTAAAAAAGTTTGAAATATCCAATAAATGTTGTTCCACTTCATGATTGTGCCCCACTTGTTGTTGATTCTTCACAAAAAAATACAGTTTTATATCTTTATGTTTGAAGCCTGAAATGTGGCAAAAGGTCGCAAAGTTCAAGGGGGCCGAATACTTTCGCAAGGCACTGAATATACACGGGACAAATCAAATCAAATCAAATGTTATTTGTCACATACACATGGTTAGCAGATGTTAATGCGAGTGTAGCGAAATGCTTGTGCTTCTAGTTCCGACAATGCAGTAATAACCAACAAGTAATCTAACTAACAATTCCAAAACTACTGTCTTGTACACAGTGTAAGGGGATAAAGAATATGTACATAAGGATATATGAATGAGTGATGGTACAGAGCAGCATAGGCAGGATACAGTAGATGGTATCGAGTACAGTATATACATGAGGTGAGTATGTAAACAAAGTGGCATAGTTAAAGTGGCTAGTGATACATGTATTACATAAGGATACAGTCGATGATATAGAGTACAGTATATACGTATGCATATGAGATGAATAATGTAGGGTAAGTAACATTATATAAGGTAGCATTGTTTAAAGTGGCTAGTGATATATTTACATAATTTCCCATCAATTCCCATTATTAAAGTGGCTGGAGTTGAGTCAGTGTCAGTGTGTTGGCAGCAGCCACTCAATGTTAGTGGTGGCTGTTTAACAGTCTGATGGCCTTGAGATAGAAGCTGTTTTTCAGTCTCTCGGTCCCAGCTTTGATGCACCTGTACTGACCTCGCCTTCTGGATGATAGCGGGGTGAACAGGCAGTGGCTCGGGTGGTTGATGTCCTTGATGATCTTTATGGCCTTCCTGTGACATCGGGTGGTGTAGGTGTCCTGGAGGGCAGGTAGTTTGTCCCCGGTGATGCGTTGTGCAGACCTCACTACCCTCTGGAGAGCCTTACGGTTGAGGGCGGAGCGGTTGCCGTACCAGGCGGTGATACAGCCCGCCAGGATGCTCTCGATTGTGCATCTGTAGAAGTTTGTGAGTGCTTTTGGTGACAAGCCAAATTTCTTCAGCCTCCTGAGGTTGAAGAGGCGCTGCTGCGCCTTCTTCACAATGCTGTCTGTGTGAGTGGACCAATTCAGTTTGTCTGTGATGTGTATGCCGAGGAACTTAAAACTTGCTACCCTCTCCACTACTGTTCCATCGATGTGGATAGGGGGGTGTTCCCTCTGCTGTTTCCTGAAGTCCACAATCATCTCCTTAGTTTTGTTGACGTTGAGTGTGATGTTATTTTCCTGACACCACACTCCGAGGGCCCTCACCTTCTCCCTGTAGGCCGTCTCGTCGTTGTTGGTAATCAAGCCTACCACTGTTGTGTCGTCCGCAAACTTGATGATTGAGTTGGAGGCGTGCGTGGCCACGCAGTCGTGGGTGAACAGGGAGTACAGGAGAGGGCTCAGAACGCACCCTTGTGGGGCCCCAGTGTTGAGGATCAGCGGGGAGGAGATGTTGTTGCCTACCCTCACCACCTGGGGGCGGCCCGTCAGGAAGTCCAGTACCCAGTTGCACAGGGCGGGGTCGAGACCCAGGGTCTCGAGCTTGATGACGAACTTGGAGGGTACTATGGTGTTGAATGCCGAGCTATAGTCAATGAACAGCATTCTCACATAGGTATTCCTCTTGTCCAGATGGGTTAGGGCAGTGTGCAGTGTGCAGACAAGACGAGGACATAGCTACGCCATCTTGGATGAGATTTCTCTAACTGTGGTAGATTTCTCTAACTGATTTACCGTGGTAGATTTCTCTAACTGATTTATTGTGGTAAATTTCTCTAACTGATTTATTGTGGTACATGCAACATCTACACAGTATAGAGTAGCCATAACAGTTTGTGCATGTTCCCCAAATACTGTAATTATTTTGACTTTAATTCTCACTTTTAGTTAATTATCACAAACCATCAGTGAGCAATCAAGTCATTTTCTGCACTCAGAAGTGCCTGTTAAAAGCTGTAGGATAATTGTTCAGTAATAACCATCAACAGGACTGAAGCCAGCATAACTCTTCCTTCCGCGTTGTTCCATGTGATCCCAGTAGGTGTTCCAGAGAGGGAGGGGAAACAAAGCGAGTTGGTAGAACATGACTACTGTCATTATCCCTGTTACTCCTGCAATACTACATGTTATCATCCTACCCACCAAGCAGTGTAGCCCGGTCCTGTCGTTGCTGATTGACTGCCTGAAGAGACAAATAAAGACGTCGAGAGACTCCAGAGCGGGTCCCGCTGCGCCGCGAGAGAACAAACAAGAGACAAACAGTCAGCGGCTACTGTAGAAGGACAAACAGGCAGCAGCTACTGTAGAAGGACAAACAGGCAGCAGCTACTGTAGAAGGACAAACAGGCAGCAGCTACTACAGAAGGAGACGGCATCGCACATTATTTGAGATCTTATTCAGGTCAGTCGTTATATTTCTTTCTGCGATGAGCAGCATGGTATTTAACCCACGGAGAGGGTTACACTGCAATTACACTGCCTGTCAACACATTGGCAAGCGTAGGCCTACTTTCATTTAAAACATTTAGTGTATTCCTATTATTGGGGAAATGAATACAAGTGTATAGGACATGCATATGATGTGTAGCAATTTTAACAAGCAACGTCCTCGCTGTGGTACAGGTACGTTTTTATTCAATTCAACAAATTAATTCCCAATCGTTTTCCAAATTTGAAGCAGTGCTGATAATTTTAAGGGCTCACACATTGGAAGATTTGCAATATTAAAATATGTTTTGACAATCATTTGTCGTCATAACCCTTTATCATCAGGAATAGCTGGGCAACTTGCTCAGTTTTAGTTTTATAGACTGATAGTATTGCACTGAATTAGCGGGTAAATTTCAGCCCTGCGTGGCAGCAGCGCTGGGTAGCAAGCAACTTGTGCGCTGGTCAGCTTTTCGTTCACCTACTGCCGCCCGCAATTATTAATTACCCATCAGCAACCACCCAACTACATGTGATAAAGTGACAATCTGAAGAATTATAAAGAAAATACATCTAGGCTACATGGGGCGCAGGATTTTTTTTGTTGTTGCCTGATTTGCATATGTTTCTGCTTATAATTTCCGACTTTTGGTAGACTATTTATTAGTCAAGTTGTTTATAATTACATATATTCAGCTTCTCTTCTGTCATTATATGTTGCCCAAGTAGACTAAATACACTCTTGCTCACCAGAATGTCATAAATCGATAGAATTGTTTCTATGTAGTTGAGGTCAGTAAAGTTCTCTTCTTTCGGGGACCGGAGAGAAAATGCAATAACTGAAAAAAAGTGATGTGCAACATTTACAAATTACATCAGTTTGACCATTTGTAAGGACATGGAAAGCTGTGAAAATGACCCAACATGTTTCTGATAAGATTTCCGTTTGGCTTGGATGCATATTTTATGTGGTTGACATACTATCAGCTTTTATGATGCTGATAAAGATGGCACCATAGGTATCTGTAGAGGTGCATTCTCTCAAGATGCTGAAATAAATACATCTTATTTCTCCCCTCATGTTCCCTGGTCAACATTTAGCCTACAGTTGAATTTCACTGCAAGAAATGCTTAATTCTGCATGAGTTAATATTAAGGCTTTGTGCGAGGTTATAGACCTACAGTCAGTGTCCAAATGTCAGTTTCCATTTAAACCCATCTGAGCAGTAGGCTACAGTTCCCTTGACATGTCATAAGCCTATTTGAAGTCCTGTCTTGTGACTGTGGAATTTGTACAGTGCCTCACAATCATCACACATAACATAGCCCCAGCACTGCTTTCATCCTCTTATACTACTTCATCAACTCTTTCCAAAACATTACTTTTAAGGGCCTCCCTTCTCTTTATTTTTAACTGTCCATTACACAGCTTTTCTCTTAATGAATTAAACTCCAACCTTGTCGTTTTTTCCTTCTATTGAATTAAACTCTGATATTGTCCTTTTTTTCCTCTGTGAATCAACGTAAACTTTTTCTTCCTCTTCCGTTAAGCATTTGGCTATTGGCGTGTAGGTTATTTGCTCCGTATACAGTTAGGCCCTAAAGCTTAGGCTTATACACTAATGAGAGAGCCTAAAATAATGAAAGAAAAACCTTAATGTAGCCCATAGATATAAATTGCACAATAATGATACATTTATGGATTTTTTTTTAAGGTAAGCCTATTGGTTTGATCTTTATTCAACCCGCCCACCACACACCCGCCCGATATCCACACAATGATCCTATTTTGTTGTAGGCAAATCAGTAAAATCATTCAGTAAGGTATTGCTGCAGTGTTTTAATTTAGACTGTAGATACCTCCAGATATTTACTTTCTATTTATTTTGAATAAACATATTTTTAAATATAGCCATATTTAGAAAACCAAACTTTTAATTTCAAATTTAAATTGACTTATTACTGAAGCAAATCAATTTTGATTTGAGTTATTGGTTTAACAACTATGCCTTATGGCTTACAATCAGCTGCCACCTGTTGACTACAATAGATAGGGTACTATAAAAATACTTTAAATTAGGCTCCGCTTATGTAGAAATGTGTATTCTTGATCTAAATAGGCTGTATAATTCTGTATTTACTTTCTATGTTACAAGGTCATAGCATCATCTGAGGCCAGTGTTAGTTATGACACAGGTCAGCATGATATTTCCTCATGCAATGACTTAAAATAAACCATTTATTTAAAGATATGACTGAATAACTTATGATAAAACATTTGTAAAGCTATTTTTGAAAAATGGTTGTGACATGAACAGTATTTTGGAGAAGCGAGGACTAGTCTGTATCCGCTGAAAGTGATAGGATACTTCAGGTTCAGTTTCACAACATTTCCCTTCACAAAGATCGAGAACACATAGTTTTCCCCAGTGGTGTAAAGTATTTAAGAAAAAATACTTTAAAGTACTACGTAAGTAGTTATCTGTACTTTTACTCTGCTACATTCCTCAAGAAAATAATGTACTTTTTACTTAATTCATTTTTCCTGCCACCCAAAAGTACTCCTTACATTTCAAATTCTTGACACTACAGGAAAATGGTACAATTCACACTTATCAAGAGAACATCCCTGGTCATCCCTACTGCCTCTGATCTGGCGGACTTACTATACACATGCTTTGTTTGTAAATGTCAGTGTTGGAGTGTGCCCCTGGCTCTCTGTAAATTAAAACAACAAGAAAAATATGCCGTCTGGTTTCCTTAATATAAGGAATGTGAAATTATGTACTGTATACTTTTATTTTTGAAACTTAAGTCCATTTTCTTTTGATACTTTAGTATATTTAAAACCAAATAATTTTACTCAAGTAGTATTTTACTGGGTGACTTTCACCTCTACTTGAGTCATTTTCTATTAAGGTATCTTTACTTTTATTAAAGTATGACAATTGGGTACTTTTCCCACACTGGTTTTCACTACACTACAGTATAAGGATAGGGTAGTATGCCTACACCAATTATTCCTCATTATAGTCTCATGTTTAGCATTTCTCCCTCCATGGGCTACAGTATAATCTTCTATAATCTAGCAGGAACCATCCAGTCTGTATCTACAGTAGAACTCTTTATAACCTGATATAACAGTGATGTAATGTGTGGCTACTAGAGCAACAAGGACTGAATCAAAAAGAGGGAAAGTTTACTTCAGAGTTTCATAATGGGTTATATAATTCCTAAAGAGCAATGTGTGCGTATGTTGGACTTTACTCTGTTATAAATGGAAGGAGCGTCTACAGAGACAAAGCTGTGTTTATATTGTGCCTTTATGTTGGGCCTAACCTGGCCTCCAATACATCAAATCAAATTGTATTAGTCACAGGCGCTGATTACAACAGGTAATAGACCTTACTGTGAAATACTTACTTAAAAGCCCTACACTCTATTTCTTTAACTGCATTGTTGGTTAAGTAAATATTTTCTAAATAAACTAAAGAGAATTTTTCTTCTCCAAAAAATCCAAACGTAACACAAGAAAATGACAATAAATAGATTATATACATGGGCTACCGGTACAGAGACTATTAATGTGTGGGGGTACAGGTTAGTCAAGGTCATTTGTAAAGTGACTATGCATAGATAATAAACAGCAAGTAGCAGCAGTGTAAAAACAAGGGGGGGGGGGGGGGGTCAATGCAAATAGTACTACCTATTTTTTTAAATTTTTTAATTTCATATTTATTTAACTAGGCAAGTCAATTTAGAACAAATTCTTATTTACAATGACGGCCTACCCTGGCCAAACCCTAACCCGGTTGATGCTGGGCCAATTGTGCAACGCCCTACGGGACTCCCAATCACAGCCGGTTTGATATTTCCTGGAATCGAACCAGGGTCTGTAGTGATGCCTCTAGCACTGAGATGCAGTGCCTTAGGCCGCTGCGCCACTCAGGAGCCAAATACAAATGCCTATACAATACCTCAAATGCATTCACATAGTACTGCCTATACAATACATAAAATACATTTACAGAGTACTAAGCTTAGCAATAAAGCATAATTTTAAAACATTTTTTTTTAATTGATAAAGAAAAAAACATTAATATATATATTCTTTATCAGAAACTGATGTGTTCTGATTGTACGGACATTTGCGATTTACACAAACTCATTACCCACACAGAGATGGTGTTTCTAATGCTGTGGTCAGGCTCTGACCAACACAGGGATTTTCCTGTCATTTCCATTGATTTCCACTGATTCCTTATTATAATCGTTTATTAATTTCCAGTGATTTTCCAGTGATTTTTCTAGTGATTATCCAGTGATTTAAAAATAAATATTCTCTAGGAATTTCTTGTGCTTTTCCAGTGCTATTTTGATTTCCAATGTGTTAGAGCAGAAGTCATTGGTAGTGAATGAACAAGAAGATTCCTAACAAATATTACCTAAACCAGCTGAAAGGAATATAATAGGATTCAGCCTCAATAAAAAGACAGTCCTGTTGTACTTCCCCTCTGACTTTATAACTAGGGTGTTAGGTGACAAAATTCAGCTCTGGTTCTGGTGTTATACTTTGTATTCCATGTTATAGAGAACCTTCTCATTAACACAAAACACTTTATTTCATGAGGGTAGGACTTAGCATTGCTGAGATCTTATTTTCAAGTGATCGGAAAAGGTCTTGGACTGGTCACTATTATTCCGTAGGCAATTGCACCAAATCACCTGTCTGCATTCTTAATATCAACACGTTTTGTCCAATATCAAGATACAGTGGTCATATTGTTATGACATTTTCAGGGTTGATGTAGAACACAGTTCATGAAATTAAATTGCAATATTATAAAAATGTGGCACTTAATATGTAAATAAGGCAGGGGTGAAGTGACCATGCATAGATAATAAACAGCGAGTAGCAGCAGTGTAAAAACAATTGGAGGGGTGTCAATGCAAATAGTCTGGGTAGCCATTTGATTAATTGTTCAGCAGTCTTATAGCTTGGGGGTAAAATCTGTTAAGGAGCCTTTTGGTCCTAGACTTGGCGCTCCGGTATCGGTCGCTGTGCGGTAGCAGAGAGAACAGTCTATAACTTGAGTGACTGGAGTCTGACACTTTTTTGAGCTTTCGTCTGACACTGCTTAGTATGTAGGTCCGGGATGGCAGGAAGCTTGGCCTCGGTGATATCTGGGCCATACGCACTACCCTCTGTAGCGCCTTCTGGTCAGATGCCGAGCAGTTGCCATACCAGGCAGTGATGCAACCGGTCAGGATGCTCTCGATTGCGTAGCTGTAGAACTTTTTGAGGATCTCAGGAACCATGCCAAATCTTTTTAGTTTTCCTGAGGGGGAATAGGCTTTGTCGTGTCCTCTTCACAACTGTCTTGGTGTGTTTGGGCCAAAGTAGTTTGTTGGTGATGTGGACGCCAAGGAACTTGAAGCTCTCAACCTGCTCCACTGCAGCTCCATCGATGAGAATGGGGGTGTGCTCGGTCCTCTTTTTCCTGTAATCCACAATCATCTCCATTGTCTTGATCATGTTGAGGGAGAGGTTGTGGTCCTTGCACCACACAGTCAGGTCTCTGACCTCCCTATGGGCTGTCTCATCGTTGTTAGTGATCAGGCCTACCACTTTTGCCATCAGCAAACTTAATGATGGTGTTGGAGTCGTGCCTGGCCATGCAGTCATGAGTGAACAGGGAGTACAGGAGGGGACTGAGCACGCACCCCTGAGTAGCCCCCATGTTGAGGATCAGCGCAGCAGATGTGTTGTTACCTACCCTTACCACCTGGGGGAGGCCCATCAGGAAGTCCAAGATCCAGTTGCAGAGGGAGGTGTTTAGTTCCAGGGTCCTTAGCTTAGTGATGAGCTTTGTGGGCACTATGGTGTTGAACACTGATTTTACCCCTCAATGAATAGCATGCCTTTTGTCTTGAGGTAGTCACCTCATACAAGTACCCCCAGGGTTAGGGTTAGCAGCCGCGAGCGGGGTTAGGGTAAGCAGCAGCGAGCGGGGTTAGGGTAAGCAGCAGCGAGCGGGTTTAGGGTAAGCACCAGCGAGCGGGGTTAGGGTTAGCAGCAGCGAGCGGGGTTAGGGTTAGCAGCAGCGAGCGGGGTTAGGGTTAGCAGCAGCGAGCGGGGTTAGGGTTAGCAGCAGCGAGCGGGGTTAGGGTTAGCAGCCGCGAGCGGGGTTAGGGTTAGCAGCCGCGAGCGGGGTTAGGGTTAGCAGCCGCGAGTGGGGTTAGGGTTAGCAGCTAGCGGGTGTAACAGTATAACTTTAGACCGTCCCCTCGCCCATACCCGGGCGCGAATCAGGGACCCTCTGCACACATCAACAACAGTCACCCACGAAGCATCGTTACCCATCGCTCCACAAAAGCCGCGGCCCTTGCAGAGCAAGGGGAACCACTACATCAAGGTCTCAGAGCAAGTGACGTCACCGATTGAAACGCTATTTAGCGCGCACCACCGCTGACTAGCTAGCTGTTTCACATCCGTTACACGGGGTTAGAGTTATTAGCAGCAGCAGCTAGCAGGGTTATTATTTTTTATTTAAACTTTATTTAACCAGTTAAGCTAGTTGAGAACAAGTTCTCATTTACAATTGCGACCTGGCCAAGATAAAGCAAAGCAGTGCGACACAAACAACAACACAGAGTAACACATGGAATAAACAAGCATAAAGTCTATATACAGTGTGTGCAAATGGCTTGAGGAGGTAAGGCAAAACAATATGGGGATGAGGTAGGTAGATTGGGTGGGCTATTTACAGATGGGCTATGTACAGCTGCAGTGATTGGTTAGCTGCTCAGATAGCTGATGTTAAAAGTTAGTGAGGGAAATATGTCTCCAGCTTCAGCGATTTTTGCAATTTGTTCCAGTCATTGGCAGCAGAGAACTGGGAGGAAAGGCGGCCAAAGGGGGTGTTGGCTTTGAGGATGACCAGTGAGATATACCTGCTGGAGCGCGTGCTACGGGTGGGTGTTATCGTGACCGGTGAGCTGAGATAAGGTGGAGCTTTACCTAGCATAGACTTCTAGATGACCTGGAGCCAGTGGGTCTGGCGACGAATATGTAGCGAGGGCCAGCCGACTAGAGCATATATGCGTCGAATACAACAGTGAAATACTTATTTACAAGCCCTAACCAGCAATGCAGTTTAAAAAATAAAACAAATAAAATAAGAATAAGAAATAAAAGTAACAAATAATTAAAAGAGCAACAGTAAAAAAGCAATAGCGAGGCTGTATACTGGGGGTACCGGTATTAGGGTTAGTCTTGCAGAGTACCCACACAGAGGAGGCTGTGGCCTTCACTCCAGTCCTGGATAGGAATATAGAACAAAAAATAAAACCTTTTTTAGAGGGTTGGGGTTACAGATATGGTTAAGGGTTAGGGTTAAGGTAATGATTAGACCTGAGGAGGCTGTGGCCTTTACCCCAGGCCTGGAGAGGACTATAGGACTAAAATAAAGCCTTTAGGGGACAGAAACCCAAAAAGACTCGGGTCAAAACTTCACCTCTCTAGTGAGACCGGTGGAGGGATGTTACTGTTAACACGATGTACACATGTTTTATCCGTTTAGCACACTTCCGTCTTTTCCTGTGTG
Source organism: Oncorhynchus mykiss (assembly GCF_013265735.2). Classification (NCBI taxonomy): domain Eukaryota; kingdom Metazoa; phylum Chordata; class Actinopteri; order Salmoniformes; family Salmonidae; genus Oncorhynchus; species Oncorhynchus mykiss. Next base: position 90,298,092 of record NC_048571.1, read on the forward strand.
TGTGTTTTCCTTTCTACCTCGAGGAACATCCCCTTGCCTCCCCAGCGGGAGCGGAGGAGACCTTGACATAGTGTGTGTGTGTGTAGTAAGGCTGTAGCTCTTTCCTTCTCCTTGGAGGAGGCTCTGCTTAAAGCCCATGGGAGCAATCAACCATTAACTCACTCCTATTCAAATAAATTGGGGAAAAGTTCACGTCCTAAAAAATTGTGCAAACTCTCATTCCCAGGGAGCTGCACAATGGCAATCTAGGACTGGGGAGTGTGGGCAGAAGACTAGGGAGGGGGCCGCTGGGGGGGTCAGGAGAGTGGGGAGGGGGCCCGCTGGCCGGGAGCGTGTTGTTGTAATGGCTCTAGTATGTATCTTAATGTTCTTTAGTCTCCCTAGAGGGTCTTAATGGGAGAATGAGTCCCTTAGACAAAACCTCACGTCTCTACTGCAAAATCATCCTCCCATAGACAAGAACCAACACACTGGATAGTCTGAACACAGAAAACACAACAAGCACGACAAAATCTGAGAGCCAGATTATCTTGTTTATATAAATACTATATTGTACATGTCATACATTCTATATTGAACATGTCTTACATTGTACCTGTCATACATTCTATATTGTACATGTCATACATTCTGTATTGAACATGTCATACATTCTATATTGTACATGTCATACATTCTGTATTGAACATGTCATATATTGAACATGTCAACAATTGTCTGTTTAACATGTCATATATTGAACATGTCATACATTCTATATTAAACATGTCGTCCGTTCTGTATTGTACATGTCATCCATTCTATATTGAACATGTCATACATTGAACATGTCATACATTCTATATTGAACATGTCATAAGTTCTATATTGAACATGTAGTACATTTTATATTGAACATTGGGTGCATTAAACACTGTTCTAAAGCTGTGTTGGGGTGCATTAAACACACTTTCTTTCTACACATGATGCAAAGTTGATCTACAACGTTGCTTTGTGCGTGTCTTTGTACACGTGTGCATGTCCAAAGGTACCCTCATGCCTGCATGTATTTTGAGAACGGCTTGAGAAAACGTGATATTGGTTTGGACCCTGACACTCACCTGTAGGAAGGAGAGACCCCGTGTGAGTATAGGAAAATCACCCGTGTCATTATAATGTGACAGGTCCAGTGTGAATATAGGACAATCATCAGTACCATTATAATATGTTACCACACCCACAACAGAAGCACAATCATGGTCTGGGTTTTGCAGGTGGAGGACTTCTCTGAGAAGTCGATGTTCTGCCTCAATTCTCCCCAAAACCAACAAGGAAGTCTGCTGCAGTGTTGTGTGGTTGTATGAAACCAATCGGTACATCAAGCAAAGCTCTTAACCGTGTCATTCTGCTCTTAATTTCTATTCGCCATATTATTTTTGTCTCCCTTTTTATTGAAATAATGAACACTGGTTCTGCATTTGAACTGTGTTAGTTAATAGACCCAGTGAAAGACGCAGAGAGAGACCAAGACAGAGAGAGACAAGAGGCCGTGGTCATGGAATTCCGAATGTGTCATGCATCTGCACCTACATTTCAATGTGTCTACCATGTCCACAGTGTGTCTGGATTCCCTATTTCAGCGCTATATTCAAATGCCAGTAGTATGCATTCTACAAACGGTGGAATAGGCAAAATATGATAAAACAACAACTGATGGCAGTAGCTAACTACTGTAGCTAACTAGCCACCTAACCTATGTAGCTAGCAAACAACGCTAAAGGGATTGCAAACGGGTTAGATTAACTGTAGCCAAACCTATATATTTTTTCTTCTAAATATTAGTTGGCTGGCTAGATTTGAGACCAGCAAACACGTTCCTCACATGCTAAGAACATATTTCCTCCAATGTTATAATGAAAAGGTGCCTCTCGGTCCCAAAACATATGTGGGAGGAGTGCTGATGACGTCGCCAACTGTATGCACTTTCAGTAGCCTGATTGCGTCCAGACTGAGGAGAAATCCGCATACAATACATCCCTGACCACTTCCTGAAGTGGTCAGCCAGATCTGAACACGATCAGATCACAAAGCAACTTTTATGTGTCTAGACCTGTCTTTTCAATGTGATCTTCATATTTTGGTAGCAGAAGACACTTACATGCGACAAGTGTAGACACCAAAGAGACAGACAGTGGGGATGTCAGTCTTCATGAATCAGACCGCTGAATAATGCTGGACTCTGTGAAAGTCTGCTGTAGCTTTGAAGAATAGTGATTTTCAAGTATTGCTTCATACAACATATTGGTAATTCAAATATTATAAACTATATATTTTTAGATACATTTAAACAGTGTAATAATAAGCTGTCTACCTGATATTCCTTAGAATAAGAAGTGATCTCAATGTCTCTCAGCGTGTCTCTCAGCATAGAGAAGTGGAACCAGAGACATAGCGTCAGAACAGGATGAAGCAACAGGAAGTCATAAGACTGCTCTAACACACAACACTACACCAGACCACCTTAACATCACATGACCCGGAGAGACAAACCCTAACCATAATCCTAACCCAGAGACATAGCTTCATAACAGAATGAAGCAACATGAAACACACACTACACCAGACCACCTTAACACCACATGACCCTGAGAGACAAACCCTAACACAAACCATAACCCAGAGACATAGCGTCAGAACAAGATGAAGCAACAGGAAGTCATAAGGCTGCTCTAGCACACAACACTACACCAGACCACCTTAATACCACATGACCCTGACCTCTGTCTGGCTGCTCTCTGAAGTGAAACTATCTGATGTTAGAGAGGAAAATGACTCCTCTAGGTTCTTTTAAACCAGTCACATCCCCAGGAAAAGGCATGAGCCAACCTCTTAACCACAAGGTCCTGCTGACTAGTTTCTCTCTCCTGACTAGTAGTTCATCACTCCTGACTAATAGTTGATATCTCCTGACTAGTAGTTCAGCCCTCCTGACTAGTTGGGGCGACTAGTAGTTCAGCCCTCCTGACTAGTTGGGGCGATGAGTAGTTCAGCCCTCATTAGTCCTTCCCCATTGACTAATTCAACCCTCCTGACTAGTAGTCCATCCCTCAATAGTTAATTTCTCCTGACGAGTAGTTCATCCCTCCTGACGTGTTCATTCCTCTTGACTTGTGTCCTCTTTTCATCTGTCCTGACTAGTAGTTAATCCGTCCTGACTAGTAGTTAATCCATCCTGACTAGTAGTTAATTGCTTTTGACTAGTAGTTCCTCACTCCATGCTAGTTCATCCCTCCTGACTCGTGGTTCAGCCCTCCGGACTAGTGGTTCATCCCTCCGGACTCGTGGTTCATCCCTCCGGACTAGTGGTTCATCCCTCCGGACTAGTAGTTCAGCCCTCCGGACTAGTTGTTCATCCCTCCGGACTAGTTGTTCAGCCCTCCGGACTAGTTGTTCAGCCCTCCGGACCAGTAGTTCAGCCCTCCGGACCAGTAGTTCAGCCCTCCGGACCAGTAGTTCAGCCCTCCGGACCAGTAGTTCAGCCCTCCGGACCAGTAGTTCAGCCCTCCTGACTAGTAGTTCAGCCCTCCTGACTAGTAGTTCAGCCCTCCGGACTAGTAGTTCAGCCCTCCGGACTAGTAGTGATTCATCTCTCCTGACTAGTTGTTCCAATCAAAGTTTATTTGTCACGTTTGCCTAACCCTAAACCTAACCTTAGTGAAATGCTTACAAACAGGCTCTAACCAATAGTGCAAAAAAGGTGTTAGGTGAATAATAGGTAAGTAAAGAAACAAAACAACAGTAAAAAGACAGGCTATATACAGTAGAGAGGCTATATACAGTAGCGAGGCTGTAGAATCAAATCAAATGTATTTATATAGCCCTTCGTACATCAGCTGATATCTCAAAGTGCTGTACAGAAACCCAGCCTAAAACCCCAAACAGCAAGCAATGCAGGTGTAGAAGCACGGTGGCTAGGAAAAACTCCCTAGAAAGGCCAAAACCTAGGAAGAAACCTAGAGAGGAACCAGGCTATGTGGGGTGGCCAGTCCTCTTCTGGCTGTGCCGGGTGGAGATTATAACAGAACATGGCCAAGATGTTCAAATGTTCATAAATGACCAGCATGGTCCAATAATAATAAGGCAGAACAGTTGAAACTGGAGCAGCAGCACGGCCAGGTGGACTGGGGACAGCAAGGAGTCATCATGTCAGGTAGTCCTAGGGCTCAGGTCCTCCGAGAGAGAAAGAAAGAGAGAATTAGAGAGAGCACACTTAAATTCACACAGGACACCGAATAGGACAGGAGAAGTACTCCAGATATAACAAACTGACCCTAGCCCCCCGACACATAAACTACTGCAGCATAAATACTGGGGGCTGAGACAGGAGGGGTCAGGAGACACTGTGGCCCCATCCGAGGACACCCCCGGACAGGGCCAAACAGGAAGGATATAACCCCACCCATTTTGCCAAAGCACAGCCCCCACACCACTAGAGGGATATCTTCAACCACCAACTTACCATCCTGAGACAAGGCTGAGTATAGCCCACAAAGATCTCCACCACGGCACAACCCAAGGGGGTGGCACCAACCCAGACAGGAAGATCACATCAGTGACTCAACCCGCTCAAGTGACGCACCCCTCCCAGGGACGGTATGAAAGAGCCCCAGTAAGCCAGTGACTCAGCCCCTGTAATAGGGTTAGAGGCAGAGAATCCCAGTGGAAAGAGGAGAACCAGCCAGGCAGAGACAGCAAGGACAGCAAGGGCGGTTCGTTGCTCCAGGGCCTTTCCGTTCACCTTCCCACTTCTGGGTCTTCAGTAAAGACTTAAAGGTTGAGACCGAGTTTGCGTATCTTACATGGGTAGGCAGACCATTCCATAAAAATGGAGCTCTATAGGAGAAAGCCCTGCCTCCAGCTGTTTGCTTAGAAATTCTAGGGACAATTAGGAGGCCTGCGTCTTGTGACCGTAGCGTACGTGTAGATATGTACGGCAGGACCAAATCAGAGAGATAGGTAGGAGCAAGTAATGTAATGCTTTGTAGGTTAGCAGTAAAACCTTGAAATCAGACCTTGCCTTGACAGGAAGCCAGTGTAGGGAGGTTAGCACTGGAGTAATATGATCAAATTTTTGGTTCTAGTCAGGATTCTAGCAGCCGTATTTAGCACTAACTGAAGTTTATTTAGTGCTTTGTCTGGGTAGCCGGAAAGTAGAGCATTGCAGTAGTCTAACCTAGAAGTGACAAAAGCATGGATTAATTTTTCTGCATCATTTTTGGACAGAAAGTTTCTGATTTTTGCAATGTTACGTAGATGGAAAAAAGCTGTCCTTGAAATGTCCTTGATATGTTCTTCAAAAGAGAGATCAGGGTCCAGAGTAACGCCGAGGTCCTTCACAGTATAGAAGTAGCGATGCTACATACAGACACCGGTTAGTCAGGCTGATTGAGGTAGTATGTACATGTAGATATGGTTAAAGTGACTATGCATATATGATGAACGAACAGAGTAACAGTAGCGTAAAAGTGGGGTTGGTGGGTGGCGGGACACAGTGAAGATAGCCCGGTTAGCCAATGTGCGGGAGCACTGGTTGGTTGCCCCATTTGTTCATCCCTCCTGGCAAGTAGTTTAGCCTTCCTGACCAGTATTTCAGGTCTCCTGACTAGTAGTTCATCCCTCCTGACTACTAGATAATTTCTCCTGAATAGTTCATCCCTCCGCACTAGTGGTTCAGCCCCCCTGACTAGTGTTTCATCCATCCTGAGTAGTTAAGCCTTCCTGTCCAGGGCTAGTCAAGCCATACTAGAGCACACGCCTCCTCCTGACCCAGGCCAGGTCAACCCTACTGCCATACAACCTTCTGCAGCACACAGTCAGCAGCAGCCAGGTCAGTAGGCGTCTGAACCACACAGAGAGCGGACAGGGTCCATCCTGGACTTTTGATATCTCAGTGCTTCTTTATTAGTTATCTATGTTCTAGAACATTCAGCATATGTAAATGAGCATTCTCCTTTACCGTATGTAAAGTAGGTAAGAAAAGAAGTCAGAGCAATCTGAAGTGGTTTTGATTCTGGTTTGAGTCAGAATGATGCCAGCCTGCTGAGTTTGTGGTCGCCAGCCCCGCCTGTATAATGCTTTGATCTGTTTCTGTCCTGTATCTACCCCGGCTGGCTGCGTTGTTTCTGCCCTGTCTGTCTGGAGTGATGACTGAGATATGTACCAGCCACTGGGTGAGTGGGCTTTCTCTCAGACTCTCAGGTCTATAGAGAGGCCACTGGAACGACCTTGGGCTAGTCTGATGTATTTTTGGGGGGGCAGATTCAATGCTGGGCAGCTAGCCTAACACCTACATTTCAGCATGAATTGTAGTGCTCAGTGAGTACAGTAAAAGTTAATTTAGAGTGGGGCTTCTGTTTTAGTTGTGAATCTGTGAAGATGAGCATGGTGTTGTTGATGAATGCAGTGAGACAGGTTCTTCTGTGTTGTCATGGATCCTTTCTGGTGTTTCCATAGCTACTGCAGCAGTGATGAACTGTCTGGATTACCTGTAAAATTGTGCTACCGTCTCTGTGATGACACCAATTCTGGTCTGAGCACACACTGTCTCCGAGACTGACACCAAGTCTGGTCCGAGCACACACTGTCTCCGAGACTGACACCAAGTCTGGTCCGAGCGCACACACACACACACACACACAGAGAGAACTGTAATGAAATGTTAGACCAAGCAGGAAACACCTTCAAAATGTTTTATTTTGTCTGTCCTGTGTAAATAAATCCACAAGGACATTTGACTATATACAGCAACACTAAAATTTAGATAACCCTCAACATTCTATATTCTAGTTAATCTTGAATTATCTCTATAATGTTCAGGCCTTGGTGTCCAGGGTTGAATCGAATCAAATCAAATATTATCGGTCACATACACATATTTAGCACGTTATTGCTGGTGTAGAGAAATGCTTGTGTTCCGAGCTCCAACAGTGCAGTACTATCTTACAATTCACAGCAATACACATATCTAAAAGTAAAATAATGGAATTAAGAATATATAAATATTAGGACAAACAATGTCGGAGTAGCATTGACTAAAATACAGTAGAATAGAATACAGTATATATGAGTAAAGCAATATGTAAACATTATTAAAGTGTCCAGTGATTCCATGTCTATGTACAGTTGAAGTCGGATGTTTACATACACTTAGGTTGGTGTCATTAGAACTTGTTTTTCAACCACTCCACAAATTTCTTGTTAACTGTAGTTTTGCCAAGTCGGTTAGGACATCTACTTTGTGCATGGCACAAGTAATTTTTCCAACAATTGTTTACAGACAGATTATTTCAGTTATAATTCACTATCACAATTCCAGTGGTGTAACGGTTTTCGTCTTCATACGAAGGAGAGTCGAACCAAAATGCAGCGTGTCGATTGCGATTCATGTTTAATGAAAAAAAACACACTAAACACAAACACTACAAAAACAATAAACGTAACGAAAACCTAACCAGCCTATCTGGTGAAAACACATAGACAGGAACAATCACCCACAAACACACAGTGAACCCCAGGCTACCTAAATATGGTTCCCAATCAGAGACAATGATGAACACCTGCCTCTGACTGAGAACCATATCAGGCTGAACATAGAAATAGACAAACAAGACATGAAACATAGAATGCCCACTCAGATCACACCCTGACCAATCAAAACATAGAAAATACAAAGTAAACTATGGTCAGGGCGTGACAGTACCCCCCCCCCCAAGGTGCGGACTCCGGCCGCAAAACCTGAACCTATAGGGGAGGTTCTGGGTGGGCATCTGTCCGCGGTGGCGGCTCTGGCGCTGAACGTGGACCCCACTCCATGACAGTTTTAATCCCCCTCCTAAACGTCCCTAAATAGGTTACCCACCACAATGATAACATGGGACAGAGGGACAGCTCGGGACAGAGGTAACTCGGGACAGATGGGTAGCTCAGCCCTGAGAGGAAGCTCAGCACTGAGAAGAAGCTCAGCACTGAGAAGAAGCTCAGGCAGGTGGTTAGATCCGGCAGATCCTGGCTGGCTGGCGGTTCTGGAAGATCCTGGCTGACTGGCGGATCTGGGAGAATCTGGACGACTGGCAGATCTGGGAGAATCTGGACGACTGGCAGATCTGGGAGAATCTGGACGACTGGCAGATCTGGGAGAATCTGGACGACTGGCAGATCTGGGAGAATCTGGACGACTGGCAGATCTGAGAGAGTCTGGACGACTGGCAGATCTGGAAGAGTCTGGTCGACTGGCAGATCTGGAAGAGTCTGGTCGACTGGCAGATCTGGAAGAGTCTGGTCGACTGGCAGATCTGGAAGAGTCTGGTCGACTGGCAGATCTGGAAGAGTCTGGTCGACTGGCAGATCTGGAAGAGTCTGGTCGACTGGCAGATCTGGAAGAGTCTGGTCGACTGGCAGATCTGGAAGAGTCTGGTCGACTGGCAGATCTGGAAGAGTCTGGACGACGGGCAGATCTGGAAGAGTCTGGTCGACTGGCAGATCTGGAAGAGTCTGGACGACTGGCAGATCTGGAAGAGTCTGGACGACTGGCAGATCTGGAAGAGACTGGTCGACACAGACTGGCTGCTCTGGCTGCTCCATGCTGACTGACAGCTCTGGCTGCTCCATGCTGGCAGACTGCTCTGGCTGCTCCATGATGACTGGTAGCTCTGGCTGCTCCATGCTGACTGGCTGCTCCATGCTGACTGGCAGCTCTGGCTGCTCCATGCTGACTGGCTGCTCTGGCTGCTCCATGCTGACTGGCTGCTCCATGCTGACTGGCTGCTCCATGCTGACTGGCGGCCCTGGCTGCTCCATGCTGACTGGCGGCCCTGGCTGCTCCATGCTGACTGGCGGCCCTGGCTGCTCCATGCTAACTGGCAGCTCTGGCGGCTCCTTGCAGACTGGCAGCTTTGGCGGCATCCTGCAGACTGGCAGCTCTGGCGGCTCCTTGCAGACTGGCAGCTCCATGCAGACTGGCAGCTCTATGCAGACTGGCAGCTCCTTGCAGACTGGCAGCTCCTTGCTAACTGGCAGCTCTAAGCTAACTGGCAGCTCTATGCTAACTGGCAGCTCTATGCTAACTGGCAGCTCTATGCTAACTGGCAGCTCTATGCTAACTGGCAGTTCTGAACAGGCGGGAGACTCCGGCAGCGCTGAAGAGAAGGGAGGCTCTGGCAGCGCTGGACAGGCGAGGCGCACTGTAGGCCTGATGCGTGGTGCTGGCACTGGTGGTACTGGGCCGAGGACACGCACAGGAAGCCTGGTGCGGGGAGCTGCTACCGGAGGGCTGGGGTGTGGAGGTGGTACTGGAAAAACCGGACCGTGCAGGCGCACTGGAGCTCTTGAGCACCGAGCCTGCCCAACCTTACCTGGTTGAATGCTCACGGTCGCCCTGCCAGTGCGGCGAGGTGGAATAGCCCGCACTGGACTATGCAGGCGAACCGGAGAAACCGAGCGCAAGGCTGGTGCCATGTAAACCGGCCCAAGGAGACGCACTGGGGACCAGCTGCGTAGAGCCGGCTTCATGGCATTAGGCTCGACGCTCAATCTAGCCCGGCAGACACGCGGAGCTGGAATATACCGCACCGGGCTATGCACCCGCACTGGAGACACCGTGCGCACCACTGCATAACACGGTGCCTGTCCGGTCTCTCTAGCCCCCCGGTAAGCACAGGGAGTCTGCCCAGGTCTCCTACCTGGCGTAGCCATACTCCCTGTTAGCCCCCCCCCAATAAATTTTTGGGGCTGCCTCTCAGGCTTCCATCCGCTACGTCGTGCTGCCTCCTCATATCTGCGCCTCTCAGCTTTCGCCGCCTCCAGTTCCTCCTTGGGGCGGCGATATTCTCCAGGCTGAGCCCAGGGTCCTTTACCGTCCAGTTCTTCCTCCCATGTCCATTTCTCCAGGTGGTGCAGCCTCTCCCACTGCAGCTGCTCCTGCTGCTTCTTCTCCTGCTGCACCTTTGGGCGGCTACACTCCCCTGGTTTAGCCCAGGGTCCTCTCCCGTCGAGGATTTCCTCCCATGTCCAGAAATCCTTACAACGTAACTCCTCTTTTTGCTGCTGCTGCTGCCTGTTGACACGCCGCTTGGTCCGTTGGTGGTGGGTGATTCTGTAACGGTTTTCGTCTTCATACGAAGGAGAGTCGAACCAAAATGCAGCGTGTCGATTGCGATTCATGTTTAATGAAAAAAAACACACTAAACACAAACACTACAAAAACAATAAACGTAACGAAAACCTAACCAGCCTATCTGGTGAAAACACATAGACAGGAACAATCACCCACAAACACACAGTGAACCCCAGGCTACCTAAATATGGTTCCCAATCAGAGACAATGATGAACACCTGCCTCTGACTGAGAACCATATCAGGCTGAACATAGAAATAGACAAACAAGACATGAAACATAGAATGCCCACTCAGATCACACCCTGACCAATCAAAACATAGAAAATACAAAGTAAACTATGGTCAGGGCGTGACAAGTGGGTTATAAGTTTACATACACAAAGTTGACTCTGCCGTTAAACAGCTTGGAAAATTCCAGAAAATTATGTCATGGCTTTAGACATCATTTAGACATCATTTTGAGTCAATTAGAGGTGTACCTGTGGATGTATTTCAAGGCCTACCTTCAAACTCAGTGCCTCAAAGCCAGACTACGGTTTGCAACTGCACATGGGGACAAAGATCGTACTTTTTGGAGAAATGTCCTCTGGTCTGATGAAACAAAAATAGAACTGTTTGGCTATAATGACCATCGTTATGTTTGGGGGAAAAAGGGGGAGGCTTTCAAGCCGAAGAACACCATCCCAACCGTGAATCACAGGGGTCTTCCAAATGGACAATGACCCCAAGCATACTATCAAAGTTGTGGCAAAATGGCAACAAGGCATTCACAAGGCCCCGACCTCACTCCTATAGAACATTTATGGGCAGAACTGAAAAGCGTGTGCGAGTAAGGAGGCCTACAAACCTGACTCAGTTACACCAGCTCTGCCTGGAGAAATTTACCAAAATTCACCCAACTTATTGTGGGAAGCTTGTGGAAGGCTAACTGAAACATTTGACCCAAGTTAAACAATTTAAAGGCAATGCTACCAAATACTAATTGAGTGGATATAAACTTCTGACCGACTAGGAATGTGATGAAAGAAATAAAAGTTGAAATAAATCATTCTCTCTACTATTATGCTGACATTTCACCTTCTTAAAATAAAATGGTGATCCTAACTGACCTAAAACAGGGAATTTTATGAGGATTAAATGTCAGGAATTGTGAAAAACTGAGTTTAAATGTATTTGGCTAAGGTGTATGTAAACTTCAGACTTCAACTGTATATAGGGCAGCAACCCCTAAGGTGCAGGGTTGAGTATCCGTCTAGTGATGGCTATTTTACAGTCTGATGGCCTTGAGATAGAAGCTGTATCTCAGTGTCTCGGTCGCAGCTTTGATGCACATGTACTGACCTCACCTTCTGGATGATAGCGGGGTGAACAGGCCGTGGCTCAGGTGGTTGATGTCATTAAACTTTTTGGCCTCTGGAGAGCCATGCGGTTGCGGGGGGGGGGGGGGGGGGGGGGGCAGTTGACGTACCTGGCGGTGATACAGCCCAACAGGACCCTCTCAATTGTGCATCTGTAAAAGTTTGTGAGGGTTTTAGGGGCCAAGACTAATTTCTTCAGCTTCCTGAGGTTGAAGAGGCGCTGTTGCGCCTTCTTTACCACACTGTCTGTGTGGGTGGACCATTTAATTTTGTCAGTGATGTTTACACCAAGGAACTTTCCACCTTGTCCATTGCGGTTCCGTTGAGGTGGATAGGGGAATGCTCCCTCTTCTCTTTCCTGAAGTCCACAATCAGCTCCTTAGTTTTGTTAACGATGAGGGAGAGATTATTTTCTTGGCACCGCTCCGCCAGGGCCCTCACCTCCTCCCTTGTAGGCTGTCTCGTCATTGTTGGTAATCAGGCTGTTGTGTCGTCTGCAAACTTGATGATTGATTTGGAGACGTGAATGGCCATGCAGTCATGGGTGAACAGGGAGTACAGGACCACGCACCCTTGTGGGGCCGCTGTGTTGAGAAGCAACTGGAAGTTGTCTTGGAAGTCCAGGACCCAGTTACATAGGGCGGGGTTCAGACCCCAAGCTTAATAATGAGCTTGGGGGGTACTATGGTATTGAAGGCTAAGCTATAGTCAATGAACAGCATTCTGACGTAGGTATTCCTCTTGTCCAGATGAGCTAGGGCAGTGTGCAGTGCGATGGCTATTGCGTCTTCTGTGGCTCTATTGGGGTGGTAAGCAAATTGAAGTGAGTCTAGGCTGTCAGGTAAGGTAGAGGTGATATGATCCTTAATTAGCCTCTCAAAGCACTTCATGATGACAGAAGTGAGTGCTACGGGGCGATAGTCATTTAGTTCAGTTACCTTTGCATTCTTGGGTACAGGAACAATGGTGGACATCTTGAAGCATGTGGAGACAGCAGACTGGGGTAGCGAGAGATTGAATATGTCCGTGAACACTCCAGCCAGCTGGTCTGCGCATGCTCGGAAGACGGGGCTAGGGATGACATCTGGGCCGACAATCATCGGCCATGGAGAACGAGAGCCCACAGTCCTTAGGAGCGGGCCACGTTGGTGGCACTGTGTTATCCTCAATGCGGGCTAAGATGGTGTTTAGCTTGTCCGGGAGCAAGACATCGGTGTCTACGACGTGGCCGGTTTTCCCTTTGTAGTCCTTGATTGTCTGTAGACCCTGCCACATACATCCGGAGGAGATGGCCGCCGTTGTACGGTCTCCTAACCAATTGTGCTATGTGTTTGTTTTTTTTGCGAGATTTGTTAATTATTTTGTACATAATGTTTCTGCAACCATATCTTACGTAAGAAAAGAGCTTCTGGATATCAGGACAGCGATCACTCACCTCGGATTAGACAAAGATTTCTTCAAAAACAACAACAAGCAGGACTCACACAATATTCTCCAAACGCCCCACAGGCAGACATCCCAATTATTCACAAAAGGAAGCGACGCAGAGGACGAAGAGCCGGATGCCTCGTCTGGACCCATAGAAGACAACTAGGAAAGCTGCCGTCACCATCAATATTACTTGCCAACGTGCAATCATTGGATAATAAACTAGACGAGGTACGATCACGACTATCCTACCAACGAGACATAAAAAACAGTAATATCCTATGCTTCACGGAATCGTGGCTGAATGACGAAATGGATATTCAGCTAGCGGGAGACACGCTGCACCGGCAGGATAGAACAGCACACTCCGGTAAGACGAGGGGGGGCGGTCTGTGCATATTTGTAAACAACAGCTGGTGCACGAAATCTAAGGAAGTCTCTAGATTTTTCTCGCCTGAAGTAGAGTATATTGTGATAAATTGCAGGCCACATTACTTGGCTAGGAAGTTCTCAGCTATATTTTTCGTGGCTGTTTATTTACCACCACAGACAGATGCTGGCACTAAAACCTCACTCAGTCAGCTGTATAAGGAAATAAGCAAACAGGAAACCACTCACCCAGAGGCGGCGCTCCTAGTGGCCGGAGACTTTAATGCAGGGAAACTTAAATCAGTTCTACCAAATTTCTATCAAAATGTTAAATGTGCAACCAGAGGGAAAAAAATTCAAGATCACCTGTACTCCACACACAGAGACTCATACAAAGCTTTCCCTCGCCCTCCATTTGGTAAATCCGACCACAACTCTATCCTCCTGATTCCTGCTTACAAGCTCAAATTAAAGCAGGAAGAACCAGTGACTCGGTCTATAAAAAAGTGGTCAGATGAAGCAGATGCTAAACTACAGGACTGTTTTGCTATCACAGACTGGAACATGTTCCGGGATTCTTCCGATGACATTGAGGAATACATCACATTAGTCACTGGCTTTATCAATAAGTGCATTGAGGACGTCGTCCCCACAGTGACTGTATATACATACCCCAACCAGAAGCCATGGATTACAGGCAACAATCGCACTGAGCTAAAGGATAGAGCTGCCACTTTCAAGGTGCGGGGACTCTAACCCAGAAGCTTACAAGATATCCCGCTATGCCCTGCGACGAACCATCATACAGGCAAAGCGTCAATACAGGGCTAAGCTTGAATCATACTACACTGGCTCCGACGCTTGTCGGATGTGGCAGGGCTTGCAAACTATTACAGACTACAAAAGGAAGCACAGCCACAAGCTGCCCAGTGACATGAGCCTACCAGACGAGCTAAATCACTTCTATGCTCGCTTCGAGACAAGCAATACTGAGGCATGCATGAGAGCATCAGCTGTTCCGGACTACTGTGTGATCACGCTCTCCGTAGCCAACGTGAGTAAGACCTTTAAACAGGTCAACATACACAAGGCTGCAGGGCCAGATGGATTACCAGGACGTGTGCTCCGGGCATGTGCTGACCAACTGGCAGGTGTCTTCACTGACATTTTCAACACATCCCTGATTGTCTGTAATACCAACATGCTTCAAGCAGACCACCATGGTCCCTGTGCCCAAGAATACAAAGGCAACCTGCCTAAATGACTACAGACCCGTGGCGTCCATAGCCATGAAGTGCTTTGAAAGGCTGGTGATGGCTCACATCAACACCATTATCCCAGAAACCCTAGACCCCACTTCAATTTGCATACCGCCCAAACAGATCCACTGATAATGCAATCTCTATTGCACTTCACACTGCCCTTTCCCACCTGAACAAAAGGAACACCTATGTGAGAATGCTGTTCATTGACTACAGCTCAGTGTTCAACACCATAGTACCCTCAAAGCTCATCACCAAGCTAAGGATCCTGGGACTACACATTTCACTCTGCAACAGGATCCTGGACTTCCTGACAGGCCACCCCCAGGTGGTGAGGGTAGGTAGCAACACATCTGCCACGCTGATCCTCAACACTGGAGCTCCCCAGGGGTGTGTGCTCAGTCCCCTCCTGTACTCCCTGTTCACCCACGACTCCATGGCCAGGCACGACTCCAACACCATCATTAAGTTTGCTGATGACTCAACAGTGGTAGGCCTGATCAACGGCGAGACAGCATATAGGGAGGGGGTCAGAGACCTGGTCGGGTGGTGCCAGAATAACAACCTATCCCTTAACCTGTTGCGTCGACCAAACCCGGATCCGGGGTTCTATTTACAGACCTAAGCTCATTACCATAACGCAACGTTAACTATTAATGAAAATCGCAAATGAAATGAAATAAATATGCCATCTCTCAAGCTTAGCCTTTTGTAAACAACACTGTCATCTCAGATTTTCAAAATATGCTTCTCAACCATAGGAAAACAATAATTTGTGTAAAAGTGGCTAGCTAGCGTAGCATTTAGCATTAGCATTAGCGTTAGCATCCAGCACGCAAGATTTCAACAAAAACATAAAAGCCTTCAAATAAAATCATTTACCTTTGAAGAACTTCGGATGTTTTCAATGAGGAGACTCTCAGTTAGATAGCAGATGCTCAGTTTTTCCCAAAAAGATTATTTGTGTATTAGAAATAGCTCCGTTTTGCACATCACATTTGGCTACCAAAAAAAAAACGAAAATTCAGTCCTCAAAACGCGAACTTTTTTCCAAATTAACTCCATAATATCGACTGAAAACAAATGCAAACGTTGTTTAGAATCAATCCTCAAGGTGTTTTTCACATATCTCTTCAATGATATATCATTCGTGGAAGCATGGTTTCTCCCCTCAATCAAATGGAAAAGTACAAGCAGCTGGCGTTTGCGCACCGAATTCCACACAGGACACCAGGCGGACACTTGGAAAATGTAGTCTCTTATGGTCAATCTTCCAATGATATGCCTACAAATACGTCACAATGCTGTAAACACCTTGGGAAAACGACAGAAAGTGTAGGCTCATTCCTTGCGCAATCACAGCCATATAAGGAGACAATGGAAAACAGAGCTTCAGAGATTCTGCTCATTTCCTGGTTGACGTATCATCTTGGTTTCGCCTGTAGAATGAGTTCTGGGGCACTTACAGACAATATCTTTGCAGATTCTGAAACTTCAGAGTGCAAAACTGTCAAGAATATGCATAGTCGAGCATCTTTTCGTGACAAAATATCGCGCTTAAAACGGGAACGTTTTTTATCCAAAAATGAAATAGCGCCCCTAGAGATCCAACAGGTTAACGTAACCAAGAGTAAGGTGGTGATTGTGGACTACAGGAAAAGAAGCACTGAGCATGTCCCCATTCGACGGGGCTGTAGTGGAGCATGTTCAGAGCTTCAAATTCCTTGGTGTCCCCTTCAACAACAAACTAGATTGGTCCAAACACACCAAGACAGTCGTGAAGAGGACACGAAAAAGCCTATTCCCCCTCAGGAAACTAAAAAGATTTGGCATGGGTCCTGAGCTACTAAAAAGGTTCTACAGCTGCAACATCGAGAGCATCCTGACCGAAGGCATCACTGCCTGGTAGGGCTATTGTTCGGCCTCCGACCGCAAGACACTTCAGAGGGTAGTGTGTACGGCCCAGTACATCACTGGGGCCAAGCTTCCTGTCATCCAGGACTTCTACACCAGGCGGTGTCAGAGGAAGGCCCGAAAAATTGTCAAATACCCCAGCCACCCAGTCATAGACTCTTCTCTCTACTACCGCATGGCAAACAGTACCGGAGTGGCAAGTCTAGGACAAAAAGGCTTCTCAACAGTTTTTGAACATTGTGTGCTCCCCCCAACCCCTATTTTACACTGCTGCTACTCTCTGTTTGTCTTATATGCATAGTCACTTTAACTATACATTCATGTACATACTAAATTGGCTAACCGGGCTGTCTGCATTGTGTCCCACCACCCGCTAACCCTCTTTTTACGCTTATGCTACTCTGTTCATCATACAGTATATGCATAGTCACTTTAACGATACCTACATGTACATACTACCTCAATAAGCCTGACTAACAGGTGTCTGTATATAGCCTTGCTATTCTTTTTTCAAATGTCTTTTTACTGTTTTATTTCTTTACTTACCTACACACACACACACACACACACACACACACCTTTTTTTCCCCGCACCATTGGTTAGAGCCTGTAAGTAAGCATTTCACTGTAAGGTCTACCCGTTGTATTCGGCGCACGTGACAAATAAACTTTGATTTGAGCCGTTGAATTGCGACTCCACTTTGTCTCTGTACTGACGTTTTGCCTGTTTGATTGCGTTACGGAATTACTACACAGTTTGTATTCAACTGGTACATATCCCAGTCTGCGTGATAAAAACAATCTTGAAGCATGGATTTCAATTGGTCAGACCAGTGTTGAATAGACTTTAGCACGGGTACTTCCTGTTTGAGTTTCTGCCTATAGGAGATGAAAAATGGAGTTGTGATCTGATTTTCCCGAAGGGAGGGTGAGGGAGGGCCTTGTAGGCATCTCGAAAGGGCGAGTGTTTTTCCTAAGCGCGTACTACAGTCAATGTGTTGATAGAACTTCGGTAGCATTTTCCTCAAATTTGCTTTGTTAGAATTCCCAGCTTCAATAAATGCGGCCTCAGGATATTTGGTTTCCAGTTTGCATGAAGTCCAGTGTAGTTCCTTGAGGGCCGTCATGGTATCAGCTTGAGGCAGGATATACACGGCTGTGACTATTTATTTAACTAGGAAAGTCCGTTAAGAACAAAATCTTATTTACAATGACGGCCTACCCTGGTCAAACCCTAACCCAGATGACAGGGGGCCAATTGTGCGCCGCCATATGGGACTCCCAATCACGGCCAGTTGTGATACAGCCTGGATTCAAACCAGGGTCTGTAATGACGCCTCTAGCACTGAGATGCAGTGCCTTAGACCGCTGCACCACTCGGGAGCTTTTGGGAGATGATATGGTCAGCGTTTGATTGAGGTATTCTAGGTCGGGTGAACCAAAGGACTTGAGTTTCTGTGTTATCACAATCACACCATAAGTACTTAATCATGGGAACATACACCACCTCCTTTCTTCTTCTTCTTCCCAGAGAGCTCTTTTTCCTGTCTGCGCGATGAACTGAGAACACTGCTATAGCAATGTAAATACAGTGCCTTGCGAAAGTATTCGGCCCCCTTGAACTTTGCGACCTTTTGCCACATTTCAGGCTTCAAACATAAAGATATAAAACTGTATTTTTTTGTGAAGAATCAACAACAAGTGGGACACAATCATGAAGTGGAACGACATTTATTGGATATTTCAAACTTTTTTAACAAATCAAAAACTGAAAAATTGGGCGTGCAAAATTATTCAGCCCCCTTAAGTTAATACTTTGTAGCGCCACCTTTTGCTGCGATTACAGCTGTAAGTCGCTTGGGGTATGTCTCTATCATTTTTGCACATCGAGAGACTGAAAGTTTTTCCCATTCCTCCTTGCAAAACAGCTCAAGCTCAGTGAGGTTGGATGGAGAGCATTTGTGAACAGCAGTTTTCAGTTCTTTCCACAGATTCTTGATTGGATTCAGGTCTGGACTTTGACTTGGCCATTCTAACACCTGTATATGTTTATTTTTGAACCATTCCATTGTAGATTTTGCTTTATGTTTTGGATCATTGTCTTGTTGGAAGACAAATCTCCGTCCCAGTCTCAGGTCTTTTGCAGACTCCATCAGGTTTTCTTCCAGAATGGTCCTGTATTTGGCTTTGTCCCACTTGTTGTTGATTCTTCACAAAAAAATACAGTTTTATATCTTTATGTTTGAAGCCTGAAATGTGGCAAAAGGTCGCAAAGTTCAAGGGGGCCGAATACTTTCGCAAGGCACTGTAGTCTGGTAAAACACACCCTGCTATAGCAAAGTAACTAGTCTGGTAAAACACAACCTAATATATCAACGTAACTGTAGTCTGGTAAAACACACCCTGCTATAGCAACGTAACTGTAGTCTGGTAAAACACACCCTGCTATAGCAACGTAACTGTAGTCTGGTAAAACACACCCTGCTATAGCAAAGTAACTAGTCTGGTAAAACACAACCTAATATATCAACGTAACTGTAGTCTGGTAAAACACACCCTGCTATAGCAACGTAACTGTAGTCTGGTAAAACACACCCTGCTATAGCAACGTAACTGTAGTCTGGTAAAACACACCCTGCTATAGCAACGTAATTGTAGTCTGGTAAAACACACCCTGCTATAGCAACGTAACTGTAGTCTGGTAAAACACACCCTGCTATAGCAACGTAACTGTAGTCTGGTAAAACACACCCTGCTATAGCAACGTAACTGTAGTCTGGTAAAACACACCCTGCTATAGCAACGTAACTGTAGTCTGGTAAAACACACCCTGCTATAGCAACGTAATTGTAGTCTGGTAAAACACACCCTGCTATAGCAACGTAACTGTAGTCTGGTAAAACACACCCTGCTATAGCAACGTAACTGTAGTCTGGTAAAACACACCCTGCTATAGCAACGTAACTGTAGTCTGGTAAAACACACCCTGCTATAGCAACGTAACTGTAGTCTGGTAAAACACACCCTGCTATAGCAACGTAACTAGTCTAGTAAAACACACCCTGCTATAGCAACGTAACTGTAGTCTGGTAAAACACACCCTGCTATAGCAACGTAACTGTAGTCTGGTAAAACGCACCCTGCTATAACTTCTTACGGCTAGGCCCCTTTTTTCTCCTGTCTGAATGACGTGTCCAAAGTTAACTGCCTGTAGCTCAAATCGGTTAGCAGATGTTAATGCGAGTGTAGAGAAATGCTTGTGCTTCTAGTTCCAACAATGCAGTAATAACCAACGAGTAATCTAGCTAACAATTCCAAAACTGCTACCTTATACACACAAGTGTAAAGGGATAAAGAATATGTACATAAAGATATATGAATGAGTGATGGTACAGAGCGGCATAGGCAAGATGCAGTAGATAGTATCGAGTACAGTATATACATATGAGATGAGTATGTAAACAAAGTGGCATTGTTTAAAGTGGCTAGTGATACATGTATTACATAAAGATGCAGTAGATGATATAGAGTACAGTGTATACGTATACATATGAGATGAATAATGTAGGGTATGTAAACATTATATTAAGTAGCATTGTTTAAAGTGGCTAGTGATATATTTTACATCAATTCCCATTATTAAAGTGGCTGGAGTTGAGTCAGTGTGTTGGCAGCAGCCACTCAATGTTAGTGGTGGCTGTTTAACAGTCTGATGGCCTTGAGATAGAAGCTGTTTTTCAGTCTCTCGGTCCCAGCTTTGATGCACCTGTACTTCTGGATGATAACGGGGTGAACAGGCAGTGGCTCGGGTGGTTGTTGTCCTTGATGATCTTTATGGCCTTCCTGTGACATTGGGTGGTGTAGGTGTCCTGGAGGGCAGGTAGTTTGCCCCCGGTGATGCGTTGTGCAGACCTCACTACCCTCTGGAGAGCCTTACAGTTGCTGTACCAGGCGGTTATACAGCCCGACAGGATGCTCTCGATTGTGCATCTGTAGAAGTTTGTGAGTGCTTTTGGTGACAAGCCAAATTTCTTCAGCCTCCTGAGGTTGAGGAGTTGCCGCTGCGCCTTCTTCACGATGCTGTCTGTGTGGGTGGACCAATTCAGTTTGTCTGTGATGTGTACGCCGAGGAACTTAACTTACTACCCTCTCCACTACTGTTTCATCGATGTGGATAGGGGGATGCTCCCTCTGCTGTTTCCTGAAGTCCACAATCATCTCCTTAGTTTTGTTGACGTTGAGTGTGAGGTTATTTTCCTGACACCACACTCCGAGGGCCCTCACCTCCTCCCTGTAGGCCGTTTATTCGTTGTTGGTAATCAAGCCTACCACTGTTGTGTCGTCCGCAAACTTGATGATTGAGTTGGAGGCGTGTGTGGCCACGCATTCGTGGGTGAACAGGGAGTACAGGAGAGGGCTCAGAACGCACCCTTGTGGGGCCCCAGTGTTGATCAGCGGGGTGGAGATGTTGTTACCTACCCTCACCACCTTGGGGCGGCCCGTCAGGAAGTCCAGTACCCAGTTGCACAGGGCGGGGTCGAGACCCAGTGTCTCGAGCTTGATGTCAAGTTTGGAGGGTACTATGGTGTTAAATGCTGAGCTGTAGTCGATGAACAGCATTCTCACATAGGTATTCCTCTTGTCCAGATGGGTTAGGGCAGTGTGCAGTGTGGTTGAGATTGCATCGTCTGTGGACCTATTTGGGCGGTAAGCAAATTGGAGTGGGTCTAGGGTGTCAGGTAGGGTGGAGGTGATATGGTCATTGACTAGTCTCTCAAAGCACTTCATGATGATGGAAGTGAGTGCTACGGGGTAGTCGTTTAGCTCAGTTACATTAGCTTTTTTGGGAACAGGAACAATGGTGGCCCTCTTGAAGCATGTGGGAACAGCAGACTGGGATAGGGATTGATTGAATATGTCTGTAAACACACCAGCCAGCTGGCCTGCGCATGCTCTGAGAGCGCGGCTGGGGATGCCGTCTGGGCCTGCAGCCCTGCGAGGGTTAACACGTTTAAATGTTTTACTCACCTCGGCTGCAGTGAAGGAGAGTCTGCATGTTTTGGTTGCGGGCCGTGTCAGTAACTAAAAGTTATTTAGTCTGCCTGGGAGCAAGACATCCTGGTCCGTGACTGGGCTGGTTTTCTTTTTGTAATCCGTGATTGACTGTAGACCCTGCCACATACCTCTTGTGTCTGAGCCGTTGAATTGCGATTCTACTTTGTCTCTATACTGACGCTTAGCTTGTTTGATTGCCTTGCGGAGGGAATAGCTACACTGTTTGTATTCGGTCATGTTTCCGGTCACCTTGCCCTGATTAAAAGCAGTGGTTCGCGCTTTCAGTTTCACGCGAATGCTGCCATCAATCCACGGTTTCTGGTTTGGGAATGTTTTAATCGTTGCTATGGGAACAACATTTTCAACGCACGTTCTAATGAACTCGCTCACCGAATCAGCGTATTCGTCAATGTTGTTGTTTGACGCAATACGAAACATATCCCAGTCCACGTGATGGAAGCAGTCTTGGAGCTTGGAATCAGATTGGTCGGACCAGCGTTGAACAGACCTCAGCGTGGGAGCTTCTTGTTTTAGCTTCTGTCTGTAGGCAGGGAGCAACAAAATGGAGTCGTGGTCAGCTTTTCCGAAAGGAGGGCGGGGGAGGGCCTTATATGCATCGCGGAAGTTAGAATAACAATGATCTAAGGTTTTACCAGCCCTGGTTGTGCAATCGATATGCTGATACAATTTAGGGAGTCTTGTTTTCAGATTAGCCTTGTTAAAATCCCCAGCTACAATGAATGCAGCCTCAGGAAATGTGGATTCCAGTTTGCAAAGAGTCAAATAAAGTTCGTTCAGAGCCATCGATGTGTCTGCTTGGGGGGGAATATATACGGCTGTGATTATAATCGAAGAGAATTCCCTTGGTAGATAATGCGGTCGATATTTGATTGTGAGGAATTCTAAATCAGGTGAACAGAAGGACTTGAGTTCCTGTATGTTGTTGTGAGCACACCACGTCTCGTTAACCATAAAGCATACGCCCCCGCCCCTCTTCTTACCAGAAAGATGTTTGTTTCTGTTGGCGCGATGCGTGGAGAAACCAGCTGGCTGCACCGACTCCGATAGCGTCTCTCGAGTGAGCCATTTTTCCGTGAAGCAAAGAACGTTACAGTCCCTGATGTCCCTCTGGAATGCTACCCTTGCTCGGATTTCATCAACCTTGTTGTCTAGAGACTGGACATTGGCGAGAAATATGCTAGGGAGTGGTGCGCGATGTGCCCGTCTCCGGAGTCTGACCAGAAGACCGCTTCGTTTCCCTCTTTTACGAAGTCGTTTTTTTGTGTCGCCGGCTGGGATCCATTCCGTTGTCCTGGGTAAAAGGCAGAACACAGGATCCGCTTCGCGAAAGTCATATTCTTGGTCGTACTGATGGTGAGTTGACGCTGCTCTTATATTCAGTATATATTCAGCTCAGGCCCTGAAGCCAGGATATGCATATAATTGGTACCATTGGAAAGAAAACACTTTGAAGTTTGTAGAAATGTCAATATCATGTAGGAGAATATAACACAATAGATATGGTTGGAGAAAATCAAAAGAATAACAATGTAACTAGTCTGGTAAAAAAACACACCCTGCTATTACAATGTAACTGTGGTCTGTGAAATGGCTAGATTAAGACACAGCATCAATGAGATGTTGTGGTTCCACTGAAGGACTCCTTCCTGTAGGAATGAGGTGTACACCACAGACTCCACACACCACAATATAGACTACATACTGCAAAATAGACTACAGACTACATACGGCAGACGACACACTACAGACTACAAACTACAGGTGACACTTTACACTGCAGACTGTACACAACACACTACAGATTGCCTACAGACGACACACTTCACACTACTGACTATTACCTACAGATTACACACTAGACACTACAGATTACACAATAGACTACATACTAGAGACTACACAATAGACTACATATTACAACTCACTCATTATATACTACATATGGTAGACTCCACACTGTAGACTACACACTAAACTACACACTAAATGCTCCAGACTCCACACTATAGATTACACACTATAAACTACACAAAAGACGACATACTACACAAGACTACAGATTTCACACTACAAAATCGACTACACATTACCACTATAGACTACAAATTAGACTACACACTAGACTACAGACTAAACAATATTGACTACAAACTATAGACTACACAATATAGACTACACACTTCATATTACAGATTACATACTTGACCACACAATGCACAATATACACTACGGACTACAGACAACACAGTACCGTCTACACATTACATACTACACATTACGGACTTCATACTTCTAACACACTACACAATATACTACACATTACAACTACAGACTAAACATTAACATTAGACTACAGACTAAACACTAGACTACACAATATACTACACACTACAGACATGACACTACATAATATAGACTACATACTACACATTACAGACTACACAGCACCGACTACGCATGATACTACACATTACGGTCTTCACACTACACATCAGAATTCTAACTACACACTACATACAGCACACCATAGACTACAGACTACACACTGTAGACTACACATTACCACTACATACTGCACACCATAAACTACAGACTACACACTGTAGACTACACATTACCACTACATACTGCACACCATAAACTACAGACTACACATTGTAGACTACACATTACCACTACATACTGCCGACCATAAACTACAGACTACACACTGTAGACTACACATTACCACTACATACTGCACACCATAAACTACAGACTACACACTGTAGACTACACATTACCACTACACACTGTAGACCACACATTACAACTACATACTGCACACCATAAACAACAGACTACACACTGTAGACTACACATTACCACTACATACTGCACACCATAGACTACAGACTACACACTGTAGACTACGCATTACCACTACATACTGCACACCATAGACTACAGACTACACACTGTAGACTACGCATTACCACTACATACTGCACACCATAAACTAGACTACACACTGTAGACTACACATTACCACTACATACTGCACACCATAGACTACAGACTATACACTGTAGACTATGCATTACCACTACATACTGCACACCATAGACTACAGACTATACACTGTAGACTACGCATTACCACTACATACTGCACACCATAGACTACAGACTACACACTGTAGACTACACATTACCACTACATACTGCACACCATAGACTAGACTATACACTGTAGACTACGCATTACCACTACATACTGCACACCATAGACTACATACTACACACTGTAGACTACACATTACCACTACATACTGCACACCATAGACTACAGACTACACACTGTATACTACGCATTACCACTACACACTGTAGACTACACATTACCACTACACACTGTAGACTACACATTACCACTACACACTGTAGACTACACATTACCACTACATACTGCACACCATAAACTATAGACTACACACTGTAGACTACACATTACCACTACATACTGCACACCATAGACTACAGACTACACACTACTCATTAGACTGTACACTACAGACTACTCATTAGACTATACACTACACACTACTCATTAGACTATACACTACACACTACTCATTAGACTATACACTACACACTACTCATTAGACTATACACTATAGACTACTCATTAGACTATACACTATAGACTACTCATTAGACTATACACTACACACTACTCATTAGACTATACACTACACACTACTCATTAGACTATACACTACAGACTACTCATTAGACTATACACTACACACTACTCATTAGACTATACACTACACACTACTCATTAGACTATACACTACACACTACTCATTAGACAAAATACTACAGACTACACACTAGTACATTACAGAAAACCCACTACAGAATACACACTAGACTACACACTATACATTACAGACTTCACATTACACACTTCACACTATAGACTACGGACTACACACTACAGACTAGACACTACATAATATATACTAGACTAAAGACTACAGATTAGACTACACAGTACCGACTACTCATTACGGTCTTCACACTACACATATCACACTTCTAACTACAGACGACACATTGTAGTCTATAGTGGGCAGTCTGTAGTGGCAAACTACACACTACAGACTACTCACTCCACTACACACAAGACACTATAGACTACATACTTCACACTGTAGACTACACAAATACATTACAGACTACAAAGACTTCACACTACTAACTACACAGTTCACACTAAAGACTAAACAGTACAGACTACACACTAAAGACTAGACTACAATTTGAATTGTCTACACACTAGACTACACACTGCAGATAACACACTAGACTACACACTACAGACTACACGCTATAGACTACAGACTACACACTATATAATGTGTACTGCACAGTACAAACTACACAGTGCAGACTACTGACCACAGACTACATTCTGCATATCACATAGTTCACACAACAGACTGCACACAACAGACTGCTAACTACAGACTGCACAGTATATTTTACATACTACACACTTCACAAAACGGACTACAAACGACATCACACACTATAGACTATACACAACACATTACTACACACTACAGACTTCACACTGGACTACGGACTACATGCTACACACTACAGACTACCCAGCAAACGGAAACATTCCCAGAAAATTTGCTAAGATTCCCATTACGTTTTAGTTAGGAATTCATCTAACATTAGGATAATGGATATTTTTTAGCAAATGTTTTAAATGAAATATCCATGTTCTCCTAAAATGCACCAAATTGTTGTGCACAACATCTGTAACAGCCACCACAGAATATTCCCCAAAAGTTTTCTTTAGGTTTCCATGTAAAGAACAGACTAACTGTGTTCTGGGAATGTTCTTGCAACATCAGGCGAATGTTTTAAATAAACATTGTATAATCATCAGCACAACTGGACAGTTTTTGAGTTCTGAGAACTTTTGCTGAAACGAATGGTTTTCAGGCTGTATTTAACGAACTGTTTTAGTTCTAATGGCCAAATGTAAAATCCTCTTCCTAATTCTGTACAAAGGAATCCATGTAAAGTATATTGTACAGTACACGCTTGTATCCAGTGCCTTCGGAAAATATTTAGACCCCTTGACTTTTTCCACATTTAATGTTACAGCCTTGTCCTAAAATGTATTATTGTTTTTTCTCCCCTCATCAACACATACACACACACACACACACACAATTCCCCATAATGACAAGGCAAAAACTGTTTTTTTTTATAAATGTCTGCTAATTTATTTAAAATAAACTGAAATATCATATTTACATAAGTATTCAGACCGTTTACTCTGTACTTTGTTGAAGCACCTTTGGCAGCGATTACAGCCTTGAGTCTTGGGTATGATGCTACAAGCTTGGCACACCTGCATTTGGGGAGTTTCTCCCCTGCAGATCCTCTCAAGCTCTGTAAGGTTGGATAGGGAGCGTTGCTGCACAGCTATTTTCAGGTCTCTCCAGAGATGTTTGATTGGGTTCAAGTCCGGGCTCTGACTGGGCCACTCAAGAACATTCAGAGACTTGTCCCGAAGCCATTCCTGCATTGTTCTTGCCTGTGTGCTTAGGGTCCTTGTCTTGTTGGAAGGTGAACCTTTGCCCCAGTCGGATGTACTGAGCGCTCTGGAGCTGGTTTTCATCAAGGATCACTCTGTACTTTGCTCTGTTCATCTTTGCCTCGATCCTGACTAGTCTCCCTGTCCCTGCCTCTGAAAAACATCCCTACAGCATGGTGCTGCCACCACCATGGTTCACCGTAGGGATGGTGCCAGCTTTTCTCTAGACGTGACACTTGTCATTCAGGCCAAAGAGTTCAATCTTGGTTTCATCAGACCAGAGAATCTTGTTACTCATGGTCTGAGAATCCTTTCGGTGCCTTTTGGCAAACTCCAAGCGTGCTGTCATGTGTCTTTTACTGAAGAGTGGCTTCTGTCTGGCCACTCTACCATAAAGGCCTGTTTGGTGGAGTGCTGCAGAGATGGTTGTCCTTCTGGAAGGTTCTCCCATCTCCACAGAGGAACTCTAGAGCTCTGTCAGAGTGACCATCGGGTTCTTGGTCACCTCCCTGTCCAAGGCCCTTCTCCCCAGATTGCTCGGTTTGGCTAGGCGGCCAGCTCTAGGAAGAGTCTTGGTGGTGCCAAACTTCTTCCTTTTGTAGAATGATGGAGGCCACTGTGGGGACCTTCAATGCTGCAGAAATGTTTTGGTACCCTTCCCCAGATCTGTGCCTCGACACAATCCTGTCTCGGAGCTCTACGGACATTTCCTTCAACCTCATGGCTTGGTTTTTGCTCTGACATGCACTGTCAACTGTGGGACCTTATATAGACCGGTGTGTGCCTTGCCAAATCATGTCCAATCAATTGAATTGACCACGTGGACTCCAATCAATTTGTAGAAGCATCAAGGAAGCATCAAGGATGATCAATGGAAACAGGATGCACCGGAGCTCAATTTCGTAGCAAATGGAGTGAATACTTCATCGCAAATTTCCCATAGCAAAGGGTCTGTAAATAAGGTATCTGTTTTTTATATTTAATAAATTACCAACATTTCTAAAAACCTGTTTTCACTTTGTCTTTATGAGGTATTGTTTGTACATTGCTGAGGACATTTTTTGAAATGTTAAAATAAGGCTGTAAAGTAGCGCGGAAAAAGTCAAGGGGTCTGAACTTTCCGAAGGCACTGTATTTTCTCCCTACTAATGGATCTAGACTTTACGGGACACATGTCTCCTGGGTGTCCATGGGCATGAGGCCTCTGGTTGAGACCAGGCTGGGACAGAAAAACAGTGTCTCCATCTGATGATGACTGTTGCAAAACTTGGCCTCCAGGGAGTCATTTGGGGCCTTTAGATGGTCTGGGGAGTTTCTCTCTCTCTCTCTCTCAGCAGCTCCCCCCTCTCTGTGTGTGTATCAAGGCTTTGCCAATCAGAGCAAAAGTCCATCCGCATTAAAACTCTGTTTACCAGATAGTGAATAGAATAGATGTCCATTGGACTGCTGGACGGAAACCTGTGTTAATCTATTAATAATAGTTACTTGCCTAGTGAATCCAGAACAAAACCGTTCTATAGTGCAGTTGGCTTCTCTCCTCCTTTCCCTGTTTGGAACAATGTGCCAGTTACCGTAAGCTGAAGTGGACTCCCGTTAACTTCTGTTGTCCACATTCCACCCATTCAGTATGAAGGAAACAATAAGTAATTTAAAGGAGGATGTTTTTACCATGTTTTATTCTGGAAGTCATTGATAGTTATTTCGACCCATTTTAGTTTATCCTCTAACTACTGATTTTATAATGCTGTCCTATTAATATACATGGCATACTTGGCATAGACACTCTTATTGGTCTATTTAAAAATGCCCTGAACACCTTTTAAAGTGTTTTACTGTTAGGACAGTGTTGAGGTGAAATCTATGTACTGTTAGATTTAATCTCAACACTGGCCAATAATAATAATAATAATTTAAACTGAACAAAAATATAAACATGTAAAGTGTTGGTCCCATATTTCATGAGCTGAAATAAAAGATCACAGAAAAGTTCCATATGCAAAAAAAACTTTTCTCTCATTTTGTGCACAAATTTGTTTACATCCCTGTTGGTGAACATTTCTTCTTTGCCAAGATAATCCATCACACAACACAATGCCGCAGATGTCTCAAGTTTTGAAGGAGCTTGCAATTGGCATGATGACTGCAGAAATGTCCACCAGAGCTGTTGGCAGAGAATGTAATGTTAATTTGTCTACCATAAACAGCCTCCAACGTCGTTTTAGAGAATTTAGCCCAACTGGCCTCACTATCGCAGACTGTGTAACAATGCCAGCCCAGGACCTCCACATCCGGCTTTTTTCACCTGAGAACAGCCACCCGGACAGCTGATGAAACGGAGGTGTATTTCTGTTTCTATTAAAACCCTTTTGTGGGGGGAAAATTCTGATTGGCTGGGCCTGGCTCCCCAGTTGACGGGCCTGGCTGCCAAGTGGGTGGGCCTATGCCCTCCCAGGGACACCCATGGCTGTGCCCCTGCCCAGTCCTGTGAAATCCATAGATTAGGGCCTAATATGAACTGTAACTCAGTAAAATAATTGAAATTGTTTCATGTACTGAGTATATAGATGTCCACAGTGCTTTTCATAATTTCAAAGTGCTTCCAAAGAAAAAAACTAACCAACCAATACATCATCATGATGATGGCTACTCATGATGATGTATTGGTTGACTTAGCCAACTATAGCTAGGCTACTCATGATGATGTATTGGTTGACGTAGCCAACTATAGCTAGGCTACTCCTGATGTATTGGTTGACGTAGCCAACTATAGCTAGGCTACTCATGATGATGTATTGGTTGACGTAGCCAACTATAGCTAGGCTACTCATGATGATGTATTGGTTGACGTAGCCAACTATAATCAAATCAAATCAAATCAAATCAAATTTTATTTGTCACATACACATGGTTAGCAGATGTTAATGCGAGTGTAGCGAAATGCTTGTGCTTCTAGTTCTGACAATGCAGTAATAACAAGTAATCTAACTAACAATTCCAAAACTACTGTCTTGTACACAGTGTAAGGGGATAAAGAATATGTACATAAGGATATATGAATGAGTGATGGTACAGAGCAGCATAGGCAAGATACAGTAGATGGTATCGGGTACAGTATGTACAAATGAGATGAGTATGTAAACAAAGTGGCATAGTATAGTATAAAGTGGCTAGTGATACATGTATTACATAAGGATACCATCGATGATATAGAGTACAGTATATACGTATGCATATGAGATGAATAATGTAGGGTAAGTAACATTTATATAAGGTAGCATTGTTTAAAGTGGCTAGTGATATATTTACATCATTTCCCATCAATTCCCATTATTAAAGTGGCTGGAGTTGAGTCAGTGTCAGTGTGTTGGCAGCAGCCACTCAGTGTTAGTGGTGGCTGTTTAACAGTCTGATGGCCTTGAGATAGAAGCTGTTTTTCAGTCTCTCGGTCCCAGCTTTGATGCACCTGTACTGACCTCGCCTTCTGGATGATAGCGGGGTGAACAGGCAGTGGCTCGGGTGGTTGATGTCCTTGATGATCTTTATGGCCTTCCTGTGACATCGGGTGGTGTAGGTGTCCTGGAGGGCAGGTAGTTTGCCCCCGGTGATGCGTTGTGCAGACCTCACTACCCTCTGGAGAGCCTTACGGTTGAGGGCGGTGCAGTTGCCATACCAGGCGGTGATACAGCCCGCCAGGATGCTCTCGATTGTGCATCTGTAGAAGTTTGTGAGTGCTTTTGGTGACAAGCCGAATTTCTTCAGCCTCCTGAGGTTGAAGAGGCGCTGCTGCGCCTTCTTCACGATGCTGTCTGTGTGAGTGGACCAATTCAGTTTGTCTGTGATGTGTATGCCGAGGAACTTAAAACTTGCTACCCTCTCCACTACTGTTCCATCGATGTGGATAGGGGGGTGTTCCCTCTGCTGTTTCCTGAAGTCCACAATCATCTCCTTAGTTTTGTTGACGTTGAGTGTGAGGTTGTTTTCCTGACACCACACTCCGAGGGCCCTCACCTCCTCCCTGTAGGCCGTCTCATCGTTGTTGGTAATCAAGCCTACCACTGTTGTGTCGTCCGCAAACTTGGTGATTGAGTTGGAGGCGTGCGTGGCCACGCAGTCGTGGGTGAACAGGGAGTACAGGAGAGGGCTCAGAACGCAACCTTGTGGGGCCCCAGTGTTGAGGATCAGCGGGGAGGAGATGTTGTTGCCTACCCTCACCACCTGGGGGCGGCCCGTCAGGAAGTCCAGTACCCAGTTGCACAGGGCGGGGTCGAGACCCAGGGTCTCGAGCTTGATGACGAGCTTGGAGGGTACTATGGTGTTGAATGCCGAGCTGTAGTCGATGAACAGCATTCTCACATAGGTATTCCTCTTGTCCAGATGGGTTAGGGCAGTGTGCAGTGTGGTTGAGATTGCATCGTCTGTGGACCTATTTGGGCGGTAAGCAAATTGGAGTGGGTCTAGGGTGTCAGGTAGGGTGGAGGTGATATGGTCCTTGACTAGTCTCTCAAAGCACTTCATGATGACGGATGTGAGTGCTACGGGGCGGTAGTCATTTAGCTCAGTTACCTTAGCTTTCTTGGGAACAGGAACAATGGTGGCCCTCTTGAAGCATGTGGGAACAGCAGACTGGTATAGGGATTGATTGAATATGTCCGTAAACACACCGGCCGCTTTCAGTTTCACACGAATGCTGCCATCAATCCACGGTTTCTGGTTAGGGAATGTTTTAATCGTTGCTATGGGAACGACATCTTCAACGCACGTTCTAATGAACTCGCACACCGAATCAGCGTATTCGTCAATGTTGTTATCTGACGCAATACGAAACATCTCCCAGTCCACGTGATGGAAGCAGTCTTGGAGTGTGGAGTCAGCTTGGTCGGACCAGCGTTGGACAGACCTCAGCGTGGGAGCCTCTTGTTTTAGTTTCTGTCTGTAGGCAGGGATCAACAAAATGGAGTCGTGGTCAGCTTTTCCGAAAGGGGGGCGGGGCAGGGCCTTATATGCGTCGCGGAAGTTAGAGTAACAATGGTCCAAGGTCTTTCCTCCCCTGGTTGCGCAATCGATATGCTGATAAAATTTGGGGAGTCTTGTTTTCAGATTAGCCTTGTTAAAATCCCCAGCTACAATGAATGCAGCCTCCGGATAAATTGTTTCCAGTTTGCAGAGAGTTAAATAAAGTTCGTTCAGAGCCATCGATGTGTCTGCTTGGGGGGGGATATATACGGTGATTATAATCGAAGAGAATTCTCTTGGTAGATAATGCGGTCTACATTTGATTGTGAGGAATTCTAAATCAGGTGAACAGAAGGATTTGAGTTCCTGTATGTTTCTTTCATCGCACCATGTCACGTTAGTCATAAGGCATACGCCCCCGCCCCTCTTTTTACCAGAAAGATGTTTTTTCCTGTCTGCGCGATGCGTGGAGAAACCTGTTGGCTGCACCGCTTCGGATAGCGTCTCTCCAGTAAGCCACGTTTCCGTGAAGCAAAGAACGTTACAGTCTCTGATGTCCCTCTGGAATGCTACCCTTGCTCGGATTTCATCAACCTTGTTGTCAAGAGACTGGACATTGGCAAGAAGAATGCTAGGGAGTGGTGCGCGCTGTGCCCGTCTCCGGAGTCTGACCAGAAGACCGCCTCGTTTCCCTCTCTTTCGGAGTCGTTTTTTTGGGTCGCTGCATAGGATCCACTCCGTTGTCCTGTTTGTAAGGCAGAACACAGGATCCGCGTCGCGAAAAACATATTCTTGGTCGTACTGATGGTGAGTTGATGCTGATCTTATATTCAGTAGTTCTTCTCGACTGTATGTAATGAAACCTAAGATGACCTGGGGTACTAATGTAAGAAATAACACGTAAAAAAACAAAAAACTGCATAGTTTCCTAGGAACGCGAAGCGAGGCGGCCATCTCTGTCGGCGCCGGAAGTAATAACAATTGCGCCGGAAGTAATAACAATTGCGCCGGAAGTAATATAGCTAGGCTACTCATGATGATGTAGTGGTTTAGCTAGCCAACTATAGCTAGGCTACTCCTGATGTATTGGTTGACGTAGCCAACTATAGCTAGGCTACTCATGATGATGTATTGGTTGATCTAACTGTGGTTACAGTTGAAGTCAGGAGTTTACATACACTTAGGTTGGAGTCATTAAAACTAGTTTTTCAACCAGTCCACAAATTTCTTGTTAACAAACTTTAGTTTTGCCAAGTCGGTTAGGACCCTACTTTGTGCATGACACAAGTATTTTTTTCCAACAATTGTTTATAGACAGATTATTCAACTTATAATTCACTGTATCACAATTCCAGTGGGTCAGAAGTTTACATACACTAAGGTGACATTGCCTTTAAACAGCTTGGAAAATTCCAGAAAATGATGTCATGGCTTTAGAAGCTTCTGATAGGCTAATTGACAACATTTGAGTCAATTGGAGGTGTACCTGTGGATGTATTTCAAGGCCTACCTTCAAAGTCAGTGCCTCTTAGCTTGACATCACAGGGAAAATCAAAATAAATCAGCCAAGACCTCAGAAAAATAATTGTAGACCTCCACAAGTCTGGTACATCCTTGGGAGCAATTTCCAATCGTCTGAATGTACCACGTTCATCTGTACAAGCAATAGTACGCAAGTATAAACACCATGGGACCACGCAGCCATCATACCGCTCAGGAAGGAGACGCGTTCTGTCTCCTAGAGATGTACGTACTTTGGTGTGAAAAGTGCAAATCAATCCCAGATCAACAGCAAAGGACCTTGTGAAGATGCTGGAGGGTACAAAAGTTTCTATATCCACAGTAAAACGAGTCCTATATCGACATAGCCTGAAAGGTCGCTCAGCAAAGAAGAAGCCACTGCTCCAAATCCGCCATAAAAAAAGCCAGACTATGGTTTGCAACTGCACATGGGGACTAAGATCGTACTTTTTGGAGAAATGTCCTCTGTTCTGATCAAACAAATATTAGAACTGTTTGGCCATAATGACCATTGTTATGTTCGTAGGAAAAAGGAGTAGGCTTGCAAGCCAAAGAACACCATCCCAACCGTGAAGCATGGGTGTGGCAGCATCATGTTGTGGGGGTGCTTTACTGCAGGAGGGACTGGTGCACTTTACCAAATAGGTGGCATCATGAGGAAGGGAAATTGTGGATATATTGAAGCAACATCTCAAGACATTAGTCAGGAAGTTAAAGCTTGATCGCAAATGGACAGAAGCATACTTCCAAAGTTGTGGCAAAATGACTTAAGGACAACAAAGTCAAGGCATTGGAGTGGCCATCACAAAGCCCTGACCTCAGTCCCATAGAAAATTTGTGGGCAGAACTGAAAAAGCATGTGCGAGCGAGGAGGCCTACAAACCTGACTCAGTTACACCAGCTCTGTCAGGAGGAATGGGCCAAAATTCAAGCTTGTGGAAGGCAACCCAAAATGTTTGACCCATTTTAAACAATTTAAAGGCAATGCTACCAAATACTAATTGAGCGTATGCAAACTTCTGACCTACTGAGAATGTGATGAAAGAAATCAAAGCTTAAATAAATCTCTACTATTATTCTGACATTTCACATTCTTAAATAAATCGGTGATCCAACCTGACATAAAACAGGGAATTTTTTACATAGGATTAAATGTCAGGAATTGTGAAAAACTGAGTTTAAATGCATTTGGCTAAGGTGTATGTAAACTTCTGACTTCAACTGTAGCTAAGTCAACCAGTACACTGGCCTCCTGCACAATGTGTAGCACCCACTTGGGTGATGCCTCAGCAGCTCTGGGTGGCAGAAAGCTCACCACACACAGTTCAGAGTCAGTCGTTCTCAGCACTGAATTCCTCAATTGCATCTCCTATTCCTCTCAAATGACTGTTCAATTGATGTTAACAAAAGATCAAGGAACCAGCTGCCAGGTGAAACAAATTGGTACAGTGTCCAGATTTGGTGTGTTTGTATTTTTAGGATCCTCAGTAGCTGTTGCTAATCTCCTCCTTATATCCAAACTCTCCCACACTCACATGCACACACATTTAAACAAAACAAATATATATATATATATATATATATATATATATATATATATATACACACATACAGTGGGGGGAACAAGTAT
Source organism: Oncorhynchus mykiss (assembly GCF_013265735.2). NCBI lineage: Eukaryota > Metazoa > Chordata > Actinopteri > Salmoniformes > Salmonidae > Oncorhynchus > Oncorhynchus mykiss. Next base: position 90,333,359 of record NC_048571.1, read on the forward strand.
TTGATACGCTGCCGATTTTGCAGGTTTTCCTACTTACAAAGCATGTAGAGGTCTAATTTTTATCATAGGTACACTTCAACTGTGAGAAACAGAATCTAAAACAAAAATCCATAAAATCACATTGTATGATTTTTAAGTAATTCATTGCATGACATAAGTATTTGATACATCAGAAAAGCAGAACTTAATATTTGGTACAGAAACCTTTGTTTGCAATTACAGAGATCATACGTTTCCTGTAGTTCTTGACCAGGTTTGCACACACTGCAGCAGGGATTTTGGCCCACTCCTCCATACAGACCTTATCCAGATCCTTCAGGTTTTGGGGCAATACAGACTTTCAGCTCCCTCCAAAGATTTTCTATTGGGTTCAGGTCTGGAGACTGGCTAGGCCACTCCAGGACCTTGAGATGCTTCTTACGGAGCCACTCCTTAGTTGCCCTGGCTGTGTGTTTTGGGTCGTTGTCATGCTGGAAGACCCAGCCACCACCCATCTTCAATGCTTTTACTGAGGGAAGGAGGTTGTTGGCCAAGATCTCGCGATACATGGCCCCATCCATCCTCCCCTCAATACGGTGCAGTCGTTCTGTCCCCTTTGCAGAAAAGCATCCCCAAAGAATGATGTTTCCACCTCCATGCTTCACGGTTGGGATGGTGTTCTGGGGTTGTACTCATCCTTCTTCCTCCAAACACGGCGAGTGGAGTTTAGACCAAAAAGCTCTATTTTTGTCTCATCAGACCAGATGACCTTCTCCCATTCCTCCTCTGGATCATCCAGATGGTCATTGGCAAACTTCAGACGGGCCTGAACATGCCTGGCTTGAGCAGGGGGACCTTGCGTGCGCTGCAGGAATTTAATCCATGACAGCGTAGTGTGTTACTAATGGTTTTGTTTGAGACTGTGGTCCCAGTTCTCTTCAGGACATTGACCAGGTCCTGTCGTGTAGTTCTGGGCTGATCCCTCACCTTCCTCATGATCATTGATGCCCCACGAGGTGAGATCTTGCATGGAGCCCCAGACCAAGGGTGATTTGACCGTCATCTTGAACTTCTTCAATTTTCTAATAATTGCGCCAACAGTTGTTGCCTTCTCACCAAGCTGCTTGCCTATTGTCCTGTAGCCCATCCCAGCCTTGTGCAGGTCTACAATTGTATCCCTGATGTCCTTACACAGCTCTCTGGTCTTGGCCATTGTGGAGAGGTTGGAGTCTGTTTGATTGAGTGTGTGGACAAGTGTCTTTTATACAGGTAACGAGTTCAAACAGGTGCAGTTTATACAGGTAATGAGTGGAGAACAGGAGGGCTTCTTAAAGAAAAACTAACAGGTCTGTGAGAGATGGAATTCTTACTGGTTGGTAGGTGACCAAATACTTATGTCACGCAATAAAATGCTAATTAATTACTTAAAAATCATACAGTGATTTTCTGGATTTTTTATTTTTTTTTGTTTTAGATTACAGACCTCTACATGCTTTGTAAGTAGGAAAACCTGCAAAATTGGCAGTGTATCAAATACTTGTTCTCCCCACTGTGTGTGTGTGTGTGTGTGTGTGTGTGTGTGTGTGTGTGTGTGTGTGTGTGTGTGTGTGTGTGTGTGTGTGTGTGTGTGTGTGTGTGTGTGTGTGTGTGTGTGTGTGTGTGTGTGTGTGTGTGTGTGTAAATAAATACATTTGGGGGGGTGATTAGTGATCTATTAATTTATACATTTACAATTTATCTATATTAACAAACTTCATTCATGCTGCTCCTTCTGTGGTTAAGTGAATGCTCTTACCACTGTCTCTCCCAAGCACCTTCCACCGGTGTTTTGGCTTACTGCCCTGCTTACTGCTTGTATCCACAGCTTGTGAGTTGGTGATCTCCTGCTCGTTTAGGTCCCGTGTGACTCAGTTGGTAGAGCATGGCACTTGCAATGCCAGGGTTGTTGGTTTGATTCACACGGAGGACCAGTATGTGGTGGAAGTATGAAAATGTATGCACTGTAAGTCGCTCTGGATAAGAGTGTCTGCTAAATTACAATAAATGTAGTAAAGTGAAGTCAGAATCCATACAGTGAATAAGTCCTCTGCCTTCTCTCTGTTTATCAATCAAGCTGTGTGTGTTTGCCATTTCACTGGTGGAGCTTGTTTTCAGGATGGGGGGTGTGGATAGTGTTTGGGAACTCATTTTAGCTCACAATAAGCTTGCAGCATGGCTAATACTAGACAAAAAAAATTCTGCCAAGCTCAATGTGGAAGAGGAATATGTATCAACACAACACTCCATGAACTACTGGGTCAACACCAACAGTTCTTTAGAGATGTGAATACGTATCAACACTACACTCTATTAACTACTGGGTCAACACCAACAGTTCTTTAGAGATGTGAATACGTATCAACACTACACTCTATTAACTACTCACTCCACAAAAAGAAGTCTAGGCCATGATAAACTCAAACTGGACTCAAACTCATTGAGATGGAGCGGGCGCATAGGAATTGCACGTTTTTCCCGAAGGACGGCCCAGATCTATAGATTCTCATTAGAGCCAAATGCCTGAAGGGAGCCAAAATCACCTCAAAAGGAACTGCTGTCACGAGTAATTGAAGAAGGAAAGACATCACAACATCACATACCTGAAGTATGATCAGCTGGTCGTCCCCCCCCCCCCATCTCCTAGGCCTATGGCAAGTGACTCCACTATAGTCCACTGATTTGACACACACCCGTACTTACACACACACACATTTACTCTGCTTTGTTCGTGTTTCACCTAACCTCATGACCAAAAACACACATTGCTCTAAGTGTCATAATCCTCTGAAGTCTTCAAATCAAATGTTTTTGGTCACATACACATGGTTAGCAGATGTTAATGCGAGTGTAACGAAATGCTTGTGCTTCTAATTCCGACCGTGCAGTAATATCTAACAATTTCACAACAACTATGATGTGTTGTGCAGACCTCACTACCCTCTGGAGAGCCTTACGGTTGTGGGCGAAGCAGTTGCTGTACCAGGCGGTGATACAGCCCGACAGGATGCTCTCGATTGTGTATCTGTAAAGGTTTGTAAGTGTTTTTGGTGACGAGCCAAATTTCCCCAGCCTCATGTTTCCAGTCGCCTTGCCATGATTAAAAGCTGTGGTTAGCGCTCTCAGTTTTGAGCGAATGCGGCCATCAATCCACAGTTTCTGGTTGGGGAAGGTTTTAATAGTCACCGTGGGTACAACATCACCGATGCACTTGCTAATAAACTCGTTCACTGAATCAGCGTATGCATCAATGTTGTTGTCCGGATGTTATCCGGAACATATCCCAGTCCACGTGATTGAAGCAATCTTGGAACATGGAGTCAGATTGGTCGGCGTTGAACAGACCTGAGCACGGGCGTTTCCTGTTTTAGTTTCTGTCTATAGGCTGGGAGCAACAAAATGGAGTTGTGGTTGAAGGAGGGCGAGGGAGGGCTTTGTATGCATCGCGGAAGTTAGAGTAGCAATGATCCAGAATTTTGCTAGCCTGGGTCACTAATTCTGATCAAATTTAGGGTGCTTTGTCTTCAGATTAGCCTTGTTAAAATACAATAAATACAATAAATGCAGCCTCAGGATATGTGGTTTCCAGTTTACATAGAGTCCAATGAAGTTCTTTCAGGGCCGTCGAGGTGTCTGCTTGGGGGGGAGGATTTACACGGTTGTGATCATAATCGAGGAGAGTTCTCTTGGTAGATAATGTGGTTGGCATTTAATTGTAAGGGATTCTAGGTCAGGTGAACAAAAGGACTTGAGTTCCTGTATGTTGTTATGATCACAACACAACTCGTTAATCATAAGGCATACACCCCCGCCCTTCTTCTTACCAGATAGATGTTTGTTTGTTCGCGTGATGCGTGAAGAAGCCGGGTGCTTATAAACAGAGAATGTTACAATCTCTGTCTCTCTGGAAGGCAACCCTTGCTCGAATTTTGTCTACCTTGTTGTCAAGAGACTGGACATCGGCGAGTAGTATACTCGGGAGTGGTGAGCGACGTACCCATCTACGGAGCCAGACCAGAAGACCGCTCCGTCTGCCCCTTCTGCGGCGCTGTTGTTTTGGGTCGCCTACTGGAATCTGATTCATTGTCTTGGGTGGTGGTCCAAACAGAGGATCTGCTTCCCGAAAGTCGTATTCCTGGTCAGTTGACGTCGCTCTTATAGCCAATAGGTATTCCCAGCTGTATGTAATAAGACTTAAGATTTTCTGGGGTAACAGTGTAAGAAATAATACATAAAAAAAAAAAATACTGCATATTTTCCTAACCCATTAGACATTAATGAAGACAAATAAATATAATTATTGTGTTGATCCAGATAAAAAATTTCCTGAGATTTACCAGAGATGAGTCTATCACTTGTGATTTACTATGATAAGCAATTTAACAACCTGTATAGCAGTTTATCTAAGTCCAAGACAAGTTGATTTTCTACCTTTCATTTGAATGTTCAGTCTTCCTAAAAATCATGACCACCTTGTTCATTATCGGTCTTCTCTCAGTCATTAATGTTCCATTGTTGCCCTTCCAGAAACATGGTTGACTGAAGTTACAACCACGCTTTATGACATGTCTCCTTATAATGCTGTTCACCACTGTAGAACATCAAGTGAGGGTCCATTTTAGTTCATAAATGTTTTCGATTCTTTGTAATAGAAGACCTCATTGATGTTGAATCTCTTTTCATAGAAATTCCCTCCTGCAAATTTTTTGGAGGTTAAAAAGTGGTAATTGGATCCGTCTATCGGCCACCCTATCCTGACATTGTTAGTTTCTTTGATATCCTTGCATCAACCTTGGATTTGCCCCCGTCGGAGCTGGTATAGCACGATTCAATCTTTGTCCTGTATTGACCCTTTGCCTGTTTGATGGTTTGTCAGAGGGCATAGCGGGTTTTCTTATAAGCGTCCGGGTTAGAGTCCCGTTCCTTGATAGCTGCTACTCTGCCCTTTAGCTCAGTGCGGATGTTGCCTGTAATCCATGGCTTCCGTTTGGGGTACGTACACACGGTCACTGTGGGGACGACGTCATCGATGCACTTATTGATGAAGCCAGTGACTGATGTGGTGTACCTCTCAATGCCATTGGAAGAATCCCGGAACATATTCCAGTCTGTGCTAGCAAAACAGTCCTGTAGCTTAGCATCTGCGTCCTCTGACCACTTCCTTATTGAGCGAGTCACTGGTACTACCTGCTCTAGTTTTTGCTTGTAAGCAGGAATCAGGAGGATAGTTTTTTGGTCAGATTTGCCAAATGGAGGGTGGGGGAGCTTTGTACACTCTGTGTGTGGAGTAAAGGTGGTTAAGAGTTTTTTTAAGAGTTTTTTTCTCTCTAGTTGCACATTTAACATTTGTTTAATTTAACTAGGCAAGTCAGTTAAGAACAAATTCTTATTTACAATGACAGCCTAGGAACAGTGGGTTAACTGCCTTGTTCAGGGGCAGAATGACAGATTTTTACTTTGTCAGCTTGGGGATTTGATCTAGCAACCTTTTTGGTACCGGCCCAATGCTCTAAGCACTAGGCTACCTGATGCCCCAAATGTGCTGGTAGAAATGAGGTAAAATGGATTTAAGTTTCCCTGCATTAAAGTCCCCAGCCACTCTGGATGAGCATTTTCCTGTTTGCTTATGGCCCTATACAGCTCATTGAGTGCCGTCTTAGTGCCAGCATCTGTTTGTGGTGGGAAACAAACAGCTACGATAAAAACTCTTGGTATATAGTGCATCAGCTGTTATTTACAAATAGACACAGAACCCCACCCCTTGTCTTACCGGAGGCAGCTGTTCTATCTTGCCGATGGATGTTATCCATGTCGTTGTTCAGCCACAACTCGGTGAAACATAATATATTACAGTTTTTAATGTCCCTTTGGTAGGATATACCTTGATCGGAGCTCATCCATTTTGTTATCCAATGATTTCAAGTTGGCTAATAGGACTGATGGCAGAGGGATTTACTCACTCGCCTACAAATTCTCAGTAGGCAGCCTGACCTCCGTCCCCTTTTCTCTATTTTTTTAAATCGCTGTTCTGATGTCAATAACTTATTTTCGGTCATAAGTGGCGGTTGCTACAACATTATGTAAAAAATAAGTTAAAATATAAGTTACAACAACGTAATTGTTTTCTTCTAAATAGCACAGTTGGTTTGGAGAACGCAAAACGGCAGCCATCCCCTCCGGCGCCATTACAAAGAATCCATCTATATAACACAAGCCACTGTGATAACCTTCACCCTCCCCACCTCACATATAATTTACTATCAGATACAAAAGGTACCATACTCTGGAATTCTTATCTTCATGCTGTCAAAACCCCATCATCCCTCAATAACTTCAAGCGAAGACTTGAGGTCAGCCTGATGAACCAAACTACCCAATAATCCCCTCCATGTAGCATAACACTCACACGCACGTAATCAAACATGTTTTTTCCTATTTACTGAGTATGTTATGTACAATTATAGTTAATATGCTTTGGTTAACTGATTGATCAAAGGTTTTTGTTTTTTTGTACTTATATTTGTGGTTTTCATATCAGCCCTTTTGGTCTTCCAACCTCACCTGCACGCTGTTTTTATCTGTTTTTATCTGTACTGTTTTGTCTTTCACTTCTGTGGTGCGAATAAATAAAACCTTTCTTCATTTTTGTACTTATGTATTGTATATTGTGTTTTTGTGGTGTGGAATTTATCAGCCCTTGGGTTTCCAACCACACCTGCACATCATTGTTTTTTAAATAATTGTTTTACCTGTATTGTTTATCACATGTCGTCTTTGGTGCAAATAAATCAAACTAAAACTACTCTTTTTGGTGTCCACACAAAACATAATATGGAACATTAATAGACAAGAACAGGTGTTGTTCCGTGATGTGCTGTTTTATCTGTTTTTTGAAACCAGACTTGCTGTTCATTTGAGCAAAATGGCTCTATTTAATACTATACACTTTTTTGAATTTCTTCTGGATTTGGGGACTGGGAAAAGACCCCTGGTGGCACATCTGGTGGGGTAGGTGTGTGTGTCAGTTGACTATGCAAACAATTGGAATTTAACACATTTATGTTTCTTATAAAAATAAGAAGTTTAGCCAAGAGAGACTGGCATGCATAGCATTTATATAAGCCCTCTGATAAGGGTAAAGAGCAAGACGTGCTGCTATGTTCTGGGCCAGCTGCAGTTTTTCTAGGTCCTTCTTTGCAGCACCTGACCATACGACTTGGCAATAATCAAGATAAGATAAAACTAGAGCCTGCAGAACTTGCTTTTGTTGAGTGTCAAAAAAGCAGAACATCTCTTTCACGGACAGACCTTTCCCCATATTCACAACCATTGACGTTGGGGACAGGTCATGCATCATTTGAACAAAAATTATTAGCCAGCTAGCTCGCCTAGCCAAAAAGAGTTGACGTGCCAGTTTATCTGCTAGTCTGTGGGTCAAAACCACCACATATGCAATAAAACACAATTACATTTTTAAATAACTAAATATGTACACACAGTATTTCCAAGAGCTCTTTGCTTAGACTACTACTAGGGCTTGGTACTGTTAGACCCCATGTTATAAATTCTGTTTGTTTTGAGGAGTAGTATTTCCCCTGGTATCTGTTAATAGTGAAGGATAGCCTTGGTTATATAAAGTTGAGTGTAACATCACATGGGTTCAGAGCAGTGGGTTTCATCAGTCATTGATTGGAGGTCAACCAAGTTAGAGTTCAGTTCACTATCTCACAGGATATGTTCAGTTCGGAGATTGAACACAGTTCTGTAGACTTCACTAGGAGGGTACCTACTATGAACACAGTTCTGTAGACTTCACTAGGAGGGTCCCTACTATGAACACAGTTCTGTAGACTAGTAGGAATAGGAGGGTCTCAAATGGTCTTGATGGTAAGCATGCAGAATGCTTATTACAGAACAACAGAGCTCACATATCTTTTTAATCTCAGTCTGAAATGGCCTCACATTGACAAGCCTGAGGGAAGCAGAAGGGAGGACTTGTATCAGCGGTATAGTTCAATATGTTTTCAATCTGTCTGAATTGACAAGCCTGAGGGAATCAGGCGGAAGGACTCTGTTTTGTATCAGTTAGTCTTTTACCACATTGTCACACTCTCTCACACACACAGATCCTGACTCTCCCTCCTCCTCTCTTCCCCTCACTCCCTCTCTTCCCCTATCTCTAACAGACATGGTGGATACCCAGCTCCTCGCATGGCCAATGGGCATCAGTCTGACCCCTGTACACCTGGAGGAGCTTGATGACAGTTCTCACTCTCTGGATATGAAACCATTCACCACCCTGGACTACACTAGCCTGGACTACGAACACGGACCCACCATCTCCAGCTACAGACCCACCCAGGTCCACCACTACCAAGCAAGCCACAGTCCCAGACCCACCCAGGCCCACCACTACCAAGACAACCACAGCCCCAGACCCACCCAGGCCCACCACTACCAAGCCAGCAACAGTCCCAGACCCACCCAGGCCCACCACTACCAAGCCAGCTACAGCCCCAGTCACCTCAGCCCTAGACCTGGCCAGGGTTACCAGCCCTGCCCCAGCCCTGGCTCCAGCCCTGCCCTGGGACACCACCTTGCATACATGGACCACATGTACAACCACAGCCAGGTTCAGGAGGGACACGGTGAGACCTGTGTGTGATCAAATATTTGCTAGCATTTGAAAATATAACTAACACAACAACATCTCTTCTATATCAATGTGCATGTTGTGTGACCCTGCTCTGTCTTTGTCATTGTATCAGTGTTTGTCTGTTCTGTCCCTCAGGTTGTATAAAACTGGAGCCAGAGTCTCCTCCCCAGCACTCAGACAGCAGTCCTCTCTACTCCAAGCTACAGGACGACACCACCGCTTCCCTACTCAACATAGAGTGTCGAGTCTGTGGAGACAAAGCTTCTGGCTTCCACTACGGAGTCCATGCCTGTGAAGGCTGCAAGGTACGACTACTCTGTGTGTTTGTGTCTCCTTATTTCTCCGTTGTTTACCTGTGTGCTATAACCTCACACCCTAAAGAGGCTTAAACTCACGCTGACAGACAGGGTCAAAAGTTGCCTGCCCTCAACCACGTTAAACATTTCTTGCACTTCATGTGGGTCTGTCTGTCACTTTAACCACAAGCCCATACATAGTTTCCTTCCCCGAGCAGCACAGCCTGCAGTGGCAGAACATCTTAGACAGACTGACACAACGTCTCTGAATAAAAATAATCATACGAAGGGCGACCAGAGGTGTGAGGCATATTTCCACCGTTCATTCTCTGAAACAGATCCTATCTTCCGATAAATATGTGCTTACTTTCAAGAAAACATAAAAGTGTGTATAGTCATTAATGTGTCAGTATACTTTGCCAGTCAGTGTGGTTAGCAGTGTGTATATCTACCGGAAGGCACAGTGTTAGCAGTGTGTGTATCTACTTCAAGGCAGAATGTTAGCAGTGAGTCAGTATTCATTGTTCTATTATCTTGTGGTACGTTAGTATGAGGATCAGGATAGAAGCCAAGAGCTGCTGGGGTCAGCCAACCAGGGTCAGATGTTTAAAACATTCTTTACTGAGGTGGAGCTTCAGAAAGAGGAAGCTGGGGAGAGACTATGTTGGGTCCTTGAAAATCACTATATAAATACTATGTATTATAATAATTTGTATTTGTATTGTTAATAATATTATTGTTATTGTTATTATTGTTTGGGGCGGCAGGTAGCCTAGTGGTTAGAGCGTTGGGCCAGTAACCGAACGGTTGCTGGATTGAATCCCTGAGCTGACATAGTAAAAATCTGTTCCCCAGTAGGCCATCATTGTAAATAAGAATTTGTTCTTAACTGACTTGCCTCGTTAAATATTTATTTATTTAACCAGGTAGGCAAGTTGAGAACAAGTTCTCATTTACAATTGAGACCTGGCCAAGATAAAGCAAAGCAGTTCGACACATACAACGACACAGAGTTACACATGGAGTAAAACAAACATACAGTCAATAATACAATAGAAAAATAAGTCTATATATAGTCAGTGTATGGAGGAGGCAGAGCTAGCCAGCCAGACACTACAGAGGACGTGGGCTACTTGGCCTGGATAGTGGCAAGAAGCAACGGCCGTAGAGGGAGGTGTGCAGCAGACGCTGTAGCCTCCTTGTATGACAGGCAGAGACAGTGGGATTACTTTTTTCCCCAGAGGTGTAGGAATACACTTTTAAACAACATGTTTGTTTATAATTTCCTAAATTTGTTGGGCTATTTTAGTTAACTTGTCTAGTCAAATAGGCCTATGGTAGGCCAGCCGCTTCTCAGTCATAACCTAGAATTATATATATTTTTAAATGTAACCTTTATTTAACTAGGCAAGTCAGTTAAGAACAAATTCTTATTTACAATGACGGCTTACGCCGGCCAAACCCAGACAACACTGGGCCAATTGTGCGCCACACTATGGGACTCCCAATCACGGACAGTTGTGATCCAGGCTGGATTCGAACCAGGGTGTCTGTAGTGATGCCTCTAGCACTGAGATGCAGTGCCTTAGATCGCTGCGCCATTCGTGAAAGGCAAATAATTGATAGACTAATAAATAAATCAGTACTCACAAGAATAAATGTATTAAATGATAGAATGAATGCATCAATCATCTAAATTAGCTGACATCTGTACAGTTTTCTTGCTGCCTTGGCAGCAGCTAATGGGGATCCCTAATAAATACAAATACAGGATAGTTTACATAACACACTGAAATAGTAGCCATACACACAGTAATGGCAGTGTAGTACAACACATGGAATACTTGTGCAGTAGAGGCAACAGTGGTGTGGCTGTAGAGATGTGCGAAGAATATTCTTGAGACAGGACCATGGAGAGAATAGATACTATATTGTCCATTGGTTAGAACGAAAATGTGTCTTATACTTCTCCAAATACCCTGCAGTGCAACATCCCTGGCTGGAGAGCAAGCGGGGGGTTAAGGGCATTGCTCAAGGGTACAATCGCACAGTTTCGTCCAGGGCTTGAATAATTGTAGTCATGGCACCACACTCATTCATTGGTCCTGTAGTAGTCCTAGCTCTAGAGCAGTGTGTTCTGGTCCTGTAGTCATCCTAGCCCTAGAGCAGTGTTTGCTGGTCCTGTAGTAGTCCTAGCCCTAGAGCAGTGTATCCTGGTCCTGTAGTAGTCCTAGCCCTAGAGCAGTGTTTCCTGGTCCTGTAGTAGTCCTAACTCTAGAGCCGTGTTTCCTGGTCCTGTAGTAGTAGTAGTAGCCCTAGAGCAGTGTTTCCTGGTCCTGTAGTAGTCCTTGATCTAGAGCAGTGTTTCCTGGTCCTGTAGTAGTCCTAGCTCTAGAGCAGTGTTTCCTGATCCTGGTCCTGTAGTAGTCCTAGCACTAGAGCAGTGTTTCCTGATCCTGGTCCTGTAGTAGTCCTAGCACTAGAGCAGTGTTTACTGGTCCTGTAGTAGTCCTAGCTCTAGAGCAGTGTTTCCTGGTCCTGTAGTAGTCCTAGCTCTAGAGCAGTGTTTCCTGATCCTGGATTAGTCCTAGCTCTAGAGCAGTGTGTCCTGATCCTGTAGTATTCCTAGCTCTAAGGCAGTTTTTCCAGGTCCTGTAGTAGTCCTAGCCCTAGAGCAGTGTTTCTTGATCCTGGAGTAGTCCTAGCTCTAGAGCAGTGTTTCCTGATCCTGGTTCTGTAGTAGTCCTAGCACTAGAGCAGTGTTTCCTGATCGTGGTCATGTTGTAGTCCTAGCTCTAGAGCAGTGTTTCCTGGCTCTGTAGTAGTCCTAGCTCTAGAGCAATGTTGCCTGATCCTGGAATAGTCCTAGCTCCAGAGCAGTGTTTCCTGATCCTGGTCCTGTAGTAGTCCTAGCTCTAGAGCAATGTTGCCTGATCCTGGTCCTGGAGTAGTCCTAGCTCTAGAGCAGTGTTTCCTGGTGCTGTAGTAGTAGTAGTAGCCCTAGAGCAGTGTTTCCTGGTCCTGTAGTAGTCCTTGATCTAGAGCAGTGTTTCCTGGTCCTGTAGTAGTCCTAGCTCTAGAGCAGTGTTTCCTGATCCTGGTCCTGTAGTAGTCCTAGCACTAGAGCAGTGTTTCCTGATCCTGGTCCTGTAGTAGTCCTAGCACTAGAGCAGTGTTTACTGGTCCTGTAGTAGTCCTAGCTCTAGAGCAGTGTTTCCTGGTCCTGTAGTAGTCCTAGCTCTAGAGCAGTGTTTCCTGATCCTGGATTAGTCCTAGCTCTAGAGCAGTGTGTCCTGATCCTGTAGTATTCCTAGCTCTAAGGCAGTTTTTCCAGGTCCTGTAGTAGTCCTAGCCCTAGAGCAGTGTTTCCTGATCCTGTAATTGTCCTAGCTCTAGAGCAGTGTTTCCTGGTCCTGTAGTAGTCCTAGCTCTAGAGCAGTGTTTCTTGATCCTGGAGTAGTCCTAGCTCTAGAGCAGTGTTTCCTGATCCTGGTTCTGTAGTAGTCCTAGCACTAGAGCAGTGTTTCCTGATCGTGGTCATGTTGTAGTCCTAGCTCTAGAGCAGTGTTTCCTGGCTCTGTAGTAGTCCTAGCTCTAGAGCAATGTTGCCTGATCCTGGAATAGTCCTAGCTCCAGAGCAATGTTGCCTGATCCTGGTCCTGGAGTAGTCCTAGCTCTAGAGCAGTGTTTCCTGGTGCTGTAGTAGTCCTAGCTTTAGAGTAATGTTCCCTGGTCCTGTAGTAGTCCTAGGTCTAGAGCAGTGTTTCCTGGTCCTGTAGTAGTCCTAGCCCTAGAGCAGTGTTTCCTGGTCATGTAGTAGTCCTTGATCTAGAGCAGTGTTTCCTGGTCCTGTAGTAGTCCTAGCTCTAGAGCAGTGTTTCCTGATCCTGGTCCTGTAGTTGTCCTAGCACTAGAGCAGTGTTTACTGATCCTGGTCCTGTAGTAGTCCTAGCACTAGAGCAGTGTTTCCTGATCCTGGTCCTGTAGTAGTCCTTGATCTAGAGCAGTGTTTCCTGGTCCTGTAGTTGTCCTAGCTCTAGAGCAGTGTTTCCTGGTCATGTAGTAGTCCTAGATCTAGGGCAGTGTTCCTGGTCCTGTAGTAGTCCTAGCCATAGAGCAGTGTTTACTGGTCCTGTAGTAGTCCTAGCTCTAGAGCAGTGTTTCCTGGTCCTGTAGTAGTCCTAGCTCTAGATCAGTGTTGCCTGATCCAGGATTAGTCCTAGCTCTAGAGCAGTTTGTCCTGATCCTGTAGTATTCCTAGCTCTAAGGCAGTTTTTCCAGGTCCTGTAGTATTCCTAGCCCTAGAGCAGTGTTTCCTGATCCTGTAATAGTCCTAGCTCTAGAGCAGTGTTTCCTGGTCCTGTAGTAGTCCTAGCTCTAGAGCAGTGTTTCTTGATCCTGGAGTAGTCCTTGCTCTAGAGCAGTGTTTCCTGATCCTGGTTCTGTAGTAGTCCTAGCACTAGAGCAGTGTTTCCTGATCCTGGTCATGTTGTAGTCCTAGCTCTAGAGCAGTGTTTCCTGGTTCTGTAGTAGTCCTAGCTCTAGAGCAATTTTGCATGATCCTGGAGTAGTCCTAGCTTTAGAGCAGTGTTTCCTGGTCCTGGTCTTGTAGTAGTCCTAGCCCTAGAGCAGTGTTTCCTGGTCCTGGTCCTGTAGTAGGTCTAGACCCTGTAATAGTCCTAGCCCTAGAGCAGTGTTTCCTGGTCTTGTAGTAGTCCTAGCTCTAGAGCAGTGTTTCCTGATCCTGGTCCTGTAGTAGTCCTAGCCCTAGAGCAATGTTGCCTGATCCTGGTCCTGGAGTAGTCCTAGCTCCAGAGCAGTGTTTCCTGATCCTGGTCCTGTAGTAGTCCTAGCTCTAGAGCAGTGTTTCCTGGTCCTGGTCTTGTAGTAGTCCTAGCCCTAGAGCAGTGTTTCCTGGTCCTGGTCTTGTAGTAGTCCTAGCTCTAGAGCAGTGTTTCCTGGTCCTGTAGTAGTCCTAGCTCTAGAGCAGTGTTTCCTGTTCCTGGTCATGTAGTAGTCCTAGCTCTAGAGCAGTGTTGCCTGGACCTGTAGTAGTCCTTGATCTAGAGCAGTGTTTCCTGCTCCTGTAGTAGTCCTAGCTCCAGAGCAGTGTTTCCTGATCCTGGTCATGTAGTAGTCCTGGCTTTAGAGCAGTGTTTCCTGGTCCTGGTCTTGTAGTAGTCCTAGCCCTAGAGCAGTGTTTCCTGGTCCTGTAGTAGTCCTAGCTCTAGAGCAGTGTTTCCTGATCCTGGTCCTGTAGTAGTCCTAGCCCTAGAGCAGTGTTTCCTGATCCTGGTCCTTTAGTAGTCCTAGCTCTAGAGCAATGTTGCCTGATCCTGGTCCTGGAGTAGTCCTAGCTCCAGAGCAGTGTTTCCTGATCCTGGTCCTGTAGTAGTCCTAGCTCTAGAGCAGTGTTTCCTGGTTCTGGTCTTGTAGTAGTCCTAGCCCTAGAGCAGTGTTTCCCGGTCCTGTAGTAGGTCTAGCCCCTGTAGTAGTCCTAGCCCTAGAGCAGTGTTTCCTGGTCCTGTAGTAGTCCTAGCCCTAGAGCAGTGTTTCCTGGTCCTGTAGTAGTCCTAGCCCTAGAACAGTGTTTACTGGTCCTGTAGTAGTCCTAGCTCTGGAGCAGTGTTTCCTGGTCCTGTAGTAGTCCAAGCTCTAGAGCAGTGTTTCTTGATCCTGGAGTAGTCCTAGCTCTAGAGCAGTGTTTCCTGGTCCTGTAGTAGTCCTAGCTCTAGAGCAGTGTTTCTTGATCCTGGAGTAGTCCTAGCTCTAGAGCAGTGTTTCCTGATCCTGGTCCTGTAGTAGTCCTAGCCCTAGAGCAGTGTTTCCTGGTCCTGTAGTAGTCCTAGCCCTAGAACAGTGTTTACTGGTCCTGTAGTAGTCCTTGCTCTGGAGCAGTGTTTCCTGGTCCTGTAGTAGTCCTAGCTCTAGAGCAGTGTTTCTTGATCCTGGAGTAGTCCTAGCTCTATAGCAGTGTTTCCTGGTCCTGTAGTAGTCCTAGCTCTAGAGCAGTGTTTCTTGATCCTGGAGTAGTCCTAGCTCTAGAGCAGTGTTTCCTGATCCTGGTCCTGTAGTAGTCCTAGCCCTAGAGCAGTGTTTCCTGGTCCTGTAGTAGTCCCAGCCCTAGAACAGTGTTTACTGGTCCTGTAGTAGTCCTAGCTCTGGAGCAGTGTTTCCTGGTCCTGTAGTAGTCCTAGCTCTAGAGCAGTGTTTCTTGATCCTGGAGTAGTCCTAGCTCTAGAGCCGTGCTTCCTGATCCTGGTCCTGTAGTAGTCCTAGTACTAGAGCAGTGTTTCCTGATCCTGTTCCTGTAGTAGTCCTAGCCCTAGAGCAGTGTTTCCTGATCCTGGTCATGTAGTAGTCCTAGCTCTAGAGCAGTGTTTCCTGGTCCTGTAGTAGTCCTAACTCTAGAGCAATGTTGCCTAATTCTGGTCCTTGAGTAGTCCTAGCTCCAGAGCAATGTTTCCTGATCCTGGTCTTGTAGTAGTCCTAGCCATAGAGCAGTGTTTCCTGGTGCTTTAGTTGTCCTAGCTCTAGAGTAGTGTTCCCTGGTCCTGTAGTAGTCCTAGCCCTAGAGCAGTGTTTCCTGGTCCTGTAGTAGTCCTAGCCCTAGAGCAGTGTTTCCTGGTCCTGTAGTAGTCCTAGCTATAGAGCAGTGTTTCCTGGTCCTGTAGTAGTCCTAGCTCTAGAGCAGTGTTTCTTGATCCTGGAGTAGTCCTAGCTCTAGAGCAGTGTTTCCTGATCCTGGTCCTGTAGTAGTCCTAGCTCTAGAGCAGTGTTTCTTGATCCTGGAGTAGTCCTAGCCCTAGAGCAGTGTTTCCTGGTGCTTTAGTTGTCCTAGCTCTAGAGTAGTGTTCCCTGGTGCTGTAGTAGTCCTAGCCCTAGAGCAGTATTTCCTGGTCCTGTAGTATTCCTAGGCATAGAGCAGTGTTTCCTGGTCCTGTAGTAGTCGTAACTCTAGAGCAATGTTGCCTGATTCTGGTCCTTGAGTAGTCCTAGCTCCAGTGCAATGTTTCCTGATCCTGGTCTTGTAGTAGTCCTAGCCCTAGAGCAGTGTTTCCTGGTGCTTTAGTTGTCCTAGCTCTAGAGTAGTGTTCCCTGGTCCTGTAGTAGTCCTAGCCCTAGAGCAGTATTTCCTGGTCCTGTAGTAGTCCTAGCCCTAGAGCAGTGTTTCCTGGTCCTTTAGTAGTCCTAGCTCTAGAGCAGTGTTTCCTGGTCCTGTAGTAGTCCTATCTCTAGAGCAGTGTTTCCTGGTCCTGTAGTAGTCCTAGCTCTGGAGCAGTGTTTCCTTGTCCTGTAGTAGTCCTAGCTCTAGAGCATTGTTTCTTGATCCTGGAGTAGTCCTAGCTCTAGAGCAGTGTTTCCTGGTCCTGTAGTAGTCCTAGCTCTAGAGCAGTGTTTCTTGATCCTGGAGTAGTCCTAGCTCTAGAGCAGTGTTTCCTGATCCTGGTCCTGTAGTAGTCCTAGCCCTAGAGCAGTGTTTCCTGGTGCTGTAGTAGTCCTAGCCCTAGAACAGTGTTTACTGGTCCTGTAGTAGTCCTAGCTCTGGAGCAGTGTTTCCTGGTCCTGTAGTAGTCCTAGCTCTAGAGCAGTGTTTCTTGATCCTGGAGTAGTCCTAGCTCTAGAGCAGTGTTTCCTGGTCCTGTAGTAGTCCTAGCTCTAGAGCAGTGTTTCTTGATCCTGGAGTAGTCCTAGCTCTAGAGCAGTGTTTCCTGATCCTGGTCCTGTAGTAGTCCTAGCCCTAGAGCAGTGTTTCCTGGTCCTGTAGTAGTCCTAGCCCTAGAACAGTGTTTACTGGTCCTGTAGTAGTCCTTGCTCTGGAGCAGTGTTTCCTTGTCCTGTAGTAGTCCTAGCTCTAGAGCAGTGTTTCTTGATCCTGGAGTAGTCCTAGCTCTAGAGCAGTGTTTCCTGGTCCTGTAGTAGTCCTAGCTCTAGAGCAGTGTTTCTTGATCCTGGAGTAGTACTAGCTCTAGAGCAGTGTTTCCTGATCCTGGTCCTGTAGTAGTCCTAGCCCTAGAGCAGTGTTTCCTGGTCCTGTAGTAGTCCTAGCCCTAGAACAGTGTTTACTGGTCCTGTAGTAGTCCTAGCTCTGGAGCAGTGTTTCCTGGTCCTATAGTAGTCCAAGCTCTAGAGCAGTGTTTCTTGATCCTGGAGTAGTCCTAGCTCTAGAGCAGTGTTTCCTGGTCCTGTAGTAGTCCTAGCTCTAGAGCAGTGTTTATTGATCCTGGAGTAGTCCTAGCTCTAGAGCAGTGTTTCCTGATCCTGGTCCTGTAGTAGTCCTAGCCCTAGAGCAGTGTTTCCTGGTCCTGTAGTAGTCCTAGCCCTAGAGCAGTGTTTCCTGGTCCTGTAGTAGTCCTAGCTATAGAGCAGTGTTTCCTGGTCCTGTAGTAGTCCTAGCTCTAGAGCAGTGTTTCTTGATCCTGGAGTAGTCCTAGCTCTAGAGCAGTGTTTCCTGATCCTGGTCCTGTAGTAGTCCTAGCTCTAGAGCAGTGTTTCTTGATCCTGGAGTAGTCCTAGCCCTAGAGCAGTGTTTCCTGGTGCTTTAGTTGTCCTAGCTCTAGAGTAGTGTTCCCTGGTGCTGTAGTAGTCCTAGCCCTAGAGCAGTATTTCCTGGTCCTGTAGTATTCCTAGGCCTAGAGCAGTGTTTCCTGGTCCTGTAGTAGTCGTAACTCTAGAGCAATGTTGCCTGATTCTGGTCCTTGAGTAGTCCTAGCTCCAGTGCAATGTTTCCTGATCCTGGTCTTGTAGTAGTCCTAGCCCTAGAGCAGTGTTTCCTGGTGCTTTAGTTGTCCTAGCTCTAGAGTAGTGTTCCCTGGTCCTGTAGTAGTCCTAGCCCTAGAGCAGTATTTCCTGGTCCTGTAGTAGTCCTAGCCCTAGAGCAGTGTTTCCTGGTCCTTTAGTAGTCCTAGCTCTAGAGCAGTGTTTCCTGGTCCTGTAGTAGTCCTATCTCTAGAGCAGTGTTTCCTGGTCCTGTAGTAGTCCTAGCTCTGGAGCAGTGTTTCCTTGTCCTGTAGTAGTCCTAGCTCTAGAGCATTGTTTCTTGATCCTGGAGTAGTCCTAGCTCTAGAGCAGTGTTTCCTGGTCCTGTAGTAGTCCTAGCTCTAGAGCAGTGTTTCTTGATCCTGGAGTAGTCCTAGCTCTAGAGCAGTGTTTCCTGATCCTGGTCCTGTAGTAGTCCTAGCCCTAGAGCAGTGTTTCCTGGTGCTGTAGTAGTCCTAGCCCTAGAACAGTGTTTACTGGTCCTGTAGTAGTCCTAGCTCTGGAGCAGTGTTTCCTGGTCCTGTAGTAGTCCTAGCTCTAGAGCAGTGTTTCTTGATCCTGGAGTAGTCCTAGCTCTAGAGCAGTGTTTCCTGGTCCTGTAGTAGTCCTAGCTCTAGAGCAGTGTTTCTTGATCCTGGAGTAGTCCTAGCTCTAGAGCAGTGTTTCCTGATCCTGGTCCTGTAGTAGTCCTAGCCCTAGAGCAGTGTTTCCTGGTCCTGTAGTAGTCCTAGCCCTAGAACAGTGTTTACTGGTCCTGTAGTAGTCCTTGCTCTGGAGCAGTGTTTCCTTGTCCTGTAGTAGTCCTAGCTCTAGAGCAGTGTTTCTTGATCCTGGAGTAGTCCTAGCTCTAGAGCAGTGTTTCCTGGTCCTGTAGTAGTCCTAGCTCTAGAGCAGTGTTTCTTGATCCTGGAGTAGTACTAGCTCTAGAGCAGTGTTTCCTGATCCTGGTCCTGTAGTAGTCCTAGCCCTAGAGCAGTGTTTCCTGGTCCTGTAGTAGTCCTAGCCCTAGAACAGTGTTTACTGGTCCTGTAGTAGTCCTAGCTCTGGAGCAGTGTTTCCTGGTCCTATAGTAGTCCAAGCTCTAGAGCAGTGTTTCTTGATCCTGGAGTAGTCCTAGCTCTAGAGCAGTGTTTCCTGGTCCTGTAGTAGTCCTAGCTCTAGAGCAGTGTTTATTGATCCTGGAGTAGTCCTAGCTCTAGAGCAGTGTTTCCTGATCCTGGTCCTGTAGTAGTCCTAGCCCTAGAGCAGTGTTTCCTGGTCCTGTAGTAGTCCTAGCCCTAGAACAGTGTTTACTGGTCCTGTAGTAGTCCTATCTCTAGAGCAGTGTTTCCTGGTCCTGTAGTAGTCCTAGCTCTGGAGCAGTGTTTCCTTGTCCTGTAGTAGTCCTAGCTCTAGAGCATTGTTTCTTGATCCTGGAGTAGTCCTAGCTCTAGAGCAGTGTTTCCTGGTCCTGTAGTAGTCCTAGCTCTAGAGCAGTGTTTCTTGATCCTGGAGTAGTCCTAGCTCTAGAGCAGTGTTTCCTGATCCTGGTCCTGTAGTAGTCCTAGCCCTAGAGCAGTGTTTCCTGGTGCTGTAGTAGTCCTAGCCCTAGAACAGTGTTTACTGGTCCTGTAGTAGTCCTAGCTCTGGAGCAGTGTTTCCTGGTCCTGTAGTAGTCCTAGCTCTAGAGCAGTGTTTCTTGATCCTGGAGTAGTCCTAGCTCTAGAGCAGTGTTTCCTGGTCCTGTAGTAGTCCTAGCTCTAGAGCAGTGTTTCTTGATCCTGGAGTAGTCCTATTCCTAGAGCAGTGTTTCCTGGTCCTGTACTAGCCCTAGCCCTAGGGCAGTGTTGCTTGATCCTGGTCCTATAGTAGTCCTAGCTCCAGAGCAGTGTTTCCTGGTCCTGTAGTAGTCCTAGCTCTAGAGCCGTGTTTCCTGGTCTTGGTCCTGTAGTAGTTCTAGCTCTAGAGCAGTGTTTCCTGGACCTGTAGTAGTCCTAGCCCTAGAGCAGTGTTTCCTGTTCCTGTAGTTGTCCTAGCCCTACAACAGTGTTTCCTGGTCCTGTAGTAGTCCTAGCCCTAGAGCAGTGTTTCCTGGTCCTGTAGTAATCCTAGCTCTAGAACAGTGTTTCCTGGTCCTGTAGTAGTCCTAGCTCTAGAGCTGTGTTTCCTGGTCCTGTAGTAGTCCTAGCTCTAGAGCTGTGTTTCCTGTTCCTGTAGTAGTCCTAGCCCTAGAGCAGTGTTTCCTGGTCCTGTAGTAGTCCTAGCTCTAGAGCAGTGTTTCCTGGTCCTGTACTAGTCCTAGCCCTAGGGCAGTGTTGCTTGATCCTGGTCCTATAGTAGTCCTAGCTCCAGAGCAGTGTTTCCTGGTCCTGTAGTAGTCCTAGCTCTAGAGCCGTGTTTCCTGGTCTTGGTCCTGTAGTAGTTCTAGCT
This sequence comes from Oncorhynchus mykiss, assembly GCF_013265735.2. Classification (NCBI taxonomy): domain Eukaryota; kingdom Metazoa; phylum Chordata; class Actinopteri; order Salmoniformes; family Salmonidae; genus Oncorhynchus; species Oncorhynchus mykiss. The sequence goes on from NC_048571.1 coordinate 90,353,495, forward strand.
ATAGAGCAGTGTTTCCTGGACCTGTAGTAGTCCTAGCCCTAGAGCAGTGTTTCCTGGTTCTGTAGTTGTCCTAGCCCTACAACAGTGTTTCCTGGTCCTGTAGTAGTCCTAGCCCTAGAGCAGTGTTTCCTGGTCCTGTAGTAATCCTAGCTCTAGAACAGTGTTTCCTGGTCCTGTAGTAGTCCTAGCTCTAGAGCTGTGTTTCCTGGTCCTGTAGTAGTCCTAGCTCTAGAGCTGTGTTTCCTGTTCCTGTAGTAGTCCTAGCCCTAGAGCAGTGTTTCCTGGTCCTGTAGTAGTCCTAGCTCTAGAGCAGTGTTTCCTGGTCCTGTAGTAGTCCTAGCCCTAGAACAGTGTTTCCTGGTCCTGTAGTAGTCCTAGCCCTAGAACAGTGTTTCCTGGTCCTGTAGTAGTCCTAGACCTAGAGCAGTGTTTCCTGGTCCTGTAGTAGTCCTAGCCCTATAGCAGTGTTTCCTGGTCCTGTAGTAGTCCTAGCTCTAGACCAATGTTGCCTGATCCTGGTTTTTCATTTTCGCCGTAGCACTACACAGCTGAGTAAAATTAAAAGAAAAATGCTTGTTACATTGGCAGTTTGATTCAGCTGAATAGTGTCAATTCATACAAGTACGTGGGAGTATAACTCGATGTTAAGCTGTCCTTCTCTCAGCACATTTCAAAGCTGTAGGCTAAGGTTAAATCCAGACTTGGTTTCCTCTATCGTAATCTCTCCTATTTCACCCCAGCTGCCAAACTAACCCTGATTCAGATAACCATTCTACCCATGTTAGATTATGAAACGTAATTTATTGATCGGCAGGTAAGGGTGCTCTCGAGCGGCTAGATGTTCTTTACCATTCGGCCATCAGATTTGCCACCAATGCTCCTTATAGGACACATCACTGCATTCTATACTCCTCTGTAAACTGGTCATTTCTGTATACCTGTCGCAAGACCCACTGGTTGACGCTTATTTATAAAACCCTTAGGCCTCACTCCCCCCTATCTGAGATATCTACTGCAGCCCTTATCCTCCACGTACAACACCCGTTCTGCCAGTCACACTCTGTTAAAGGTCCCCAAAGCACACACATCCCTGGGTCGCTCATTTTTTCAGTTCGCTGCGGCAAACACTCAAAATGGACAGTTTTATCCACAACTCTTCATTCAAAGACACTATCATGGATTCTCTTACTTACAGTTATGGCTCCTTCGCATGATGTATTGTCTCTACCTTCTTGCCCTTTGTACTGTTGTCTGTGCCCAATCATTTTTGTACCATGTTTTGTGGTAGCTAGTTAGCTAGCTAGGTCCATTACATGGTTAACTGGTCAAGCCACCCCATCACCTATCACAGGTCGCAGTGTGAATTACACATTTGGGGCACAGACAAAGGGGAGAGGGGAGCTAGCTACAACTTGTTGATGGAGCTCACTACAATCAAAACTCGCTCCACACAACAAGAAGTGGTCAGTGGCCAATATTCAACAGTTCTATTTATAGGGAAGAGCTGATATGAGAGGGTTGGAGAGATGTCTTTACTACTGTCTTTACTTGTCTTGAAGGGGTTAAATTGCCCGAATGGCACCAGAACATTAAGATGAAATGTATTTTGAATCTTGTTACAGTAATAATATGGTGCATTAAAACTAAAAGCAGATTTACCTAGCTCGGTTGAGATCCTAGGATCCTCAAGTAAACCAATCCTGTGAACAGGTTAGGCAACTCCGGTGTCTATATTTCAAAAGCAAAGTTAGATAAGATGGAAGTTTATGAAGTAGGGCCTTGTAAACAAAGAGTGATGTAGAAATCTATGGGCGAAGTCCAGACAACTTTTTGAAACAGGATGCAGTGATGCGTATCAAAACTGTCACCTATAACAAAACAAAGGGCACTATGGTAGATGGCATCCAAAGGTTTAAGTGTTTTAGTAGCTGCACTTTGATAATTAATATCTTCATAATCAACAACAGATAAAAAGGTTGACTGTCACGAACCGGCTCGAAGTTCTTAACAAAAAAAGGAGACAACGTGGAGATAAGGAATAACAAAATATATTTATTAACTGAAGTGAACTAAATACAATTAACAATGGTGTGTGTAGTCAGTAGTGTAAGTGAGTGTTTGCGTGCATAAATGTGATAATGAGGGGTGTTGAAAGTTGCCAAAGCAAATGAACGAAACAGCCACAAAAATGCCACAACCACACTATCAGTGTGTCTGCTTGGAGAGAGTCTCTTCAATGAATGGGGAAGAGGTGTATTTATCCTGGGACACACCCAGCCCAGGTGTATCCCATGTCGCTGACGACCCTCCCGGTTCCACCCACCGGCATCCTAATAAGGAAAACAAGCACAAAGAGAGAATTCAGCAGACGGAGTGGGAGGGTCATCACAACTGAATAACCTGCTTCCTACTGCTTAGAGCAAGGCGTAGAACCACCAAGAGAAAAAACAGAAGAATTGTCAAGTTGTGCCCATTTACAATGAATATTTTCTTATGTTTCTCCCTTCTCTAATAAAACCTGTGTGTCTCTATGTCCAGGGGTTCTTCCGTCGGACCATCCGGTTGAAGCTGGTTTATGACCACTGTGACCTGCACTGTCGCATCCACAAGAAGAGCCGCAACAAGTGTCAGTACTGTCGCTTTCAGAAGTGCCTGGTGGTGGGCATGTCTCACAATGGTAAGAACCAACATTACAATCAATCAGTCAAATGTATTTATAAAGGGGCCTTCCGAGTGGCACTGCATCGCAGTGCTTGAGGCGTCACTACAGACCCTGATCCCAGGCTGTATCACAGCCAGCCATGACCGGGAAACCCATGAGGCAGCATACAATTGGCCCAGCGTCGTCTGGGTTAGGGGAGGGTTTGGCCGGGATTTCCTTGTCCCATCGCTCTCTAGCGACTCCTTGTAGCGGGCTGGGTGCCTGCAAGCTGACTCCCGGATGCCAATTGTACGACGTTTCCTCTGACACGTTGGTGTGTCTGGCTTCCAGGTTAAGCGAGCAGTGTGTCAAGAAGCAATGCGGCTTGGCAGGGTCGTATTCCGGAGAACTCATGGCTCTCGTACGGCAGTTGCAGCGATGGGACAAGACTAACTACCAATTGGATATCATGAAATTGGGGAGAAAAAGGGGTAAATGTACAAAAACATATGTATTTATAAAGCCCTTTTTTACATCAGCAGATGTCACAAAGTGCTTATACAGAAACCCAGCCTAAAACCCCAAACAGCAAGCAATGTAGATGTCGAAGCACAGTGGCAAGGAAAAACTCCCTAGAAAGACTGGAACCTAGGAAGAAAACTAGAGAGGAACCAGGCTCTGTGGGGTGGCCAGTCCTATTCTGGCTGTGCCGGGTAGAGATCATATTTTACAAAAATCCATGGCATTTAGTATGATATGTTAGGTTACTTAACATCGTAAATGTACATCCGAGACACTAATTAGTATATGTTAAAAAAAAAAATGTTCACCTTTATTTAACCAGGTAGGCTAGTTGAGAACAAGTTCTCATTTACAACTGCAACCTGGCCAAGATCAAGCAAAGCAGTTCGACTCATACAACAGTTACATATGGAATAAACAAACATACAGTAAATAATACAGAAGATAAAGTCTATATACAGTGAGTGCAAATGAGGTAAGGAAATAAATAGGCCATGGTGGCGAAGTAATTACAATATGGACAATAGATTACGTAGACCACTTTCCTGAAGTAAAATGACCAAATCGCCCTCTAGTAACCTCAAGGGTGGAATGTTAATATTTCTCATAATTAATCGACATTGTTTAAAAAAACTGCGTTTTCTCAAACGCTTTTATTTTTCAATCTTCTGTGATGCATGTAAAGTGTATTATTGGGACTTCAACTCTATATCTGACATGGTACAGGTGTTTTCTTTTTTATGACATAAACAAAACACCTCACAAATATGGTTCAAAGTAGATTTGTTTAACACTACCAAGAAACACTATGATCATGATTTAGTAAAAAGTTAAAAACTAAACGAGGGGGAGTTGGTCGGGGTAGATAGGTAGGCGTATAACACAAACGTGCGTGTTCAAATCTCATCACGGACAACTTTAGCATTTTGGCTAATTAGGAACTTTGCAACTACTTGCTACTTGTTAGCTAACCCTGCCCCTAACTCCGAACCCTAACCTTAAAATATAATGGCGCCAGAGGGAATGGCTGCCGTTTTACGGGCTCCTAACAGACTTTGCTATTTTGTTTGTTTTTTTCACATTGTTTGTAACTTATTTTGTACATAATGTTGCTGCTACTGTCTCTTTTATGAATAACTTTTGGATATCAGAACAGCGATTACTCACCTCCAACTGGATGAAGATCTGTTATTTAATGAGTTGGACGCAAAGGATATACTGCTTCCGAGACCAGGCCCAAATCCCAGTTATTCGCATGAAGAAAAGACGGAAATACAGGGGGTGGAGATCGAGGTGTCTTGTGAGAATTCATTGGCGAGTGTGTTACGCATCTCTACCATCCGTTCTATTGGCCAACGTGCAATCACTGGAAAATAAACTGGATGATCTCTGTTCGAGATCATCCTACCAACGGGACACTGTAATATCTTATGTTTCACTGAGTCGTGGCTGAACGACAACAAGGATAATATAGACCTGGCTGGGTTTTATGTGCATCGACAGGACAGAACAGCTACAACTTTGTCAATAACAGCTGGTGCGCAATGTCTAATATTATTAAATAAGTCTCAAGGTATTGCTCGCCTGAGGTAGAGTACCCCAAGGCTGTAGACCACACTATATACCAAGAGTTTTCTATATTTTTCATAGCTGTCTATTTACCACCACAAACCGATGCTGGCGCTAAGACAGCACGCAACACGCTGTATAAGGCCATAAGCAAATACTTATCCAGAAGCAGTGCTCCTAGTGGCCGGGACTTTAATGCAGGTAAACTTAAGTCCTTTTTGCCTAATTTCTTCCAGCGTGTCACATGTGCAACCAGGAAAAAAACACAACCTCTAGACCACCTTTACTACACACACACAGACGCATACAAAGCTCTCCCCCGCCCTCCATTTGGCAAATCTGACCATAATTCTATCCTCCTGATTCCTGCTTAACAAGAAAAAAGTAAAGCAGGAAGTACCAGTGACTCGCTCAATATGGAAGTGATCAGATGAAGTGGATGCTAAGCTACAGGACTGTTTTGCTAGCACAGACTGGAATAGGTTCCAGGACTCATCCAATGGAATTGCGGAATATACCACCTCTGTCACCGGCTTCATCAATAAGTACATCGACAACGTCATCCCCACAGTGACCGTGCGTACATATCCCAACCAGAAGCCATGGATTACAGGCAACATCTGCATCGAGCTAAAAGCTATAATGGGAACAGAGCTGCTGCTTTCAAGGAGCGGGACACTAATCCGGTAGCTTATAAGAAATCCTGCTATGCCCTCCGATGAACCATCAAACAGGCAAAACGTCAATACAAGACTAAGATTGTACACCGGCTCTAATGCTCGTCGGATGTGGCAGGGCTTGCAAACTATTACAGAGTACAAAGGGAAACCCAGCTGCCCAGAGCTACCAGACGAGCTAAATGCCTTTATGCTCGCGTCAAGGCAAGCAACATTGAATCATTCATGAGAGCACTAGCTGTTCTGGATGACTGTGTGATCCTGCTCTCCGTAGCTGATGTGAGCAAAACTTTTAATCTAACTGTATTGTCCAATTTACATTAGCTAAAACAGTGAAAGAATACCATGCTATTGTTTGAGGAGAGTGCACAATTATGAATTTGAAAATGTATGAATAAACAAATGAGAAACATTTGGGCAGTCTTGATACAACATTTTGAATAGATATGCAATAGTTCATTGGATCAGTCTAAAACTTTACACATACCCTGCTGCCATCTAGTGGCCAAAGTCTAAATTGCACCTAGGCTAGATTAATTAATTATGGAATTAATTATGGCCTTTCTCTTGCATTTCAAAGATGGTACAAAAAAACGTATCTTTTACCAGATCTAATGTGATATATTTTTCACAAATGTCAAAGTATTTCCTTTCAATTGGTATCAAGAATATGCATATCCTTGCGTCAGGTCCTGAGCTACAGAGCTATTTGGGTATATAATTTTAGGTGAAAATTGAAAAAAATGGGCGGATCCTTAAGCGATTTTAAACGTATCAACATTCACAAGGCCGCAGGGTCAGACAGATTACCAGGACGTGTACTCAGAGCATGCACGGACCAACTGGCAAGTTACCACCATAGTCCCTGTGCCCAAGAAAGTGATGGTAACCTGCCTAAATGGCTACCGCCCTGTAGCACTCGTCAGTAGCCATGAGGAACACACCTATGTGAGAATGCTGTTTGTAGAAAAGGCTCATGAAGTTGGTGGAATCGCCCTATATTTGATGGCCACTTGCGCAGCTGGCCCAGAGCGCTTTAATTAGGTCAGGTGGAAACGTCTGTCAGATCTCAACTCATTAAAAGGAGGAAATGGCCACCGCCTGACCTCGCTGCTTTCTATTCCCCAACTCCGTCTAATCCAGACATTCTGTGCGTCCACAAATCAACGTAACTCCACTGAATCTTTCATCTGAACTATCTGTTGAGATCGGGAGAGCGGGCCATCAGTTATTGTTTATTTATTTTATTTAAACAGGTAGGCCAGTTGAGAACAAGTTCTCATTTACAACTGCGACCTGGCCAAGATAAAGCAAAGCAATGCGACAAAAGCACAGTTACACATGGGATAAACAAATATACAGTCAATAACACAATAGAAAAATCTGTATAGTGTGTGTAAATGAAGGAGGTAAGGCAATAAATAGGCCAATAGTGGCTAAGTAATTACAATTTAGCAATTAACACGAGTGATAGATGTGCAGATTAGGATGTGCAAGTAGAAATACTGGTGTGCAAAAGAGCAGAAAAACAAATATGGGAAGAGGTAGGTAGTTGATTGGATGGGCTATTTACAGATGGGCTGTGTTCAGCTGCAGCGATCTTTAAGCTGATGCTTAAAGTTATTGAGGGTGATTTTTTGCAATTCGTTCCAGTCATTGGCAGCAGAGAACTTTAAGGAAAGGCGGCCAAAGGTAGTGTTTGCTTTGTGGATGACCAGTGAAATATACCTGCTGGAGCGCGTGCTGTGGGTGGCTGTTGCTATGGAGACCAGTGAGCTGAGATAAGGCGGAGCTTTACCTAGCAAAGACTTAGATGACCTGGAGCCAGTGGGTTTGGCGACGAATATGTAGCGAGGACCAGCCAACGAGAGCGTACAGGTCACAGTGGTGGGTTGTATATGGAGCTTTGGTGACAAAATGGATGCCACTGTGATAGACTGCATCCAATTTGCAGAGTAGAGTGTTGGGAGGCTATTTTGTAGTTATTACCGCAGAACGCGGCTTAGAGAGCACACTTCAAATCTATTGTGTTATGTCAATGGACAATGATCAAGGCCCTACAGATCATCACAGGCCAATTATGCCATTGATATCTGGTTAAATTGTTACGAAATGACTTACATATTTAGACAAACCTGAAAGTATGAAATATGAAACGTAATATTGATATCACACTGATATTATAGATTGAATAATTGATCGATTTATTTGCATTATCATGATTATGTTTATGATCCTGTTACTCAATCATGCTTCATATTGTATTATTTTTTAACTGAATTACCTCATGTTACCTCATGTTATTAATGAGAATGATTTGATTTTGTGATTATGAATTTGATTGGATACATGTTATTTTGCTTCCTTTGTGATGCAGCACAGACAAACTACCCAGTAAATATGCCACTTTGTGGTTAAAGGAATTTCTGCTTCAGTGTCCTCCATTCTTCTGTCATCTGACCCGTGACCACTTGTTCACTTTCACTATTGTATGGCAACTGCTCTTCATCCGACCGTAAGGCACTTCAGAGGGTAGCGTCCTGCCATCCTGGACCTAAATAATAGGCGTGTCAGAGGAAGGCCCCAAAAAATTGTCTAAAACTCCAGTCACCCAAGTCATAGACAGTTCCCTCTGCTACCGCATGGCAAAAGGTACTAGAGCGCCAAGTCTAGGTCTAAAAGGCTGCTTAACAGCTTCTACTCCCAAGCCAATTAATCAAATTGCCATCCGGGCTTTTTACATTGACCCCCCCTCCCCCTTTGTTTTTACACTGCTGCTACTCGTTGTTTATTATCTAAGCATAGTCACTTTACCCTTATCTACATGTACAAATTACCTCGACTAACCTGTACCCCCGCACATTGACTCGGTACCCCCTGTATATAGTCTCGTTATTTTGTGTTACTTCTTATTAAAAAAATAATTTACTTTAGTTTATTTAGTAGATATTTTCTTAACTTCATTTCTTGAACTATGTTGTTGGTTAAGAGCTTGTATCTAAGCATTTCATGGTAAGGTCTACTACACCTGTTGTATTCGGCACATGTGACCAATAAAATTAGATTTGAAAGGGATACTTTGGGATTTTTAATCAGAGGCCCTTTAGCTACTTCTCCAGAGTCGGATGAACTCATGGATAAAATGTTTGTCTCTGGGTGCAGTTTGAAGGAAGTTGCTAACTAACGCTAGTGCAATTGCTAACTAGTGTTAGCACAATGACAGCAAGTCTAGCAGATACCCATAGACTTCCAGTCATTGTGCTAACTCATTGGCTCGCAAAACTACCTCTAACATCCTTCATACTGGACACAGAGACATACAAATGTTATCCATGTGTTGAATGTAATTTATCATACTAAAGCTGACGAACATAATAAATCAGTCAAATATAATATTAAAGCTGTCGAACATAATATTGCAAACTACCTCTAACTTCCTTTGTACTGGACACAGAGACATAAAGATGGCATCCACGAGTTGTCGAATGTAATATATCACACTAAAGCAGTCGAACAGAATATACAGCCACACGAGTCAAAGCAAACTGGTATGATCAAGACGTAGGATAATATATGAATTGTATGCTATTGTACAACTGCTATTACATTGGTAGGCCAATGAAATGTAACCTAACGTGAAGTATCATATCATGTTAAATGGAGTGGCAGGGATTTGAGTCAAATACGTTTCGCTCTGAGGCAAGGTTTCTCCCAGAGAAAGTCATGTGATTCTAGTCCAGGTGTAGTCCCTATAGCGGCAGGGTCATCTGAATTGCTCCTTATATACAGTCACTCTCACATCCCATCATAAGCTGTAGTGGCTAGTGAAATCTGCCGGGGGAGTTGTGTTTTCATCAATGATTCACAGAGGATTACACACGTAGGCACACACACTAGCGCTAGGTAGATTCTGCTGTGTCATGGTGCTTGGCTGGGTGCCCAGGCGTAGGAGGAGCAACGTATACATTTACAAAAGGTGTGATGGCTGATAGACCAGACAATTTATTACTCTGCAAGTCACCATTATACAAAAACAGGTTTAGACATAGCCTTAACCATATATAACAGGCCGACAATACTGTTGACTTCTAAATGAAACGGCTTGTCCTGCCGCCTGACTGACGCAGAGGGGAACATAATCCTGTATTAGACATATAATGTAATATACTGTAAACCTGTATTAGAGATTTTGGTAAATCCACAGATTGGAGGTAAGTCAGACAGAAAACCATTCACAAAGCTCCAGTTCAACCTATCCGTTCTATCAATCAGAGGGGGAAAAAAGTCTGGTTAATCAACCTCTGTCTTCCTAATCTTGATATTTGCCATTCAATGACACTTGAAACTGTGGTCAATAACTGATATTGGTATTTGACAGTAATGGCACACTGTAGAAAGGTGCATAAAGGTCAAACGTGATAGGAAGTCATACAATAATCAGTTGTCTAGTCACTCTGGTGACGTCAACCATTAATTTCTTTGAGTCAGTATTTATTTGTTATTGATTATTATGATCCGTTTTAATAATCACGTTTACAGAACTAGAAACAAAATATTAAATTGCCTGTTTTTCCACTTTATTTGTTAATGTTTCTCACAACTCTCTGTCCATGTCAGATATGATGAGATACACATTTACATACCACACACACACGGGGAGACATGGACGATGGCGCTGAGAACGGTTTGGGGAGATACTCTGTAGTTTGAAGATTGAGGGTTGCGCTGTATATGGAATTTAGTATTTTATTAGGATCCCCATTAGCGGTTGTGAAAGCAGCAGCTACTCTTCTTGGGGTCTACACAAAACATCAATAAACAAGAACAGCTCAAGGACATAATATATAATACATACACACACACAATCTAGGTTAAATAGTGGAAAAACGGTGGTGTTGCTTCATCAGTTTTTTTTAACCAGGTTTGCTGTTCATTTGAGCATAATGAGATGGGAGTTCCATGCAATAATGGCTTTATATAATATAATTTTTTCTGCATTTAGGGACTGAAAAGACCCCTGGTGGCATGTCTGGTCAGTTAACTTTGTGTGTCAGAGCTGTGTGCAAGTTGACTTGCAAACAATTTGGAATTGTCAACACATTTGTGAGGACAGGAGATGGGAATCAAGTATAGGGAGTGAGCATTTAATAAATAACGAACATGCAACAAAACACGGACAGCGTCTGGACGGGAAACAAAACTACATTAATGCTGACACTGGGAACAAACTGATGAATAGACAGATATGGATGGGGCAATCAACAAAGTGAAGGAGTCCAGGTGAGTCCAATGGAGTGCTGATGCCTGTAATGATGGTAACAGGTGTGCGTAATGATGGGCAGCCTGTCTGCAGGAGAGGGAGTGGGCGCAGGCGTGACAACATTAATGTTTCTTATAAAAAAGTAGTGATGCAGTCAGTCACTCCTCAACTCTTAGACGAGAGAGACCTGTTCTGGGCCATCTGCAGCTTAAGAATGTCTTTCTTCGCAGCACTTGATCACATGAATTGACTATTATCGAGATAAGACAAAGCTAGAGCCTGCAGGACTTCCTTTTTGGAGTGTGGTATCAAAAAAGCAGAGCATCTCTTCACTATGGACAGACCTCTTCTGGTCTTTACAACCATTGAATCTATATGATTTATTCTTAGAGACGTTCAGGACCAGTTTATTACTTGCCATCCAGTCCGAAACTGACTGCAACTTCTTGTTAAAGGTTTCAGTTACTTCATTAGCTGTGGTTGCTGACATGTACAGTACCAGTCAAAAGTTTGGACACACCTTCTCATTCCAAGGTTTTAATTTATTTTACTATTTTATACATTGTAGAATAATACATAAATAATAATAAATAAATAACTATAAATTTAGAATAGTTACCAAAAAAAAAAGTGTTAAACAAATCAAAACATTATTTATATTTGAGATTCTTCAAAGTCGTCACCATTTGCCTTGATCACAGCTTTGCACACTCTTGGCATTCTCTCAACCAGCTTCATGATGTAGTCACTTGGAATGCATTTCAATTAACAGGTGTGCCTTGTTAAGTTCATTTGTGTAATTTCTTTCCTTAATGTGTTTGATCCAATCAGTTGTGCTGTGACAAGGTAGGTGTGGTACACAGAATATATTATGGCAAGAACACCTCAAATAAGCAAAGACAAATGACATCATCATTACTTTAAAACATGGTCAGTCAATACGGAACATTTCAAGGACTTTGACGGTTTCTTCAAGTGCAATTGCAAAAAACATCAATCGCTATGATGAAACTGGTTCTCATTAGGACCACCACAGGAAAGGAAGATCCAGAGTTAACTGCACATCAGATTGCAGTCCAAATAAATGTTTCACAGAGTTCAAGTAACAGACATCTCAACATCAACTGTTCAGAGGGAACTACGTTAATCAGGTCTTCATGGTCGAATTGCTGCAAAGAAACCACTACTAAAGGACACCAATAAGAAGAAGAGACTTGCTTGGGCCAAGAAAAATGAGCAATGGACATTAGGCCTGTGGAAATCTGTCTGATGAGTCCAAATGTGAGATTTTTGGTTCCAACGTCTTTGTGAGAAGCAGAGTAGATAAATGGATGATTTCTGCATGTGTGGTTCCCACCGTGAAACATGGAGGAGGTGGTGTGAGTGTGCTTCGCTGGTGATCCTGTCAGTGATTTATTTAGAATTCAAGGCACGCTTAACCAGCATGGCAACCACAGCATTCTGCAGCGATACGCCATCCCATCTGGTTTGCACTATCATTTTTTTTCCAACAGGACAATGACCCAAAACACACCTCCAGGCTGTGTACGGGCTATTTTACCTATGAGAGTGATGAAGTGCTGCATCAGATGACCTGGCCTCCAATCACCCGACCACAATCCAATTGAGATGGTTTGGGATGAGTTGGACTGCAGTGGGAAGGAAAAGCAGCCAACAAGTGCTCAGCATATGTGGAAACTCCTTCAAGACTGTTGGAAAAGCATTCCTCGTGATGCTGGTTGAGAGAATGCCAAGTGTCCAAAGCTGTCATCAAGAGAAAGGGTGGCTACTCTGTTAGAATTTGAAATATATTTTTTATTATTGGGTTACTACACTGTTTTGGTTACTACATGATTCCATATGTGTTATTTCATAGTTGATCTCTTCTCTATTGTTCTACAATCTAGAAAAGAGTACAAAGGAAAAACCCTTGAATGAGTAGGTGTGTCCAAACTTTCGACTGGTACTGTATATGGTTGAATCGTCAGCATACATGGACACACAGGCTTTGTTTAATGCTCGTGGCAGGTCATTGGTAAAAACAGAAAAGAGTAGAGGGCCTAGAGAGCTGTCCTGCGGTACACCACACCCTACATGTTTGACATTAGAGAGGCTTCCATTAAATAAAACTCTGAGTTTTAGATTGATAGCTCTAAATCTACAATATGGCAGAGGTTGAAAAGCCATAAAACAGGTTATGGTCAATCATATCAAAGGGTGCACTGAAATCTAATAGGACAGCTCCCACAATCTTCTTATTTTCTTTCAACCAATCATCAGTCATTTGTATCAGTGTTGTGTGCCCTTCTCTATAAGCATGCTGAAAGTCTGTTGTCAATTTGTTTATAGAGAAATAGCATTGTATTTGGTCCCCAAAAAATTACAACAGTTTGCTAAGAGCTGGAAGCAAGCTGATAGGTCTGCTGTTAGAACCAGTAAAGGCCGCTTTTCCACTCTTGGGTAGCGGGACTGATTTTGGCTTCCCTCCAGGCCTGAGGACAAAGACTTTCCTCTGGGCTCAGATTAAAGATATGACAGATAGGAGTGGCCACAGTCAGCTACCATCCTCAGTACTTTTCCATCTAAGTTGTCAATGGCAGGAGGTTTGTCGTTATTGATCTGATAATGTTGTCTGTGTTGTTTCCCATACAGCCATTCGTTTTGGACGGATGCCCCAGGCTGAGAAGGAGAAGCTCCTAGCTGAGTTCTCTACTGACATGGACATCATGCACCCTGAGGCTGCCGACCTGAGGAGCCTGGCCAAGCTGCTGCTGGAGTCCTATCTCAAATACTTCCCCCTCACTAAGGCCAAGGCCAGGGCCATCCTGTCTGGAAAGACTGGGGATAACGCGGTATGGACGAGACCTATCATGGCACAGTAGCTACTAGCTATTCCCTATCACAGTCACAACCATACTAACATGGCACAGTAGCTATTCGCTATCACATCATGTGATGATAGGTGGTGGGCCGACATCCAAGCTGAGATATCTGCCATGCAGAGATGCATGTTGTCACACAGACATACCTGTCCTTCAGCAGGTGTGGACCCTAGTCGACACACTAAGAGACTAGTCAGTGGAAATTCAGGTTTCAGTCACATGGGTGGTACTTGCAGAAATACTTGTGTTACTAGGCAAAAGACTTTCAGGTTGATGTCCTGTCCACACTAATAAAACATGGAGTAGAACGTTATGCCAGTACAGTATAAAGTTATGCCAGAGTACAGTCGAATGTTATGTCAGTAAAGTAGAATGTTATGGCAGAGAACGGTAGAACATTACTGTAGAGTGTTATGACAGAGCACATTGTAGGTTTTTAGAAATGGTCATTTTGTTCCATTTCAAACATTCCATTCACAGCTGGGGGGCAAGCATAGCCTGCTCCAATGCATTACAGTGCAGAAACAGCTGGATTACACCTTTCTCTCTCAACATTGGCCACCACTAATTGGAGATTTAAGTGACATAAAAATGTACTATACCTGACAAGTATGTGTGGTTTAGGTTAATTGTCCATCCTTTGAGCTCTGCTTGTCAAGCAGCAGAAGGTGGCATTTCAAATCAAATCGTGTTTGTCACAAACACAGAATACAACAGGTGTGTAGACCCTACAGTGAAATGCTTAATTATAAAGCCCTTAACCAACAATGCTTTAACACTTATTTTTCTTAAAACTTCAAGTTTAAAAAAAAGTTACATAAATAAACAGAAGCAGTAAAATAACAATAAAGAGGCTATATACAGGAGGTACCGGTACATAGTCAATGACTATGCATAGATTATAAAACAGTCAGTAGCAGCAGTGTAAAAGAGGGGTCTGGGTAGCCCTTTGATTAGCTGTTCAAGAGTCTTATGGCTTGAGGATAGAAGCTGTTAAGAAGCCTTTTCACCTAGACTTGGCGCTCTGGTACCGCTTGCCTTGCAGTAGCAGAGAAAAGTCTATGACAAGGGTGGCTGGTGTCTTTGACCATTTTTAGGGCCTTCCTCTGATGCCGCCTGGTATAGAGGTCCTGGATGGACGGAAGCTTGGCCCCGGTGATGTACTGGGCCGTACACACTACCCGTATGCACTACCCCCCGCCTTGCGGTCGGAGACCGAGCAGTTGCCATACCAGGCAGTGATGCAATCCATCAGGATGCTCTCGATGGTGCAGCTGTAGAACCTTTTGAGGATCTGAGACGTGAGTGCTACGGTCGACAGTCATTTAGGCAGGTTACTTTAGTGTTCTTGGGCACAGGGACTATGGTGTTCTGCTTGAAACATGTCGGTAAACACGACTCATTCAGGGAAAGGGAAAGGTTGAAAATGTCAGTGAAGACAACTGCTAGTTGGTCAGCGCATGCTCGGAGTATGCATCCTGGTAATCTGTCTGGCCCTGCGGTCTTGTGAATGTTGACCTGTTTAAAGATATTTTTTTTCTTCTGGTTACACATTTATCATTTTCCTTTTTGCTTATGGCCGTATACAGCTCATTGAGTGTGGTCTTAGAGCTAGCATCAGTTTTTAGTGGTAAATAGACAGCTTTGAAGAATATAGATGAAAACTCTCTTGGTAAATAGTGTGGTCTACAGCTTATCATGAGATGCTCTACCTCAGGGGAAAACCTCAAAACTTCCTTAGAGTTCATGCACCAGATGTTATTTACAAATATACATAGACTGCCACCCCTTGTCTTACCAGAGGCCGCTGTTCTATCCTGCCCAAAAAGCTTAAAACCTGCCAGCTGTATGTTATTCATGTTGTCGTTCAGCCAGTCATATAATGTGTATAGCTAGCTAATAATGTTGACAAGCGAGTACCAGTAGAAGTCATGTAGTGTGTACAGCATGCTAACAATGTTGACTAGTACCAGTAGCTAGAAACTTTGTCAGTTGGCTAAACATAGTGATAAGTTATGTATTTATTTCTAAGTTGGCTAACTAATACTATCTATCTACCCTCTTCAACATTGTTTTTAATTGTGTTTAATCACTAATGCGGCTGACAGACATAAGATAGGCTACATTGATTGATGGTCCACGTCAAATTGGCTGGCTAGCTAATGACAGATCACGTCAATATGGCTAGTTAACTAGCTAACTTTCAGGAGATAAACTAGATAGCTAGCATCTATTAGTGGTGATGACAGTACTCAGACTGACAACTTTATCAGGATGATTCGAAAACAAAAGTCTAATCTCTGACGAAGCAAAATAAATGTCAAATGGGTAGGCTACCCTTCTGAAACTAGATGATCAATTTATGTTTACTGATCATGAAAATCAAATCAAATAAATATGTATTTGTCACATGCGCTGAATACAACAGGTAGACCTTACAATGAAATGCTTACTTACAAGCCCTTAACCAACAATGCAGTTTGAAGAAAATACCTTAAATTAAGAAATAAAAGTAACAAATAATTTATAGAGCAGCAGCAAAATAACAATAGCGAGGCTATATACAGGGGGTACCGGTACAGAGTCAATGTGGAGGCTATATACAGGGTGTACCGGTACAGAGTCAATGTGGAGGCTATATACAGGGAGCTATATATATTGCTTCCAACACTCTACTCAGCAAACTGGATCCAGTTTATCACAGTGCCATCTGTTTTGTTACTAAAGCACCTTATACCACCCACCACTGCGACCTGTATGCTCTAGTCGGCTGGCCCTCGCTACATATTCATCGCCAGACCCACTGGCTCCAGGTCATCTACAAGTCCATGCTAGGTAAAGCTCCACCTTATCTCAGTTCACTGGTCACGATGGCAACACCCACCCGTAGCATGCGCTCCAGCAGGTGTATCTCACTGATCATCCCTAAAGCCAACACCTCATTTGGCCGCCTTTCGTTCCAGTTCTCTGCTGCCTGTGACTGGAACGAATTTCAAAAATCGCTGAAGTTGGAGACTTTTATCTCCCTCACCAACTTCAAACATCTGCTATCTGAGCAGCTATCCGATCGCT
Source organism: Oncorhynchus mykiss (assembly GCF_013265735.2). Lineage (NCBI taxonomy): Eukaryota > Metazoa > Chordata > Actinopteri > Salmoniformes > Salmonidae > Oncorhynchus > Oncorhynchus mykiss. The sequence continues at coordinate 90,370,118 of NC_048571.1, forward strand.
GCAGCTGTACATAGTCTATCGGTAAATAGCCCACCCAATTTACCTACCTCATCCCCATACTGTTTTTATTTATTTACTTTTCTGCTCTTTTGCACACCAGTATCTCTACCTGCACATGACCATCTGATCATTTATCACTCCAGTGTTAATCTGCTAAATTGTAATTATTCACCTACCTCCTCATGCCTTTTGCACACAATGTATATAGACTATTTTTTTCTTCATTTTTTTCTACTGTGTTATTGATTTGTTAATTGTTTACTCCATGTGTAACTCTGTGTTGTCTGTTCACACTGCTATGCTTTATCTTGCCCAGGTCGCAGTTGCAAATGAGAACTTGTTCTTAACTAGCCTACCTGGTTAAATAAAGGAGAAATAAAAAATAAATAAAAAAAAACAGAGTCAATGTGGAGGTTATATACAGAGGTTACCGGTACAGAGTCAATGTGGAGGCTATGTACAGGGGGGTACTGGTACAGAGTCAATGTGCGGGGGCACTGGTTAGTCGAGGTAATTGAGGTAATATGTACATGTAGGTAGAGTTATTAAAGTGACTATGCATAGATAACAACAGAGAGTAGCACCAGTGTAGAAGAGGGGGTTCAATGCAAATAGTCTGGGTAGCACTTTGATGAGATGTTCAGGAGTCTTATGGCTTGGGGGTAGAAGCTGATTAGAAACCTCTTGGACCTAGACTTGGCACTCCAGTACTTGCCGTGGGTAGCAGAGAGAACAGTCTATGTCTAGGGTGGCTGGCATCTTTGACAGTTTTTTGGCCTTCCTCTGACACCGCCTGGTATAGAGGTCCTGGATGGCAGGAAGCTTGAAGTACTGGGTCGTACACACTACCCTCTGTAGTGCCTTGCAGTCGGAAGCCGAGCAGTTGCCATACCTTGATTTGAAAAGGTTTTGTCGTGCCCTCTTCACGACTGTCTTGGTCTGCTTGGACCATGTTAGTTTGTTGGTTATGTGGACGCCAAGGAACTTGAAGCTCTCAACCTGCTCCACTACAGCCCTGTCAATGAGAATGGGGGCTACAGTTACTTGCTGTATAACTCTGATAGAGCTGAAGTGCACAATTGTTTGTATGGAATAATCTGAAATTAGTAGTTCTGATTGCTATTCAAGAGGTGATCATATTACAACCAAATACTTGTAACATTTATTTGACAATCCCTTGAAAACGCCCCACAGATGTCAATGGTTTTAACAGAGATGGAGATCTCATTGACTGACAGAAGGCACATCTTATCTTATTGTGACATTTATTGATAACCTTTGACAGAGTACAGTAGAATATACAGTACAATGGAATAGATCTGAATAGAACGATAGAACAACAGTCCACATTCTGATACATGTGAAATGTTTTGAGTTGAAAGAGTTGACCAGAGGAAGCATGGCAGGAAACAGCAGCATGTTATTTAACAAACTAAACTATCAGTGTAAACCCTCAGTCTGACCTCTGATCTGTGTTTTAGTTCCAGCATCATGGCCTTGCAGATCTCACTCCTCTCCTCGTTCTACATTTTAGTCATTTAGCAGAGACTCACTCACAGCAACTTAGTGCATTCATCTTAAGATACTTTTGTATATATAGTGTATGTGGACACCCTTCGAATTAGTGGACTCTGCTTTTTCAGCCACACCTGTTGCTCACAGGTGTATAAAATCAAGCACACAGCCATGCAATCTCCATAGACAAACATTGGCAGTGGAATTGCCTTACTGAAGAGCTCAGTGACTTTCAACGTGGCACCGTCAGAGGATGCCACCTTTCCAACAAGTCAGTTTATCAAATTTCTGCCCTGCTAGAGCTGCCCCGATCAACTGTAAGTGATGTTATTGTGAAGTGGAAACATCTAGGAGCAACTACGGCTCAGCCACGAAGTGGTAGGCCACACAAGCTCACAGAATGGGACCAGCGAGTGCTGAAGCGCATAAAAATCATCTGTCCTCAGTTGCAGCACTCACTACCGAGTTCCAAACTGCTTCTGGAAGCAAAGTCAGCACGATAACTTTGTCGGGAGCTTCATGAAATGGGTTAATCGGCGGACTAATCTGGGGTTGACAGATGCCAGGACAACACTACATACCCCAAGGCATAGTGCCAACTGTAAAGTTTGGTGGAGGAGGAATAATGGACTGGGGATGTTATTCATGGTTCGTGCTATGCCCCTTTATTCCAGTGAAGGGGAATCTTAACACAACAGCATACAATGACATTTAGACAATTCTGTGCTTCCAACTTTCTGGCAACAGTTTGGGGAAGGCCCTTTCCTGTTTCAGCATGACAATGCCCCCGTGTACAAAGCGAGGTCCATACAGAAATGGTTTGTTGAGATAAGTGTGGAAGAACTTGACTGGCCTGCACAGAGCCCTGACCTCAACCCCATCGAACACCTTTGGGATGAATTGGAATGCTAACTGTGAGCCAGGCCTAATCGCCTCAACATTAGTGCCCAACCCCACTAATGCTCTTGTGGCTGAGTAGAAGCAGGTCCCCTCAGCAATGTTCCAACATCTAGTGGAAAGCCTTCCCAGAGGAGTGGAGGCTGTTATAGCAGTAAAGGGGGGAACAACTCCATATTAATACCCATGATTTTGGAATGAGATGTTTGACAAGCAGATGTCATGTAATGTAGCTAGGTGGGACAACCACATATCATAGAAAGTACATTTTTCCACAATGAAGTAGCTATCAGAAAAGTCAGTACTAGTAGGGAGAAAAGTCAGTACTAAACTCAAAATGAGGGTTATACTAGGGTTATGTTAGGGTTATATTAGGGTTATACTAGGGTTATGTTAGGGTTATATTCGGGTTATACTAGTTATGTTAGGGTTATATTAGGGTTATGGTTATGTTGGGGTTAGGGTTAAATTTGGGTTATATTAGGGTTAGTGTTATATTAGGGTTATATTAGGGTTAGGGCTGTATTAGGTTTAGGGTTATTAGGGCTATGTTAGGGTTATATTAGGGTTATGTTAGGGTTATATTAGGGTTAGGGTTATATTGGTGTTAGGGTTATATTAGGGTTATATCAGGGTTAGGGTTATATTGGGGTTATATTGTGGTTAGGGTTATATTAGGGTTAGGGTTATATTAGGGTTATGGTTATATTAGGGTTAGGGTTATATTAGGGTTAGGGTTATATTAGGGTTAGGGTTATATTAGGGTTAGGGTTATATTAGGGTTATATTAGGTTTAGGGTTATATTGGGGTTAGGGTTATATTAGGGTTATATTAGGGTTAGTGTTATATTAGGGTTATGTTAGGGTTAGGGTTATATTGGGGTTAGGGTTATGTTAAGGTTATGTTAGGGTTATACTAGGGTTATACTAGGGTTAGGGTAATATTAGGGTTAGGGTTAGGGTTAGAATTATATTAGTGTTATGTTAGGGTTATATTCGGGTTAGGGCTGTATTAGGTGTAGGGTTATATTAGGGCTATGTTAGGGTTATATTAGGGTTATGTTAGGGTTATATTAGGGTTAGGGTTATATTGGGGTTAGGGTTATATTAGGGTTATATCAGGTTTAGGGTTATATTGGGGTTATATTGTGGTTAGGGTTATATTAGGGTTAGGGTTATATTAGGGTTATATTAGGGTTATGGTTATATTAGGGTTAGGGTTATATTCGGGTTATATTAGGGTTAGGGTTGTATTAGGGTTAGGGTTATATTGGGGTTAGGGTTATATTAGGGTTAGGGTTATATTAGGGTTATATTAGGGTTAGGGTTATATTGGGGTTAGGGTTATATTAGGGTTATATTAGGGTTAGTGTTATATTAGGGTTAGGGTTATATTGGGGTTAGGGTTATGTTAAGGTTATGTTAGGATTATACTAGGGTTAGGGTAATATTAGGGTTAGGGTTATATTAGGGTTAGAATTATATTAGTGTTATGTTAGGGTTATACTAGGGTCAGGGTAATATTAGGGTTAGAATTATATTAGTGTTATGTTAGGGTTATATTAGGGTTAGGTTTGTATTAGGTTTAGGGTTATATTAGGGTTATGTTAGGGTTATATTGGGGTTAGGGTTATATTAGGGTTATATCAGGGTTAGGGTTATATTAGGGTTATATTATGGTTAGGGTTGTATTAGGGTTAGGGTTATATTAGGGTTATGTTAGGGTTATGGTTATATTAGGGTTAGGGTTATATTATGGTTATATTAGGGTTAGGGTTATATTAGGGTTAGGGTTATATTGGGGTTAGAGTTATATTAGGGTTAGGGTTATATTAGGGTTAGGGTTATATTAGGGTTATATTAGGGTTATATTGGGGTTAGGGTTATATTAGGGTTATATTAGGGTTAGTGTTATATTAGGGTTATATTAGGGTTAGGGTTATATTGGGGTTAGGGTTATGTTAGGCTTATGTTAGGGTTAAGGTTGTATTAGGTTTAGGGTTATATTAGGGCTATGTTAGGGTTGTATTAGGGTTATGTTAGGGTTATATTAGGCTTGTATTATGGTTAGGGATGTCTTTGGGTTAGGATTATAAACTCATCAAAAAAAGGAATGTCCTCATTGTCAACTGCGTTTATTTTCAGCAAACTTAACATATGTCAATATTTGTATGAACATAACAAGATTCAACAACTGAGACATAAACTGAACAAGTTCCACAGACATGTGCCTAACAGAAATGTAATAATGAACTGCACCAGATTTGCCAGTTCTTGCTGTGAGATGTTACCCCACTCTTCCACCAAGGCACCTGCAAGTTCCAGGACATTTCTGGGGGGAATGGCCCTAGCCCTCACCCTCCGATCTAACAGGGTCCCAGACGTGCTCAATGGGATTGAGATCCGGGCTCTTCGCTGGCCATGGCAGAATACTGACATTCCTGTCTTGCAGGAAATAATGCACAGAATGAGCAGTATGGCTGGTGGCAGGAAGGGTACCACATGAGGGAGGAGGATTTCCACGACTTGTCAGTGAAGAGCACTTTTTGCCAGTCCTCTCTGGTCCAGCGACGGTGGGTTTGTGCCCATAGGCGACGTTGTTGCCGGTGATGTCTGGTGAGGACCTGCCTTACAACAGGCCTACAGGCCCTCAGTCCAGCCTCTCTCAGCCTATTGCGGACAGTCTGAGCATTGGAGGGATTGTGTGTTCCTGGTGTAACTCGGGCAGTTGTTGTTGCCGTCCTGTACCTGTCCTGCAGGTGTGATGTTTGGATGTACCGATCCTGTGCAGGTTGTCTGCCACTGCGAGGACGATCAGCTCTCCGTCCCATCTCCCTGTAGCGCTGTCTTATGCGTCTCATAGTACGGGCATTGCAATTTATTTCCCTGGCCACATCTTTCTTTTGGTGGTTTTGAGTCAGTAGAATGGCCTCTTTAGTGTCCTAAGTTTTCATAACTGTGACCTTAATTGCCTCCCGTCTGTAAGCTGTTAGTGTTTTAATGACCGTTCCACAGGTGCATGTTCCTTCATTGTTTATGGTTCATTGAACAAGCATGTGAAACAGTGTTTAAACCCTTTACAATGAAAATCTGTGAAGTTATTTGGATTTTAACTAATTATCTTTGAAAGACCGGGTCCTGAAAAAGGGATGTTTCTTTTTTTGCTGAGTTTAGTACTAGTGGGTGGGGGAGGGGAGGGGTGCTGTGGGATTATTTAAGATACTCTTTGAAGAGGTAGGGTTTCAGATGTTTACCAAAAATAGGCAGGTACTCTGCTGTCTTAGCTTCAGGGGGAAGCTGGTTCCAGCATTGGGGTGCTAGGTCATAAAATAACATTGACTGGGCTGAGCGGGAGCTGCCCTCCCATAGAGGTGGGAGGGCTAAGAGACCAGAGGTGGCAGAACAGACTACCCAGGTTGGGGTGTAGGGTTTTATCATAGCCTGAAGGTAGGGAGGGGCAGTTCCTCTTGCTGCTCCATAGGCAAGTATCATAGTCTTATAGTGGAAGTGAGCTTTGACTGGAAGCCAGTGAAGCGTGCAGAGGAGTGGGGTGACATGGGAGAACTTGGGAAGGTTGAAGACCAGATCTGGTGGCAGTGTTCTGAATATGTTGCAGGGGTTTGATGGCACATGTTATAACAGGGTGTTGTCTCCAGATAGTCATCATGTTATAACAGGGTGTTGTCTCCAGTTAGTCATGTTATAACAGGGTGTTGTCTCCAGATAGTCATCATGTTATAACAGGGTGTTGTCTCCAGTTAGTCATGTTATAACAGGGTGTTGTCTCCAGATAGTCATCATGTTATAACAGGGTGTTGTCTCCAGATAGTCATCATGATATAACAGGGTGTTGTCTCCAGATAGTCATCATGTTATAACAGGGTGTTGTCTCCAGTTAGTCATGTTATAACAGGGTGTTGTCTCCAGATAGTCATCATGTTATAACAGGGTGTTGTCTCCACATCGTCATCATGTTATAACAGGGTGTTGTCTCCAGATAGTCATCATGTTAAAACAGGGTGTTGTCTCCAGTTTGTCATGTTATAACAGGGTGTTGTCTCCAGTTAGTCATGTTATAACAGGGTGTTGTCTCCAGATAGTCATCATGTTATAACAGGGTGTTGTCTACAGTTAGTCATGTTATAACAGGGTGTTGTCTCCAGTTAGTCATGTTATAACAGGGTGTTGTCTCCAGTTAGTCATGTTATAACAGGGTGTTGTCTCCAGATAGTCATCATGTTATAACAGGGTGTTGTCTCCAGATAATCATCATGTTATAACAGGGTGTTGTCTCCAGATAGTCATCATGTTATAACAGGGTGTTGTCTCCAGATAGTCATCATGTTATAACAGGGTGTTGTCTCCACATCGTCATCATGTTATAACAGGGTGTTGTCTCCACATCGTCATCATGTTATAACAGGGTGTTGTCTCCAGTTAGTCATGTTATAACAGGGTGTTGTCTCCACATCGTCATCATGTTATAACAGGGTGTTGTCTCCAGTTAGTCATGTTATAACAGGGTGTTGTCTCCAGATAGTCATCATGTTATAACAGGGTGTTGTCTCCACATCGTCATCATGTTATAACAGGGTGTTGTCTCCACATCGTCATCATGTTATAACAGGGTGTTGTCTCCACATCGTCATCATGTTATAACAGGGTGTTGTCTCCACATCGTCATCATGTTATAACAGGGTGTTGTCTCCAGATAGTCATCATGTTATAACAGGGTGTTGTCTCCAGATAGTCATCATGTTATAACAGGGTGTTGTCTCCAGATAGTCATCATGTTATAACAGGGTGTTGTCTCCACATTGTCATCATGTTATAACAGGGTGTTGTCTCCAGATAGTCATCATGTTATAACAGGGTGTTGTCTCCAGATAGTCATCATGTTAGAACAGGGTGTTGTCTCCAGATAGTCATCATGTTATAACAGGGTGTTGTCTCCACATCGTCATCATATTATAACAGGGTGTTGTCTCCACATCGTCATCATGTTATAACAGGGTGTTGTCTCCACATCGTCATCATGTTATAACAGGGTGTTGTCTCCACATCGTCATCATGTTATAACAGGGTGTTGTCTCCAGATAGTCATCATGTTATAACAGGGTGTTGTCTCCAGATAGTCATCATGTTATAACAGGGTGTTGTCTCCAGATAGTCATCATGTTATAACAGGGTGTTGTCTCCACATCGTCATCATGTTATAACAGGGTGTTGTCTCCACATCGTCATCATGTTATAACAGGGTGTTGTCTCCAGATAGTCATCATGTTATAACAGGGTGTTGTCTCCAGATAGTCATCATGTTATAACAGGGTGTTGTCTCCAGTTATTCATGTTATAACAGGGTGTTGTCTCCAGTTAGTCATCATGTTATAACAGGGTGTTGTCTCCAGATAGTCATCATGTTATAACAGGGTGTTGTCTCCACATCGTCATCATGTTATAACAGGGTGTTGTCTCCAGATAGTCATCATGTTATAACAGGGTGTTGTCTCCAGATAGTCATCATGTTAGAACAGGGTGTTGTCTCCAGATAGTCATCATGTTATAACAGGGTGTTGTCTCCACATCGTCATCATATTATAACAGGGTGTTGTCTCCAGATAGTCATCATGTTATAACAGGGTGTTGTCTCCAGATAGTCATCATGTTCTAACAGGGTGTTGTCTCCAGTTAGTCATGTTATAACAGGGTGTCGTCTCCAGATAGTCATCATGTTATAACAGGGTGTTGTCTCCAGATAGTCATCATGTTATAACAGGGTGTTGTCTCCAGATAGTCATCATGTTATAACAGGGTGTTGTCTCCAGATAGTCATCATGTTATAACAGGGTGTTGTCTCCAGATAGTCATCATGTTATAACAGGGTGTTGTCTCCAGTTAGTCATGTTATAACAGGGTGTTGTCTCCAGATAGTCATCATGTTATAACAGGGTGTTGTCTCCAGATAGTCATCATGTTATAACAGGGTGTTGTCTCCAGATAGTCATCATGTTATAACAGGGTGTTGTCTCCACATCGTCATCATGTTATAACAGGGTGTTGTCTCCAGATAGTCATCATGTTATGACAGGGTGTTGTCTTCACATCGTCATCATGTTATAACAGGGTGTTGTCTCCAGATAGTCATCATGTTATAACAGGGTGTTGTCTCCACATCGTCATCATGTTATGACAGGGTGTCTCCAGATAGTCATCATATTATGACAGGGTGTCTCCAGATAGTCATCATGTTATAACAGGATGTTGTCTCCAGATAGTCATCATGTTATAACAGGGTGTTGTCTCCAGATAGTCATCATGTTATAACAGGGTGTCTTCACATCGTCATCATGTTATAACAGGGTGTCTTCACATCGTCATCATGTTATAACAGGGTGTTGTCTCCAGATAGTCATCATGTTATAACAGGGTGTTGTCTCCAGATAGTCATCATGTTATAACAGGGTGTTGTCTCCAGATAGTCATCGTGTTATAACAGGGTGTTGTCTCCAGATAGTCATTGTGTTATAACAGGGTGGTGTCTCCAGATAGTCATCGTGTTATAACAGGGTGTTGTCTCCAGATAGTCATCATGTTATAACAGGGTGTTGCCTCCAGATAGTCATCATGTTATAACAGGGTGTTTCCTTGTCTCCAGATAGTCGCCATGTTTCACAGTAATGTGCTTGATTTTGTTTGTTTGTTGTCTCTCTGCAGCCGTTTGTAATCCATGACATGAAGTCTCTTCAGGAAGGAGAGAGGTTTATCAACTGCAGGCAGATGCCCATCCATGTTGTCCAGGAGACCAGGACTGAGGCGGGGACTGAGGCTGGGACTGGAGCTGGCTGTGGTCTAGGTATTATCATGTTGTATCTGTCCTCTGTGGGGTTGGCTGTGGTCTAGGTATTATCATGTTGTATCTGTCCTCTGTGACTGTTTTCCCTGTACCTTTTCTTTCTCCTATTTCTTTTTTCTTTTTTTGTAGAGTGGTTAGTTACCTTTCTACACTGAACAAAAATATACACTCAACATGCAACAATTTAAAATATTTTACTGAGTTACAGTTCATGTAAGGAAATTAGTCAATTGAAATAAATGCATTAGTCCCTTATCTATGGATTTCCCATGACTGGGAATACAGATATGCATCAGTTGGTCACAGATACCTTACAAAATAGATAGGGGAGTTGATTGTGACCTGTGGAATGTTGTCCCACTCCTCTTCAATGGGTGTTCGAAGTATCTGGATATTGGCGGGAACTGGAATACACATCAATCCAGAGCATCCCAAACTGGCTCAATGGGTGACATGTCTGGTGAGTATGCAGAACATGGTTGAACTGGGACATTTTCAGCCTCCAGGAATTGTGTACAGATCCTTGCGACATGGGGCCGTGCATTATCATGCTTAAACATGAGCTGATGGCGGTGGATGAATGGCACGACAATGGGCTCACGGTGTCTCTGTACATTCAAATTGCCTTTGATAAAATCCAATTGTGTTCGTTGTCCGTAGCTTATGCCTGCCCATACCATAACCTCACCGCCACCATGGGGCACTCTGTTCACAACGTTGACATCAGCAAACCGCTTGCCCACACGAGCCATCTGCCCGGTTGAAACCGGGATTCATCCATAAGAACACACTTCTCCAGCTTTCCAGTGGACATCGAAGGTGAGCATTTGCCCACTGAAGTCAGTTACGATGCCGAACTGCAGTCACGTCAAGACCCTTGTGGGGACAACGAGTGCGCAGATGAGATTCCCTGGGACTGTCTCTAACAGTTTGTGTAGAACTTATTTGGTTGTGCAAACTCAGTTTCATCAGCTGTCCGGTGGCTGTTCTGAGACTATCCCGCAGGTGACAAAGCCAGATGTGAAGGTCCTGGGCTGGTATGGTTACACGTGGTCTGAAATTGTGATGCCGGTTGGACGTACTGCCAAATTCTCTAAATCAACATTGGAGGTGGCTTATGGTAGAGAAATTAAGATGCAATTCGTTGACAACAGCTCTGATTTCTGACATTCCTGCAGTCAGCATGCCAATTGCATGCCGTCTCAAAACTTAAGACGTCTGTGGCATTGTGTTGTGTGACCAAACTGCACATTTTAGTGGCTTTTTGTTGTCCCAGCACAAGGTGCACCTGTGTAATGATCATGCTATTTAATTAGCTTCTTGATATGCCACACGTTTCTGTGCATATGGAACATTTTGAGCGTCTTTTATTTAAGCTCATGAATCATGGGACCAACACTGTACATGTTGTGTTTATATTTTTGTTCAGTGAATATGAAATAACACTGAACAAATATGATTTGCTGCAGGTGGATGTCTGGCAGTGAGTGATGGTCTGGCTGTAGGTGGAGGTCTAGGTGGAGGTGTTGGTCTGGTCCAAGAGCCCACTGACGAGGTGCAGCTCAGGTTCTTCTACAGCTGTCAGTCGCGCTCCGCCGAGGCCGTCCGAGAGGTCACAGAGTTCGCTAAGAGCATCCCTGGCTTCGTGGGATTGGACCTGAACGATCAGGTGACTCTGCTGAAGTACGGCGTCATCGAGGTGCTCATCATCATGTGGGCTCCACTCATGAACAAAGATGGTACACTGATCTCCTATGGACAGATCTTCATGACGAGAGAGTTCCTAAAGAGCCTGAGGAAACCCTTCTGTGATATGATGGAACCCAAGTTTGAGTTCTCTGTTAAGTTCAACACCCTGGAGCTGTATGACAGTGATATGGCACTCTTCCTCGCGGTCATCATCCTCAGTGGAGGTTAGTATTGTAATATTATTATTAGCATCCTTATATAATGACAACCACCTCAATTGAGGGGTGGGGCTTAGCTATCATCCTCAGTGGAGGTGGGTGGGGTTTGCCATCATCCTCAATTGAGGTGGGTGGGGCTTAGCTATCATCCTCAATGGAGGTGGGTGGGGTTTGCCATCATCCTCAGTGGAGGTGGGTGGGGTGTGCCATCCTCCTCAGTGGAGGTGGGTGGGGTTTGCCATCCTCCTCAGTGGAGGTGGGTGGGGCTTAGCTATCATCCTCAATGGAGGTGGGTGGGGTTTGCAATCATCCTCTGTGGAGGTGGGTGGGGTGTGCCATCCTCCTCAGTGGAAGTGGGTGGGGTTTGCCATCCTCCTCAGTGGAGGTGGGTGGGGTTTGCCATCTACCTCAGTGGAGGTGGGTGGGGTTTGCCATCTACCTCAGTGGAGGTGGGTGGGGTTTGCCATCCTCCTCAGTGGAGGTGGGTGGGGTTTGCCATCCTCCTCAGTGGAGGTGGTGGGGCTTTTCAGTCTAGAAAAGTGGTATTCCAATTTTTTAAGCATGGACCCTATTTTTTCATTCAAATTTCTCGGAAACCCATTTTTTTTGCTAGGATTTCTCACAACCTCATCCCACCACACCCCAAAGTTTTTTACATTGACAAATAACCTTAAATTCATAAAATGTTAATCTCTTATCAAACTGAAAAAAAAAGAAAAAAAAGAAAAAAAGAAAAAAAATGTACGCAATACAATTGTGTTTTCAACTGATCTTTCTCAAAAACGTTAGATTTTTGGCATCCCGAGTGGCGCAGTGGTCTAAGGCACTGCATCGCAGTGCTAGCTGTGCCACTAGAAATTCTGGGTTCGAGTCCATGCTCTGTCACAGCCGGACACGGCTGGGGGCGGTGCACAATTGGCCCAGCATCACCCGGGTTAGGGGAGGGTTTGGCCGGCAGGGATGTCCTTGTGCCATTGCGCACTAGCGACTCCTGCGGCGGGCCGGGTGCAGTGCAGCTGACACGGTTGCCAGGTGTTTCCTCCGGCTTGCTTCTGGGTGAAGTGGGCATTGTGTCAAGAAGCAGTGCAGCTTGGTTGTGTTTCGGAGGTCACACTTCTCTCCTCTCCTGAGTCCATGCGGGAGTTGCAGCGATGAGACACTACCAATTGGATACCACGGACCACAAGAAAGGTTTCAAGTGTTTGTAGTAGCAGCATAGATTTAGGGTTAATCAGTACAGCGACAGCTAGTGTATGTCAGAAAGACAGGTTTGACCTGTTTGTAGTAGCAGCATAGAGTTAGGGTTAGGGTTAATCAGTACAGCGACAGCTAGTACTGAAAGACAGGTTTTACCTGTTTATAGCAGCATAGATTTATCAGAAGATAATTAATGTGATGGTTCCTAACCCTCTGCCTGTTACACATGTGGAGTTGGTGGCATATTACATACAGTAAGTGGAGTTGACAGCATATTACATACAGTAAGTAGAGTTGGCAGCATATTGCATAAGTGGAGTTGGCAGCATATTACATAAGTGGAGATGGCAGCATATTACATAAGTAGAGATGGCAGCATATTACATAAGTGAAGTTGGCAGCATATTACATAAGTGGAGATGGCAGCATACTACATAAGTGGAGTTGGTGGCATATTACATACAGTAAGTGGAGTTGGCAGCATATTACATAAGTGAAGTTGGCAGCATATTACATAAGTGGAGTTGGCAGCATATTACATAAGTGGAGTTGGCAGCATATTACAGTAAGTGGAGTTGGCAGCATATTACAGTAAGTGGAGTTGGCAGCATATTACAGTAAGTGGAGTTGCCAGCATATTACAGTAAGTGCTACAGTGTTGAGGATCAGCGTGGCAGATGTGTTGCTACCTACCCTCACCTTCTGGGGGCGGCCTGTCATGAAGTCCAGGATCCAGTTGCAGAGGGAGGTGTTCAGTCCCAGGATCAATAGCTTGGTGATGAGCTTTGAGGGTACTATGGTGTTGAACGCTGAGCTGTAGTCAATGAACAGCATTCTCACATAGGTGTTCCTTTTGTCCAGGTGGGAAAGGGCAGTGGGGAGTGCAATAGAGATTGCATCATCTGTGGATCTGTTTGGGCGGAATGCAAATTGAAGTGGGTTTACTGTTTCTGGGAAAATGGTGTTGATGTGAGCCATTACCAGCCTTTGAAAGCACTTCATGGCTACGGATGTGAGTGCTACGGGTCTGTAGTCACTTAGGCAGGTTGCCTTTGTGTTCTTGGGCACAGGGACTATGGTGGTCTACTTGAATCATGTTGCTATTACAGACTCATTCAGGGACATGTTGAAAATGTCAGTGAAGACACCTGCCAGTTGGTCAGCACATGCCTGGAGCACACGTCCTGGTAATCCATCTGGCCCCGCAGTCGTCCGGAACAGCTGATGCTCTCATGCATGCCTCGGTGTGCTCTCATGCATGCCTCAGTGGGCAGTTTGCGGCTGTGCTTCCCTTTGTAGTTTATAATCGTTTTTTGCACGCTTTGAGGATAACGGTGCCACCGACGTGGCCCGGCTACCAAGGACTGTAGCCTCTCCTTATACATGAGTGAGTAAAACATTTAAACTTGTTAACTTCTTATGGTATAGGGGACGGTTGCGTCCCACTTTGGCAAAAGCCCAGGGAAAATGCAGCGCGGCACATTTTAAAAAATGATATAAAAATCTAACTTTCAAAAGCATAAGAAGCTATTATCTGATGATAGCACAACAGTAAACAAAGAGAGTAGCATATTTCAACCCTGCAGGAGCAACACAAAACGCAGAAATAAAATATAAATCATGCCTTACCTTTGACGAGCTTCTTTTGTTGGCACTCCAATATGTCCCATAAACATCACAATTAGTCCTTTTGGTCGATTAATTCTGTCCATATATATCCACAATATCCATTTATTTGGCCCGTTTGATCCAGAAAAAAACAGCTTCCAAAATGCGCAACGTCACTATAAAATATTTAAAAAGTTGCCTATAAACTTTGCCAAAATATTTCAATCTACTTTTGTAACACAACTTTAGGTTATTTTAAACGTTAATAATCGATCAAATTGAAGACGGGTCTATCTGTTTTCAATAGAGGACGAGAGGAAACAAACGCTACTTTTCAAGTCGCAAATCTCAACAGTGTTACCCATTTCCTAGATGGCCGGACTTCTTCATTGCACAAAGGAATAACCTCAACCAAATTCCAAAGACTGGTGACATCCAATGGAAGCGGTAGGAACTGAAAACAAGTTCCTAAGAAATATAATTTGCCAATGAGAACTGAACAGACAGAGACCTCACAAAAAAATTCTGAACGGTTAGTCCTCTGGGTTTTGCCTGCTACATAAGTTATGTTATACTCACAGACATGATTCAAACAGATTTAGAAACTTCAGAGTGTTTTCCATCCAAATCTACTAATAATATGCATATCTTATATTCTTGGCATGAGTAGCAGGAAGTTGAAATTGGGCACGCTATTTATCCAAAAGTGAAAATGCTGCCCCCTATACCTTAAGTTAACCCTCGCAAGGCTGCTGGCCCAGACAGCATCCCTAGGCGCGCCCTCAGAGCATGCGCAGACCAGCTGGCTGGTGTGTTTACGGGCATATTCAATCTCTCCCTATCCCAGTCTGCTGTCCCCACTTGCTTCAAGATGGCCACCATTGTTCCTGTACCCAAGAAGGCAAATGTAACTGAACTTAATGACTATCACCCCTTAGTACTCAGCTCTGTCATCATGAAGTGCTTTGAGAGAATCGTCAAGGATCATAACACCTTACCTGCCACCCTAGACCCACTTTTTTTTGCTTACCGCCCCAATAGATCCACAGGCGATGCAATCACCGTTACTCTGCACACTGCCCTATCCCATCTGGACAAGAAGAATACCTATGTAAGAATGCTGTTTATTGACAATAGCTCAGCATTCAACACCATGGTACCCTATGGTGTTAAATGCAGACGACACAACAGTAGTAGGCTTGATTACCAACGATGAGGAGACAGCCTACAGGGAGGAGGTGAGGGCTCTGGGAGTGTGGCGTCAGGAAAATAACCTCACACTCAATGTCAACAAAACAAACGAGATGATTGTGGATTTCAGGAAACAGCAGAGGGTGCACCCCCCCTATCTACATTGACAAGACTGCAGTTTAGAAGGTGGAAAGCTTCAAATTCCTTGGCATACACATCACTGACAAATTGAAATGAACCACCCTCACATACAGTGTGGTGAAGAAGGCGCAACAGAGCCTCTTCAATCTCAGGAGGCTAAAGAAATTTGACTTGTCACTTAAAACCTTCACAAATTTTTACAGATGCACAATTGAAAGCATCCTGTCGGGCTATATTACCGCCTGGTACGGCAACAGCACCACCCGCAACCGCAAGGCTCTCCAGTGGGTCGTGCTGTCTCCCCAACGCATTACCGGGGGCAAACTACCCGCCCTACAGGACACCTACAGCACACGATGTCAAAGGAAGGCCAAAAAGATCATCAAGGACATCAACCACCCGAGCCACTCCCTGTTCACACCGCTACCATCCAGAAGGCGAGGTCAGTACAGCTGCATCGTAGCTGTGACAGAGAGACTGAAAAACAGTTTCTCTCTCAAGGCCATCAGACTAGCCGGCTACCATCCGGCTACTGAACCCTGCACCTTAGAGGCTGCTGCCCTATATACGTAGACATGGAATCACTGGTCACTTTAATAATGTTTACGTACTGCTTTACTCATCTCATATGTATATACTGTATTCTATTCTACTGTATTTTAGTCAATGCTCATCCTAATATGTATATATTTCTTAATTCCGTTACTTTACTTTTAGATGTGTGTATTGTATGTGAATTGTTATATCAAATCAAATCAAATGTATTTATATAGCCCTTCGTACATCAGCTGATATCTCAAAGTGCTGTACAGAAACCCAGCCTAATACCCCAAACAGTAAGCAATGCAGGTGTTGAAGCACGTTGGTAGGAAAAACTCCCTAGAAAGGCCAAAACCTAGGAAGAAACCTAGAGAGGAACCAGGCTATGAGGGGTGGCCAGTCCTATTCTGGCTGTGCCGGGTGGAGATTATAACAGAACATGGCCAAGATGTTCAAATGTTCATAAATGACCAGCATGGTCAAATAATAGGTCTGGGACAGGTAGCACATCCGGTGAACAGGTCAGGATTCCATAGTCGCAGGCAGAACAGTTGAAACTGGAGCAGCAGCACGGCCAGGTGAACTGACAGCAAGGAGTCATCATGCCAGGTAGTCCTGAGGCATGGTCCTAGGGCTCAGGTCCTCCAAGAGAGAGAAAGAAAGAGAGAAAGAGATAATTAAATTCACACAGGACACCAGATAAGACAGGAGAAGTACTCCAGATATAACAAACTGACCCTAGCCCCCCGACACATAAACTACTGCAGCATAAATACTGGAGGCTGAGACAGGAGGGGTCAGGAGACACTGTGGCCCCATCCGATGACACCCCCGGACAGGGCCAAACAGGAAGGATATAACCCCACCCACTTTGCCAAAGCACAGCCCCCACACCACTAGAGGGATATCTTCAACCACCAACTTACCATCCTGAGACAAGGCCGAGTATAGCCCACAAAGATCTCCACCACGGCACAACCCAAGGGGGGGGCGCCAACCCAAACATGAAGATCACATCAGTGACTCAACCCACTCAAGTGACGCACCCCTCCTAGGGATGGCATGAAAGAGCACCAGTAAGCCAGTGACTCAGCCCCTGTAATAGGGTTAGAGGCAGAGAATCGAAGTTGAAAGAGGGGAACCGGCCAGGCAGAGACAGCAAGGGCGGTTTGTTGCTCCAGACCCTTTCCGTTCACCTTCACACTCCTGGGCCAGACTACACTCAATCAAATGACCCACTGAAGAGATGAGTCTTCAGTAAAGACTTAAAGGTTGAGACCGAGATTGCGTCTCTCACATGGGTAGGCAGACCATTCCATAAAAATGGAGCTCTACAGGAGAATGCCCTGCCTCCAGCTGTTTGCATAGACATTCTAGGGACAATTCTAGGGACAACGCAGGAGGCCTGCGTCTTGTGACCGTAGCGTACGTGTAGGTATGTACGGCAGGACTAAATCAGAGAGATAGTTAGGAGCAAGCCCATGTAATACTTTGTAGGTTAGCAGTATAACCTTGAAATCAGCCCTTGCCTTGACAGGAAGCCAGTGTAGGGAGGCTAGCACTTGAGTAATATGATCAAATCTTTTGGTTCTAGTCAGGATTCTAGCAGCCGTATTTAACACTAACTGACGTTTATTTTGTGCTTTATCCGGGTAGCCGGAAAGTAGAGCATTGCAGTAGTCTAACCTAGAAGTGACAAAAGCATGGATTAATTTTTCTGCATCATTTTTGGACAGAAAGTTTCAGATTTTTGCAGTGTTAAGTGGTTGGAAAAAAGCTGTCCTTGAAACAGTCTTGATATGTTTGTCAAAAGAGAGATCAGGGTCCAGAGTAACGCCGAGGTCCTTCACAGTTTTATTTGAGGTGACTGTACAACCATTAAGATTAATTGTCAGATCAACAGAAGATTTCTTTGTTTCTTGGGACCTAGAACAAGCATCTCTGTTTTTTCCGAGTTTAAAAGTAGAAGTCTCAGTGCTATGATGGGGTGATGGGGTGCTATGATGGGGTCTAAAACCAGACAGAAGCATTTCGTATACATTGTTTTGTCTTCAGGAAGGCAGTGAGTTGCTGCGCAACAGCCTTTTCTAAAATTTTTGAGAGGAATGGAAGATTCGATATAGGCCGATAGTTTTTTATATTTTCTGGGTCAAGGTTTGACTTTTTCAAGAGAGGCTTTATTACTGCCACTTTTAGTGAGTTTGGTACACATCCGGTGGATAGAGAGCCATTTATTATGTTAAACTACTGCAGTGTTGGAGCAAGGAAAACAAGCACACGCAATAACATCTGTTAAATATGTGTATGTGACCAATAGAATATGATTTGATATTAGGTTTATGTTAGGGTTAAATTAAGTTATTTTACGGGTTATATTAGGGTTAGGGTTATATATTAGGGTTAGGGTTATATTAGGGTTAGGGTTATATCAGGGTTATGTTAGGGTCAGGGTTATATTAGGGTTAGGGTTATTTTAGGGTTATGTTAGGATTAGGGTTATATTTGGGTTATGTTAGGGTTATATTAGGGGTAGGGTTATATCAGGGTTAGGGTTCAATTACGGTTATATTAGGGTTAGGGTTGTATTAGGGTTATGTTAGGGTTATATTAGGGTTAGGGTTATGTTAGGGTTATATTTGTCTTGTGTTATGGTTATATTAGGGTTAGGGTTCAATTAGGGTTATATTAGGGTTAGGGTTGTATTAGGGTTATGTTAGGGTTAGGGTTATGTTAGGGTTATATTTGTCTTGTATTATGTTTAGGGTTATATTAGGGTTAGGGTTATATTTGTATTGTATTATGGTTAGGGTTATATTAGGGTTAGGGTTATATTTGTCTTGTATTATGGTTAGGGTTATATTAGGGTTAGGGTTATATTTGTCTTGTATTATGGTTAGGGTTATATTATGGCTAGGGTTATATTAGGGTTAGGGTTATATTTGTCTTGTATTATGGTTAGGGTTATATTATTATTGGTTACATACCAATGGCCCATGTCATGGCGGCGCGTGTACAACGCGAATTAGCAGTGATTTACTTAATAGTTCTTAATTTATTCACTCAGTACAGCCTGATGAACACTCTATAGAGCAGACAAGAACTCCTGGATACTGGATCACAATGCACAAGATACAACTTCCACGAGAGATCGCGAAGACACCCCGGGAGACTGAAACATCGCTGAGAGGAAGTGCCCGGAGGCGGCGTCGAGATAACAAAGGCGTGGGAAGCGGGGCGGCCTCCGGGCTAGGCAAAAGCTAACCGCACATCGGCTTTTACTACCTAGCCTTTTTTGCTGCAGCCTATATACCTCCGGATGCTAATGCTAAACTAGCAATGAAAGAACTGCAGGTTGCTATTAGCAAGCAGAACACTGCACATCCTGATGGTGCTTTTATTATTGCAGGGGATTTTAACCACTCAAATTTTAAAACTGTTTTTCCCAAATTCCACCAAAATGTCTCCTGTCCCACTAGAGGAGACAATACACTAGACCACGTGTACACAAACATTCTGGAGTCTTACAAAGCCATTCCCCTCCCCCACCTGGGACAGTCTGATCACCTTTCACTGTTCCTACTCCCCAAGCATTTACCCCTTATTAAACTTGTGAAACCAAGTCAAAGTGGACAGTCAAAGTGTGGCCAGAGGAGTTTAAACACACAGACTGGAGATTGTTTGCCACTCAGGCCACCTACGACACCCATATGGACATTGAAACATATGCTTCTTCCATTCTGGATTACATCAACATCTGCATCAACAACGTCACCACCCATGAACTAATAAAGACCTTCCCCAACCAGAAGCCTTGGATGAACAGAGAGGTCCGACTACTGCTAAAGGCACGCAGCGCTGCTTTCAGATCCGGCGATACGGAAGCCTACAGCTCATCCAGGGCTAACCTGAAAAAGGGAATCAAGATGGCTAAACATGACCACAAACTGCAGATTGAGGAGCACTTCAACAACATCTCCAATCCTCGACGCATGTGGAAGGCCATCCAAGCCATCACAGACTACCGGCCAAGAAACCCTACCCACACAGCCAGTGACGTCTCCATCGCCAATGAGTTAAACAGGTTCTATGCTCACTTCGACAGGGACAACAAAGATCCAGCCATCAAAGCTGAGCTCCACCCAAACGACCTCCCCTCAGATTATCCATTGCAGATGTGTTGTCTGCACTGAGCAGGGTGCATGCAAGGCTGCTGGTCCTGATGGCTTCCCCGGTCGTGTGCTCAGAGCATGTGCTGGACAGCTGGCCGAGGTCTTCACTGATATTTTCAACCTGTCACTGGCCCAGGCGGTGGTCCCCACGTGCTTTAAGTCCGCAACCATTGTGCCAGTACTGAAGCAGTCGACCGCAATAAGACTGAATGACTTCCGACCTGTTGCACTCACCCCCACGATCCTGAAGTGCTTCGAAAGACTGGTTTTGACCTACCTTATGTCCTGCCTCCCTCAACGCTGGATCCCCACCATAAAATTTGATTTGATTTGACGCAGCCACAGAGCTGCGTCCTGTATTCCCTCTTCACCTATGACTGCGTTCCTGTACACGGTTCCAACACCATCGTCAAGTTCTCAGACGACACCACGGTGGTAGGCCTGATCAGTAACAATGACGAGTCAGCCTACAGGGAGGAGGTCAAGCACCTGGCTGCATGGTGCGCTGACAACAACCTAGTTCTCAAAGCAAAGAAATCACCTGTCTCCCAAGATCCTTGTGCACTTTTACCGCTCACAGTCGAGAGCATTCTGACTAACTGTGCCACAGTGTGGTTTGTCGGATGCTCTGTCGCATACCGGAAGGCCCTGCAATGGGTGGTGAAAACCGCCCAGCACATCACTGGTGCCCAGCTCCCTGCCATCGGTGACCTCCAGCGCAAGCGGTGTCTGCGTAGGGTGGTGCGCGGCATCATCTGGGACCCTTCACATCCATGCCACAAACTGTTTTCCCTCCTACCATCAGGCAGGCGGTACAGACAGGTCTTTACGTTCCCTCACTAGCAGGCTCACGAACAGTCGCTTTCCAGCTACTGTAACCCTGCTGAACTCTGTGACACGGCACTAGCCATATCCACCCGCCCACATTTTAGTACTGCGTCTCAGGGACCTTGTTGCACTAATCTCTTTGCACTCTTCACGATACTACTGGTCTCTGACATTGCTTTGCAAAGTCTGATTAAGGACATTATTCAGTTGTACATGTTGTCGTGGCGTTGTATTAGTTAATGTGGGGATTTAAAAGAGAGAGAAAAAGAGAAAGTACACGAGAGAAATATACATTTGGGTGAATTTGTCAGCTATGCTTATTATAACCCTAGCCTTGCCCCAAACTGCCGCTCTTATGGGAATATAATGATGTAGTTACGTGGGGAAGGTCTCCGTGGGTTCTCCGCGTGGACCGTTCAGGCTGCTCAATGACGCACTTCTCCGGGTTATATAAGGGTTATATTAGGGTTAGGGTTATATTAGGGTTAGGGTTATGGTTAGGGTTAAATTAGGGTTATGGTTATGTTGGGGTTAGGGTTAAATTAGGGTTAGGGTTATATTAGGGTTATTTTGTGGTTAGGGTTAAATTAGGGTTATGGTTAGGGTTATGTTGGGGTTAGGGTTAAATTAGGGTTAGGGTTATATTAGGGTTAGGGTTATATTAGGGTTAGGGTTATATAAGGGTTAGGGTTATGGTTAGGGTTAAATTAGGGTTATGGTTAGGGTTAAATTAGGATTATGGTTGGGGTTATATCAGGGTTATATTAGGGTTAGGATTATGGTTAGGGTAATATTAGGGTTATATTAGGGTTAGGGTTATATTAGGGTTATGTTGGGGTTAGGGTTACATTAGGGTTAGGGTTATATTAGGGTTATGGTTAGGGTTAAATTAGGGTTATGGTTAGGGTTATGTTGGGGTTAGGGTTATATTAGGGTTATATTAGGGTTAGGGTTATAGTATGGTTAGGGTTATGTTGGGGTTAGGGTTATATTAGGGTTAGGGTTAGGGTTAGGGTTAAATTAGGGTTATGGTTAGGGTTAAATTAGGGTTATATTAGGGTTAGGGTTATATTATGGTTAGGGTTAAATTAGGGTTATGGTTAGGGTTATATTAAAGTTATGGTTAGGGTTATATTAGGGTTATATTAGGGATATGGTTAGGGTTATATTAGGGTTAAATTAGGGTTAGGGTTATATTAGGGTTAGGGTTATATTAGGGTTAGGGTTAAATTAGGGTTATGGTTAGGGTTAGGGTTATATTAGGGTTCGGGTTAAATTAGGGTTATGGTTAGGGTTATATCAGGGTTATATTAGGGTTAGGATTATGGTTAGAGTTATATTAAAGTTATGGTTAGGGTTATATTAGGGTTATATTAGGGATATGGTTAGGGTTATATTAGGGTTAAATTAGGGTTAGGGTTATATTAGGGTTTTATTGGGGTTAGGGTTATATTAGGGTTAGGGTTAAATTAGGGTTATGGTTGTGTTGGGGTTAGGGTTAAATTAGGGTAGGGTTATATTAGGGTTAGGGTTATATTATGGTTGGGGTTATATTAGGGTTATATTAGGGTTAGGGTTATATTAGGGTTAGGGTTATATTAGGGTTAGGGTTATATTATGGTTGGGGTTATATTAGGGTTAAATTAGGGTTATGGTTATGTTGGGGTTAGGGTTAAATTAGGGTTATGGTTATGTTGGGGTTAGGGTTAAATTAGGGTAGGGTTATATTAGGGTTAGGGTTATATTATGGTTGGGGTTATATTAGGGTTATATTAGGGTTATGGTTATGTTAGGGTTAGGGTTATATTAGGGTTAGGGTTATATTAGGGTTAGGGTTATATTAGGGTTAGGGTTATATTAGGGTTAGGGTTATAGTAGGGTTAGGGTTAGGGTTAAATTAGGGTTATGGTTATGTTGGGGTTAGGGTTAAATTAGGGTAGGGTTATATTATGGTTGGGGTTATATTAGGGTTATATTAGGGTTATGGTTATGTTAGGGTTAGGGTTATATTAGGGTTAGGGTTATATTAGGGTTAGGGTTATATTAGGGTTAGGGTTATATTAGGGTTAGGGTTATAGTAGGGTTAGGGTTATGTTAGGGTTAGGGTTATATTAGGGTTAGGGTTATATTATGGTTGGGGTTATATTAGGGTTATATTAGGGTTATGGTTATAGTAGGGTTATGGTTATATTAGGGTTAGGGTTATAGTAGGGTTAGGGTTATAGTAGGGTTAGGGTTATGTTAGGGTTAGGGTTATATTAGGGTTAGAGTTATATTAGGTTTAGTTTTATATTAGGGTTATGTAAGGGTTATATTAGGGTCAGTGCTTCATTATACACCATAGCCTACTGCTGAGTCACAATCACTACCCCCCCGCCCCGCCACCCCCTTCTCACTCACTCACTCACTCAGTCACTCACTCACAGATTATACAATTTACCTTTAGATTGATCGGTGAGCAGTGGCTTTACTGTTTGATAACACTCCAACCTTGAACTCTCTCTATCGCTCGCTATTTCTCTCCCTCTCTCTCTCTCTCTCTCTCTCTCTCTCTCTCTCTCGCTCTCTCTCAATCTCTCTCATCTATTCAATTCAAGGGGCTTTATTGGCATGGGAAACATGTGTTAACATTGCCAAAGCAAATGAGGTAGATAATATACAAAAGTGAAATAAACAATACAAATTAATAGTAAACATTACACATACAAAAGTTTCAAAAAAATAAAGACATTACAAATGTCATTATATATACAGTGTTGTAACAATGTACAAATGATTAAAGTACACAAGGGAAAATAAATAAGCATTAAGATTTGTTGTATTTACAATGGTGTTTGTTCTTCACTGGTTGCCCTTTTCTTGTGGCAACAGGTCACAAATATTGCTGCTGTGATGGCACACTGGAATTTCACCCAGTAGATATGGGAGTTTATCAAAATTGGATTTGTTTTCGAATTATTTGTGGATCTGTGTAATCTGAGGGAAATATGTGTCTCTAATATGGTCATACATTGGGCAGGCGGTTAGGAAGTGCAGCTCAGTTTCCACCTCATTTTGTGGGCAGTGAGCATATAGCCTGTCTTCTCTTGAGAGCCATGCCATATACTTCCGGCGCCGACAGAGATGGCCGCCTCGCTTCGCGTTCCTAGGAAACAATGCAGTTTTTTGTTTTTTTACGTGTTATTTCTTACATTGGTACCCCAGGTCATCTTAGGTTTCATTACATACAGTCGAGAAGAACTACTGAATATAAGAGCAGCCTCAACTCACCATCAGTACGACCAAGAATATGACTTCCGCGAAGCGGATCCTGTGTTCTGCCTTTCACCCAGGACAACGGAATGTAGAATCGCAATTCAACGGCTCAGACACAAGAGGTATGTGGCAGGGTCTACAGTCAATCACGGATTACAAAAAGAAAACCAGCCCAGTCACGGACCAGGATGCCTTGCTCCCAGGCAGACTAAATAACTTTTTTGCCCGCTTTGAGGACAAAACAGTGCCACTGACACGGCCCGCAACCAAAACATGCAGACTCTCCTTCACTGCAGCCGAGGTGAGTAAAACATTTAAACGTGTAACCCTCGCAAGTCTGCAGGCCCAGACGGCATCCCCAGCCGCGCCCTCAGAGCATGCGCAGACCAGCTGGCTGGTGTGTTTACGGACATATTCAATCAATCCCTATCCCAGTCTGCTGTTCCCACATGCTTCAAGAGGGCCACCATTGTTCCTGTTCCCAAGAAAGCTAAGGTAACTGAGCTAAACGACTACCGCCCCGTAGCACTCACTTCCGTCATCATGAAGTGCTTTGAGAGACTAGTCAAGGACCATATCACCTCCACCCTACCTGACATCCTAGACCCACTCCAATTTGCTTACCGCCCAAATAGGTCCACAGACGATGCAATCTCAACCACACTGCACACTGCCCTAACCCATCTGGACAAGAGGAATACCTATTTGAGAATGCTGTTCATCGACTACAGCTCAGCATTTAACACCATAGTACCCTCCAAACTCGTCATCAAGCTCGAGATCCTGGGTCTCGACCCCGCCCTGGGCAACTGGGTACTGGACTTCCTGACGGGCCGTCCCCAGGTGGTGAGGGTAGGTAACAACATCTCCACCCCGCTGATCCTCAACACTGGGGCCGCACAAGGGTGCGTTCTGAGCCCTCTCCTGTACTCCCTGTTCACCCACGACTGTGTGGCCACGCACGCCTCCAACTCAATCATCAAGTTTGCGGACGACACAACAGTGGTAGGCTTGATTACCAACAACGACGAGACGGCCTACAGGGAGGAGGTGAGGGCCCTCAGAGTGTGGTGTCAGGAAAATAACCTCACACTCAACGTCAACTAAATTAAGGAGATGATTGTGGACTTCAGGAAACAGCAGAGGGAACACCCCCCTATCCACATCGATGGAACAGCAGTGGAGAGGGTAGTAAGTTTTAAGTTCCTCGGCGTACACATCACAGACAAACTGAATTGGTCCACCCACACAGACAGCATCGTGAAGAAGGCGCAGCAGCGCCTCTTCAACCTCAGGAGGCTGAAGAAATTCGGCTTGTCACCAAAAGCACTCACAATCTTCTACAGATGCACAATCGAGAGCATCCTGTCGGGCTGTATCACCGCCTGGTACGGCAACTGCTCCGCCCACAACCGTAAGGCTCTCCAGAGGGTAGTGAGGTCTGCACAACGCATCACCGGGGGCAAACTACCTGCCCTCCAGGACACCTACACCACCCGATGTCACAGGAAGGCCATAAAGATCATCAAGGACCCTAACCCTAACCCTAACAACCACCCGAGCCACTGCCTGTTCACCCCGCTATCATCCAGAAGGCGAGGTCAGTACAGGTGCATCAAAGCTGGGATCTCAAGGCCATCAGACTGTTAAACAGCCACCACTAACATTGAGTGGCTGCTGCCAACACACGGACTCAACTCCAGCCACTTTAATAATGGAAATTGATGGGAATTGATGTAAACTATATCACTAGCCACTTTAAACAATGCTACTTAATATAATGTTTACATACCCTTCATTACTCATCTCATATGTATATGTATATACTGTACCCTATATCATCTACTGCATATTTATGTAATACATGTATCACTAGCCACTTTAAACTATGCCACTTTGTTTACATACCCTACATTACTCATCTCATATGTATATACTGTACTGGATACCATCTACTGCATCTTGCCTATGCCGTTCTGTACCATCACTCATTCATATATCTTTATGTACATATTCTTTATCCCTTTACACTTGTGTGTATAAGGTAGCAGTTTTGGAATTGTTAGGTTAGATTACTCGTTGGTTATTACTGCATTGTCGGAACTAGAAGCACAAGCATTTCGCTACACTCGCATTAACATCTGCTAACCATGTGTATTTGACAAATAGATTTGATTTTGATTTGATTTACTCTACCCTATACAACACTCCTGGTACTCTATACAACACTTCTGGTGCTCTATACAACACTCCTGGTACTCTACCCTTTACAACACTCCTGGTACTCTATACAACACTCCTGGTACTCTATACAACACTCCTGGTACTCTATACAACACTCCTGGTACTCTAAACAACACTCCTTGTATTGTACCCTATACAACACGCATACATCATGTAGTTTAACCAGGCTTATTTATTTAAATCATGACTTTATCAGACACATTCCCCTTTCACACACATATCAACCTCAGCTCTCAGTCCTGCATTAAACAAGTTGTGCTGAAAGCCTCAAGCTGACACATCCTCTCTGTGTGTGTGTGTGTGTGTGTGTGTGTGTGTGTGTGTGTGTGTGTGTGTGTGTGTGTGTGTGTGTGTGTGTGTGTGTGTGTGTGTGTGTGTGTGTGTGTGTGTGTGTGTGTGTGTGTGTGTGTGTGTGTGTGTGTGTGTGTGTGTGTGTGTAGATCGTCCAGGCCTGCTGAATGTGAAGCCCATTGAGGAGCTACAGGAAACAGTCCTCCACTCTCTGGAGCTCCAACTGAAACTCAACCACCCAGACTCCCTGCAGCTCTTCGCCAAGGTATTACAATGGAGATATACAGCATACTGTAGAAAATACTCTGATGGGTTCTGAAGATATACTGTAGAATACTCCAACGGGTTCAAATTCCAGTTCTAATACTCTGTGTTCTGATTCTAGTTCTAATAGTCTAATGGGTTCTAATTCTAGTTCTAGTCTCTGTTCTGATTCTAGTTCTAATAGTCTAATGGGTTCTAATTCTAATCTAATGTTCTGTGTTCTGATTCTGGTTCTAATAGTCTAATGGGTTACAAATGGACTATACAGCTACAAGTAATGAGTGGAGTTATAAACGGAGTATACCTCACCTAGGCTAGGAAACACTGTCACCACCGATAAATCCACGATATTTGAGAATTTTAATAAGCATTTTTCTCCGGCTGGCCATGCCTTCCACCTGGCTACCCATACCCCGGTCAACTGCCCTGCACCCCCCACAGCAACTTGCCAAAGCCTCCCCCATTTCTCCTTCACCCAAATCCAGATAGCTGATGTTCTGAAAGAGCTGCAAATACTGGACCCCTACAAATCAGCCGGGCTATACAATCTGGACCCTCTCTTTCTAAAATTATCTGCAGAAATTGTTGCAACTCCCTATTACTAGCCTGTTCAACCTCTCTTTCGTATCCCTTGAGATCCCCAAAGATTAGTAAGCTGCCGCGGTCATCCCCCTCTTCAAAGGGGGAGACACTTTAGACCCAAACTGCTACAGACCTGTATCTATCCTACCCTGCCTTTCTAAGGTTTTCGAAAGCCAAGTTAACAAACAGATCACCGACCATTCCGAATCCCACCTGACGTTCTCCGCTATGTAATCTGGCATCCGAGCTGGTCATGGGTACACCTCAGCCACGCTCAAGGTCCTAAACGATATCATAACTGCCATCGATAAGAGACAACACTGTGCAGCCGTCTTCATCGACCTGGCCAAGGCTTTCGACTCTGTCAATCACCACATTCTTATCAGGAGACTCAACAGCCTTGGCTTCTCAAATGACTGCCTCGCCTGGTTCACCAACTACTTCTCTGATAGAGTTCAGTGTGTCAAATCGGAGGGCCTGTTGTCCGGACCTATGGCAGTCTCTATGGGGTGCCACAAGGTTCAATTCTCGGGCCGACTCTCTTCTCTGTATACATCAATGATGTCTCTCTTGCTGCTGTTGATTCGCTAATCCACCTCTACGCAGACAACACCATTCTGTATACTTCAGCCCTTTGGACACTGTGCTAACTAACCTCCAGACGAGCTTCAATGCCATACAACTCTCCTTCCGTGGCCTTCAACTGCTCTTAAATGCAAGTAAAACTAATTGCATGCTCTTCAACCGATTGCTGCCTGCACCTGCCCGCCCATCCAGCATCACTACTCTGGACAGTTCTGACCTCGAATATGTGGACAACTACAAATACCTGGGTGTCTGGTTAGACTGTAAACTCTACTTCCAGACCGGCATTAAGTATCTCCAATCCAAAATTAAATCTAGAATCAGCTCCCTATTTCGCAACAAAGCATCCTTCACTCATGCTGCCAAACATGCCCTCGTAAAACTGACTATCCTTCCGATCCTCGACTTCAGCGATGTCATTTACAAAATAGCCTCTACTCAACAAATTGGATGAAGTCTATCACAGTGCCATCCGTTTTGTCACCAAAGCCCCATATACTACCCACCACTGCGACCTGTACTCTCTCGTTGGCAGGCCCTCGCTTCATACTCGTCGCCAAACCCACTGGCTCCAGGTCATCTACAAGTCTTTGCTAGGTAAAGCCCCGCATTATCTCAGTTCACTGGTCACCATAGCAGCACCCACCCGTAGCATGCGCTCCAGCAGGTATATTTCACTGGAACGAACTGCAAAAATCGCTGAAGCCGGAGACTAATATCTCCCTCACTAACTTCAAGCACCAGCTATCAGAGCAGCTCACAGATCATTGCACCTGTACATAGCCCATCTGTAAATAGCCCATCCAACTACCTCATCCCCATACTGTATTTATTTATTTAGCTCCTTTGCAATCCCAGTATCTCTACTTGCACATTCATCTTCTGCACATCTATCACTCCAGTATTTACTTGCTATATTGTAATTACCTCGGCACTGTAGCCTATTTATTGCCTTACCTCCCTTATCTTACCTCATTTGCACACACTGTATTTATTTATTTTTTCTACTGTATTATTGACTGTATGTTTGTTTTACTCCATGTGTAACTCTGTGTTGTTGTATGTGTCGAACTGCTTTGCTTTATCTTGGCCAGGTCGCAGTTGCAAATGAGAACTTGTTCTCAACTAGCTGACCTGGTTAAATAAAGGTTAAAAAAAAGGACTATACAGCTACAAGTAGTGAGTGGAGTTATAAACAGACTATACAACTACAAGTAGTGAGTGGAATTATAAACGGACTATACAGCTACAAGTAGTGAGTGGAGTTATAAACGGACTATACAACTACAAGTAGTGAGTGGAGTTATAAATGGACTATACAACTACAAGTAGTGAGTGGATTTATAAATGGACTATACAACTACAAGTAGTGAGTGGAATTATAAACGGACTATACAGCTACAAGTAGTGAGTGGAGTTATAAACGGACTATACAACTACAAGTAGTGAGTGGAGTTATAAACGGACTATACAGCTACAAGTAGTGAGTGGAGTTATAAACGGACTATACAACTACAAGTAGTGAGTGGAGTTATAAACGGACTATGCAGCTACAAGTAGTGAGTGGAGTTATAAACGGACTATACAGCTACAAGTAGTGAGTGGAGTTATAAACGGACTATACAGCTACAAGTAGTGAGTGGAGTTATAAACGGACTATACAACTACAAGTAGTGAGTGGAGTTATAAACGGACTATACAGCTACAAGTAGTGAGTGGAGTTATAAACGGACTATACAACTACAAGTAGTGAGTGGAGTTATAAACGGACTATACAACTACAAGTAGTGAGTGGAGTTATAAACGGACTATACAGCCAGAAGTAGTGAGTGGAGTTATAAACGGACTATAGTTCACTGTTCATTGTGATTACTATTATTTGACCCTGCTGGTCATCTATGAACATTTGAACATCTTGGCCATGTTCTGTTATAATCTCCACCCGACACAGCCAGAAGAGGACTGGCCACCCCTCATAGCCTGGTTCCTCTCTAGGTTTCTTCCTAGGTTTGGCCTTTCTAGGGAGTTTTTTCTAGTCACCGTGCTTCTACACCTGCATTGCTTGCTGTTTGGGGTTTAGGCTGGGTTTCTGTACAGCCCTTTGTTATATCAGCTGATGTAAGAAGGGCTATATAAATCAATTTGATTTGATTTAGTAAACAAGTTAAATGTCTTGTACAGATTAAATATTTTTCTCACACATAGCTTACTTGGACACTGCGTCCCCACATTTCCCACTCTCCCACGTAGAATACCCTGAAGCCACAGGGCTCTTCTCGCAGGCTCTATTTCCCTGTGTGGGAGCATTGCGATCCGTAGGTCATGATTTTTGACCTGGTTACATGTACATTGAACAACACAGCAGCTTTTTACTAAAAATCAACAACGAAGTTGTCTCTTTTATAACTGGAGGTGAATGGGGAAGAATGTTTGTTTTCCCCAATTTGTGGGCATGGTCCTTATTATTACGTGAATATGTATCGACTTTGATTATTTGTGCTGGAGATACAC
This sequence comes from Oncorhynchus mykiss, assembly GCF_013265735.2. Taxonomy (NCBI): domain Eukaryota; kingdom Metazoa; phylum Chordata; class Actinopteri; order Salmoniformes; family Salmonidae; genus Oncorhynchus; species Oncorhynchus mykiss. The sequence continues at coordinate 90,400,696 of NC_048571.1, forward strand.
TACCGGTCAAAAGTTTTAGAACACCTACTCATTCCAGGGTTTTTCTTTATTTTGACTATTTTCTACATCATATAATAATAGTGAAGACATCAAACTATGAAATAACAGATATGGAATGATGTAGTAACCAAAAAAGTGTTAAACAAATCAAAATGTATTTTATATTTGAGATTCTTCAAAAAGCCACTCCTTGCCTTGATGACAGCTTTGCACACTCTTGGCATTCTCTCAACCAGTTTCATGAGGTAGTCACCTGGAATGCGTTTCAATTAACAAGTGTGCCTTCTTAAAAGTTAATTTGTGTGATTTCTTTCCTTCTTAATGCCAATCAGTTGTGTTGTGACAAGGTAGAATATTTGTATACAGAAGATAGCCCTATTTGGTAAAAAAACAAGTCCATATTATGGCAAGAACAGCTGAAATAAGCAAAGAGAAATGACAGTCCATCAGTCAAATCAGAAAATTTCAAGAACTTTGAAAGTTTCTTCAAGTGCAGTTGCAAAAACCATCAAGTGCTATGATGAAACTGACTCTCATCTGGACCGCCACAGGAATGGAAGACCCAGGAAATGGAAGACCCAGTTACCTCTGCTGCAGAGGATATTGCAGCCCAAATAAATGCTTCACAGAGGTCAAGTAATAGACACATCTCAACATCAAATGTTCAGAGGAGATGTGTGAATCAGGCCTTCATGGTTGAATTGTTGCAAAGAAACCACTACTAAAGGACACCAATAAGAAGAAGAGACTTGTTTGGGCCAAGAAACACAAGCAATGGACATTAGACCAGTGGACATTTTTCCTTTGGTCTGGAGTCCAAATTGGAGATCTTTGTGAGACGTGGTGTGGGTGAATTGATGATCTCCGCATATGTATTTCCCACTGTGAAGCATGGAGGAGGAGGTGTTATGGTGTGGGGGTACTTTCCTGGTAATACTGTCTGTGATGTATTTAGAATTCAAGATACACTTAACCAGCATGGCTATCACAGCATTCTGCAGCGATATGCCATCCCATCTGGTTTGGCCTTAGTGGAACTCTCATTTGTTTTCAACAGGACAAAGGCCCAACACACCTCCAGGCTGTGTAAGGGCTATTTTACCAAGAAGGAGAGTGATGGAGTGCTGCATCAGATGACCTGGCCTCCCCAATCACCAGACCTCAACTAAATTGAGAGTGAAGGAAAATCAGCCAACAAGTGCTCACCATATGTGGCAACTCCTTCAAGGTTGTTGGAAAAGCATTCCAGGTAAAGCTGGTTGAGAGAATGCCATGTGTGCAAAACTGTCAAGGCAAAGAGTGACTATTTGACGAATTTCAAATATAAAATATATTTTGATTTGTTATTTCATAGTTTGATGTCTTCGCTATTATTCTACAATGTAGAAAATAGTCAAAATAAAGAAAACCCCTTAACTGAGTAGGTGTTCTAAAACTTTTGACCAGTAGTGTATACTGTAGAATAGTCTAATGGGTTCTGGAGATATACTGTAGAATACTCTAATGGGTTCATGATTGAAGATGGCGTAGCAGTGAAGACGTGTTTATTTTGTCCGCTCGTGTACTTTTGTATTTTTTTGTATTTTTTGTATATATATTTCAATTTATTTTCAATCTCTTTTCAATTTTTTTATTCAATTATACCTTCCGGTAACCTGCCTCACCCAATGTGATACGGAATCGCTATTATTTTCAATTTTAGAACACATTCAAGAATCTCCAGAAGCTAACCAGCTAATTAGCTACAAGCTATTTAGTCATTGTTAGCCACTGCTAGCGGCTTTTACCTTCTGCACAGATACCAGCCCTGTTTTTAGCCTGGATAATACTCGCCTGTCTACCAATATCGCTTGTCTACCAATATCGGACTGTCTCTCCACAACAACGCCGGATTCCTGCCGTAATCCCTGGACCACTACTTCTGATCTTCACAGCTAGCTTGCAGCTAGCTAGCTAGCTCACAGCTTGCAGCTAGCTAGCTCACAGCTAGCTTTCACTCACCGTGGCACCCAGTACCGAAGCTATTCCCTGAGGCCCACCTCCCGGCCTACTCAGCTGTTCACCCAAACCCCACTCATACACGGCTAGAGCCCAAAACTCCACCGGATCCTTGCTGTAAACTCTGGACCTTGGCACCGGATCACCGCTGCTACCGATTGGATATGGTGGCTAACGCCACTGCAACGACGCTAGCACCAGTTAGCCGTGAGCCAGGCACATCTCCCGGCTAGTAAACTAAATTCCACAATACCTCTTGCGCCATCTGGCTTGGATTCTCTGTCGACAGGGTGCCCCCGCCGCACCACCACGACTGGTCTGCCGACGAATACTCCATCCGCTGTGCCTTCACCCGGCGTCCGTCGGAGCAGACGCCAGGGCTACTAACTTTAAACGCTGTGTCGCTAGCGTAGTGGGGCTCCCCTGTTCCATCTACTGCTGCCCCCTGGACACTATGATCACTTGGCTACATAGCTGATGCCTGCTGGACTGTCCATTAATCACGGTACTCCATTCTGTTTATTTATTTTTTATCTGTCGGCCCCAGCCGCGAACTCAGGCTCTGTGTGTAGTTAATCCGACCCTCGCTGCCTAGTCATCGCCATTTTACCTGCTGTTGTTGTGTTAGCTGATGAGCTGTTGTTGTCTCACCTGTTGTTTTAGCTAGCTCTCCCAATCAACACCTGTGATTACTTTATGCCTCGCTGTATGTCTCTCTCAAATGTTAATATGCCTTGTATGCTGTTGTTCAGGTTAGTTATCATTGTTTTAGTTTAAATGTACCCCCTAGTTCCACTCTTCATACCTCTGATACCTCCTTTGTCCTACCTCCCACACATGCGGTGACCTCACCCATTACAACCAGCATGTCCAGAGATACAACCTCTCTCATCATCACCGTACAGCTTACCTCCGCTGTACCCGCACTCCACCATACCCCTGTCTACGCATTATGCCCTGAATATATTCTACCATGCCCAGAAATCTGCTCCTTTTATTCTTTGTCCCCAACGCTCTAGGCGACCTGTTTTGATAGCCTTTAGCCGCACCCTCATCCTACTCCTCCTCTGTTCCGCGGGTGATATGGAGGTAAACCCAGGCCCTGCATGTCCCAGGCACCATCATTTGTTGACTTCTGTGATCGAAAAAGCCTTGGTTTCATGCATGTCAACATCAGAAGCCTCCTCCCTAAGTTTGTTTTACTCACTGCTTTAGCACACTCTGCCAACCCTGATGTCCTTGCTGTGTCTGAATCCTGGCTCAGGAAGGCCACCAAAAATTCTGAGATTTCCATACCCAACTATAACATTTTCCGTCAAGATAGAACTGCCAAAGGGGGAGGAGTTGCAGTCTACTGCAGAGAGAGCCTGCAAAGTAATGTCATACTTTCCAGGTCCATACCCAAACAATTTGAACTTCTAATTTTAAAAATGAATCTCTCCAGAAATAAGTCTCTCACTGTTGCCGCCTGCTACCGACCCCCCTCAGCTCCCAGCTGTGCCCTGGACACCATTTGTGAATGGATTGCCCCCCATCTAGCTTCAGAGTTTGTTCTGTTAGGTGACCTAAACTGGGATATGCTTGGATATGGGATATGCTTAACACCCCGGCAGTCCTACAATCTAAGCTAGATGCCCTCAATCTCACACAAATCATCAAGGATAAATCTGTAAACAAGGGCACCCTCATAGACGTTATCCTGACCAACTGGCCCTCCAAATACACCTCCGCTGTCTTCAATTAGGATCTCAGCGATCACTGCCTCATTGCCTGTATCCGCTACGGGTCCGCAGTCAAACGACCACCCTAATCACTGTCAAACGCTCCCTAAAACACTTCTGTGAGCAGGCCTTTCTAATCGACCTGGCCCGGGTATCCTGGAAGGATATTGACCTCATCCCGTCAGTTGAGGGTGCCTGATCATTCTTTAAAAGTAACTTTCTCACCATCTTACATAAGCATGCTTATCCATATAGCAGATTTTCTGAAAGAGCTGCAAAACCTGGACACGTACAAATCAGCTGGGCTTGACAATCTGGAACCTCTATTTCTGAAACTATCCGCCGCCATTGTTGCAACCCCTATTACCAGCCTGTTCAACCTCTCTTTCATATCGTCTGAGATTCCCAAGGACTGGAAAGCTGCCGCGGTCATCCCCTCTTCAAAGGGGGAGACACCCTGGACCCAAACTGTTACAGACCTATATCCATCCTGCCCTGCCTATCTAAGGTCTTCGAAAGCCAAGTCAACAAACAGATCACTGACCATCTCGAATCCCACCGTACCTTCTCCGCTGTGCAATCTGGTTTCCGAGCCGGTCACGGGTGCACCTCAGCCACGCTAAAGGTACTAAACGATATCATAACCACCATCGATAAAAGACAGTACTGTGCAGCCGTCTTCATCGACCTGGCCAAGGCTTTCGACTCTGTCAATCACCATATTCTTATCGGCAGACTCAGTAGCCTCGGTTTTTCTAATGACTGCCTTGCCTGGTTCTCCAACTACTTTGCAGACAGAGTTCAGTGTGTCAAATTGGAGGGCATGTTGTCCGGTCCTCTGGCAGTCTCTATGGGGGTGCCACAGGGTTCAATTCTCGGGCTGACTCTTTTCTCTGTATATATCAATGATGTTGCTCTTGCTGGGGGCGATTCCCTGATCCACCTCTACACAGACGACACCATTCTGTATACTTCTGGCCCTTCCTTGGAAACTGTGCTATCTAACCTCCAAACGAGCTTCAATGCCATACAACACTCCTTCCGTGGCCTCCAACTGCTCTTAAACATTAGTAAAACCAAATGCATGATTTTCAACCGTTCGCTGCCTGCACCCGCACGCCCGACTAGCATCACCACCCTGGATGGTTCCGACCTAGAATATGTGGACATCTATAAGTACCTAGGTGTCTGGCTAGACTGTAAACTCTCCTTCCAGACTCATATCAAACATCTCCAATCCAAAATCAAATCTAGAATCCGCGTCAAACTTACCCTAGTAAAACTGACTATCCTACCGATCCTCGACTTCGGCGATGTCATCTACAAAATGGCTTCCAATACTCTACTCAGCAAACTGGATGCAGTTTATCACAGTGCCATCCCCTTTGTTACTAAAGCACCTTATACCACCCACCACTGCGACCTGTATGCTCTAGTCGCCTGGCCCTCGCTACATATTCGTCGCCAGACCCACTGACTCCAGGTCATCTACAAGTCCATGCTAGGTAAAGCTCCGCCTTATCTCAGTTCACTGGTCACGATGGCAACACCCACCCGTAGCACGCGCTCCAGCAGGTGTATCTCACTGATCATCCCTAAAGCCAACACCCCATTTGGCCGCCTTTCCTTCCAGTTCTCTGCTGCCTGTGACTGGAACGAATTTCAAAAATCGTTGAAGTTGGAGACTTTTATCTCCCTCACCAACCTCAAACATCTGCTATCTGAGCAGCTATCCGATCGCTGCAGCTGTACATAGTCTATCGGTAAATAGCCCACCCAATTTACCTACCTCATCCCCATACTGTTTTTATTTATTTACTTTTCTGCTCTTTTGCACACCAGTATCTCTACCTGCACATGACCATCTGATCATGTATCACTCCAGTGTTAATCTGCTAAATTGTAATTATTCACCTACCTCCTCATGCCTTTTGCACACAATGTATATAGACTATTTTTTTCTTAATTTTTTTCTACTGTGTTATTGATTTGTTTATTGTTTACTCCATGTGTAACTCTGTGTTGCTGTCTGTTCACACTGCTATGCTTTATCTTGGCCAGGTTGCAGTTGTAAATGAGAACTTGTTCTCAACTACCCTACCTGGTTAAATAAAGGTGAAATAAAAAAACAAAAATAAATATACTGTAGAATACTTTAATGGGTTCTAATTCTAGTACTAATACTATAAAAAGTTCTAAATCTATTCCTGTGGGTGTTCCCTTGCTCTCAAATCAACTTCCTGTGTTTGTACATTTGGGATCTGTCTTCTACCTTTTTAAAAAACGTTTTTGATCGTTTTAATTCATGGCTGTGTATAAAAGGTTCCTAACAAATTAAACATTATGTATCGTTTAGGTTCTGCAGAAGATGACAGACCTGAGGCAGATAGTAACAGACCATGTGCACCTAATCCAGCTACTGAAGAAGACTGAAGTGGACATGTGTCTCCACCCACTGCTGCAGGAGATCATGAGAGACCTCTACTAGTAGGGTCAATATGAAATGGCACCCTATTCCCTATATAGTGCACTACTTTTGCGCACTATATGAAATAGTTTTTCATCCAAGGTAACGGAAAGACACCGGTTGAAAACCGCATATGGATGTGTTAGTCCTATTGATGCCACTGATGAGGCATATTGGGGCGGCAGGTAGCCTAGTGGTTAGAGCATTGGGCCAGTAACCGAAAGGTTGGTGGATCGAATCCCTAAGCTGCCAAAGTAAAAATCTGTTGTTCTGCCCCTGAACAAGGCAGTTAACCTTCATTGTAAATAAAAATGTGTTCTTAAACTGACTTGCTTAGTTAAATAAAGGTAAAATAATAAATATTGGAATACTATATATTAGGGACTAGTAGTTACCTGGCAGAATGAGATGTTAACCTGTCTGACGTTATAGATTCTAAATGGTCCTATTGGCGCTGTTGGAAAGGAAAAGGAAAAAATACACTGTGATTATTATGAGCCATATACTGCTAATCACCACCACCAATTAATATATGCTGTATGTAGGTGATAGATTCTGTTCTTCACAAATTAATATACGTTATGTATTTAGGTTCATTAGAGTTTATAAACAAGCACAAACAATCTATAATATCAAGATGCAACTGTCTTAAAGATTTATCCCCATAGGACCAGATAGGCTACACTAGATAACAGGTCCACCTGTCAGATCTGATCTCAGTTGACTCACCTGCAACATAGAGAGTGGTTTCTATAGTGCTTCTATGGGGTTTCTATAGGGTTTCTATAAGGCTTCTATGGCGCTTCTACAGGGTTTCTATGGTGCTTCTACAGGGTTTCTATAGTGTTTCTATGGGGTTTATATAGGGTTTCTTGTGCTTCTGTAGGGTTTCTATAGGTTTTCTAGTGCTTCTATAGGGGTACTATGGTGCTTCTATAGGGTTTCTAGTGCTACTATAGTGCTTCTATAGGGTTGCTATGGTGCTTCTATAGGGTTTCTATAGGGCTGCTATGGTGCTTCTATAGGGTTTCTATGGTGCTTCTATAGGGTTTCTATGGTGCTTCTATAGGGTTTCTAGTGCTACTATAGTGCTTCTATAGGGTTTCTAGTGCTACTATAGTGCTTCTATAGGGTTTCTAGTGCTTCTATGGGGTTTCTATAGGGTTTCTATGGTGCTTCTATAGGGTTTCCATGGTGCTTCTATATGGTTTCTATAGGGTTTCTATGATGCTTCTATAGGGTTTCTATGGTGCTTCTATAGGGTTTCTATAGGGTTTCTAGTGCTACTATAGTGCTTCTATAGGGTTTCTATGTTGCTTCTATAGGGTTTCTAGTGCTACTATAGTGCTTCTATAGCGTTTATATAGGGTTTCTAGTGCTACTATAGTGCTTCTATGGGGTTTCTAGTGCTACTATAGTGCTTCTATAGGGTTTCTATGTTGCTTCTATAGGGTTTCTAGTGCTACTATAGTGCTTCTATAGCGTTTATATAAGGTTTCTAGTGCTACTATAGTGCTTCTATGGGGTTTCTAGTGCTACTATAGTGCTTCTATAGGGTTTCTATGGTGCTTCTATAGGGATTCTAGTGCTTCTATAGGGTTTCTATAGGGTTTCTATAACGTTTCTAGTGCTTCTAGAGGGTTTCTATAGTGCTTCTAGAGGGTTTCTATAGTGCTTCTAGAGGGTTTCTATGGTGCTTCTAGAGGGGTTCTAGAGGGTTTCTATAGTACTTCTATGGGGTTTCTATAGTGCTTCTATAGGGTTTCTATTGTGTGTCTATAGGGTTACTATAGTGTGTGAGCTCATTATGTAAGAAATATACTATATTGTGCTTCATATTATATTTTGAATAATTTGCCAGCTGTGATTTGTATGTTCGATACAATGAATGTGTGAAATAAAAGCCATATAAATAAATACATATTTTTGTACATGCGTAGATGGATAAATAAATACAAAATCTCGGAGTATAACACCTTAGTTTAAAATGCTGTACTTGTTGTATTTCAAATACAGTATTTTTTTAGATTTTTATGTTGATGTTATTTGTATTATCATTTTTATTTTCCATGGGCAAATGGGCTGGTTTTTGCATTAAAAAAAAACGGTTTGTAGACTCTTGTCAAAATATGTAAATAAATATTTTCTATTTGTCTCTTTTTCAGAATTTATTAATCACCATTATGTCTGGAGAAAAATATAAAAAAAGATGTAACCAGATTTTTAGCAGACAAAGATGACATCAAGAGAATTTTGTTATCATGCTAACATCAGGTGAGCCATAATGGCTATCCACTCTGTGTTATCATGCTAACATCAGGTGAGCCATAATGGCTTCCCACTATGAGTTATCATGCTACATCTAAACCCTAACTGCTTCCTGCCATGTTGTAGAGCTGGAAGTGTTCGTGCAGTCTAAACACGCAAAGCTATTTTACAGCCATGACATCAGCTCTATAACGTGTCTCCCCATGACACACCCTGTTGTGTTACAACGTTACTGAACTCTGCTGAACTAGACACAAGATAAACATCTCATGGCTTCAATATGATTTCCAGCTGCAGACAGAGCAGTCAGGCATTTCTCAATCTAGCACACAGATTTCACACATTCGGTACATTTCCGAAGGCACTGTATATAATTAAATATTATATTATCTATCCTACTGGATATATATTATATTATCTAGCCGACTCCATATATATTATTATATATTATGATATATCTATCCTACTGGATATATATTTTATTATCTAGCTACTGCATATATGTTATGACATATATTATCCAGCATACTGGATATATGTTATGATATATATTATCTAGCCTACTGTATGTATATATATATATATATTATCTAGCCTACTAGATGATGTTATGATATATTATATTATCCAGCCTACTGGATATATATTATGATATGTTTTCCAGCCTACTGGATATATATTATGATATGTTTTCCAGCCTACTGGATATATATTATGATATGTTATCCAGCCTACTGGATATATATTATGATATGTTTTCCAGCCTACTGGATATATATTATGATATGTTTTCCAGCCTACTGGATATATATTATGATATGTTTTCCAGCCTACTGGATATATATTATGATATGTTTTCCAGCCTACTGGATATATATTATGATATGTTTTCCAGCCTACTGGATATATATTATTATATGTTTTCCAGCCTACTGGATATATATTATGATATGTTATCCAGCCTACTGGATGATGTTATGATATATTATATTATGATAATATATAATCAGCCTACTGGATATATATTATGATATATTATCTAGCCTCCTGCAAGAGGAGACCCACCTGCCAAGTGTACTTGGCAGGTGGGTATTCTGGAAGGCAGCCTGATGCTGTTCCTTTGATGCCGATGATTAAATGTGTTATTTATGTCTTGTCAGCATATCCTCACTTTGTTAGTGTCCAGTCTCAGCTGACTTGGCCCTGCCAAGATTCTGCAGTCTTTCTGGAAAATCATTTTCAAAAGTATATTTTCCCTCTCCTGAAACCCCCTTTTAAAGGAACATGTCCAAATATAGCACTCTGGATAAGGAAGTCAATGTTAATGTTTGTATCCGCAAACACCATGCTCTACCAGCTGAGCTACAGAGGACCATGCTCTACTATCTGAGCTACAGAGCATCATGCTCTTCTAACTGAGGTACAGAGGACCACAGAGCACACAGAGAAAGTGGGAGGTTTGCAATAATCAGATTTCACACTACATTAAAATGAGTCATGTGGGGGTGTGACAGGTTCAACCATGCCTGCTGACGACTTCCCCTTCAGTCATTCACTGGTAACAAAGACTTCAACCTGATTAGTGTTTAGTGTCTGACACCCTGCAAGAAGAGATGGATTATTAGTCAGTCAGACATGACACGTTTCATAACATTCACAGTAAACCGCTTTCTTTCATTGGGTGCTTAAGTATATAATATCTCTCTGTAAATTTCTGGTATTTTTCCATTTTACTTTACACACAGATCCTAGCCATTCTAGAGACAAATTAAGAGCTTTAAAATCTTCAAGTGTTCAGTCTCCACATGTAGAACACAGTACAAACTGTTGTCCAGAGAACTTAGTGAACAAAAATCCCCAAAGTCAAATTAGGCAGTCAAAGTAAAGATTCAATAAAATGTTCGATGTCAAATTAGACAATCAAAGTAAATATTCAGTAACATGCTCAAGCATGTCTCTGTTTTATTACACTATGAAACATATTTTCTGAGACAAGCATTCTGTGAAGATCTAAAGAAAATGGAAAGGGTTCTCAGTGTATGAGACTGTGTGAGTTGAGAAAGAGTTTCTTCTTGGCCACACATTGTGAAATCCGTCCCAGAGAGCTGTCCGCCCACCTAAAACTCTCAGCAGTGGAACTCTCACTTGAACTCTCAGCAGTGGAACTCTCACTACATTCTAAAACTCTCAGCAGTGGAACTCACTACACTCTAAAACTCTCAGCAGTGGAACTCACTACATTCTAAAACTCAGCAGTGGAACTCTCACTACATTCTAAAACTCTCAGCAGTGGAACTCTCACTACATTCTAAAACTCTCAGCAGTGGAACTCACTACATTCTAAAACTCTCAGCAGTGGAACTCTCACTACATTCTAAAACTCTCAGCAGTGGAACTCACTACATTCTAAAACTCTCAGCAGTGGAACTCTCACTACATTCTAAAACTCTCAGCAGTGGAACTCCCACTACATTCTAAAACTCTCAGCAGTGGAACTCTCACTTGAACTCTCAGCAGTGGAACTCTCACTACATTCTAAAACTCTCAGCAGTGGAACTCACTACACTCTAAAACTCTCAGCAGTGGAACTCACTACATTCTAAAACTCTCAGCAGTGGAACTCTCACTACATTCTAAAACTCTCAGCAGTGGAACTCTCACTTGAACTCTCAGCAGTGGAACTCTCACTACATTCTAAAACTCTCAGCAGTGGATCTAAATAGGGGTATATTCAATCCGTAGCAAGGAAGATCCGCGCCGTAGCGTGATTGAAATTTAAAGGCAATGTTACCACGTTTGCAGAGACTGCATTCAGGGTGAACACTGAATATGTTGTATTGAATAAATGTTCAATTGTTTTAGGAATTTAGACTGTTGTTGTCATTAATTTCCACTGACTGGAGAAATGAACAAATCAAGAGCTTTTTCCCACTTGAAATTAATGTTGAATATCAGTCACATGAATTGTGCAGTGCTTAACTGTGTCTGAGCTGTGGCCTTGATGTCAGAACATCAACGTTCCAAAACACCTTGTTCTTCATTCTAACTCCAGTGTGAATCCACATAATTGTTCCAAAACACCAGAGAATCTTGTCCTTCATTCTGACTCCAGTGTGGATCCTCCCCACAGCCCATTGGCTCAGAATAACACTTTGTATGCAGGACGTATAAAACTTGGGCTGATTTCCCAGACACAGATTAAGCCTAGTCCTGGACTAAAACATGTGTTCAAAGAGAATATCAATGGAGAATGTGTTTTAATCCAGGACTAGTCTTAATTTGTGTCTGGGAAAATGGCCCGGGTGTTTGGGCTTGGTTTCAACAATAGACGTATTCACATAAATACATACAAACTAATATACAATATATATTCACATATTCCAACCCAGTCGGATTAGTAGTTACAACCAACCCTAATACAACTATTGCCAGTAAATAAACTGTATTGTGACTAAACATTAAACATGACACACAATATGAGGAGACAGGGGAGAGGAGAATCTTGACTTTTGTCCCAGTAATCTTTGCTCTGTAGCCTGAGCAATGAGGGCATGCCTTCCTTTCTGTTGACTCCACTGGCATGTGACCATGATGCAGTCTTCAGTAATATTATGATGTTTCAAATGCTGATGGGTAGGTTAGGGTCAGGTTAGGGTTAGGTCACTGGTGCTGGTTAGGGTCAAGTTAGGGTTAGGATCAGGTCAGGTCACTGGTGCTGATGCTGGTTTTGAAAGAAGGGATTCAGGGTCAGTGCCAACCTTTGCTCCGTCCATGGCTGAAATGTTTCCATGTGTGGAAGTTTCCTTCAGGATGATGACTGGACCACTGGAGTATTTACTAATCATCATACTAACCTACGCTACTTTAAACATCAACATTAATCAGTGTTGGGGAAGCTACTCTAAACATCAACATTAATCAGTGTTGGGGAAGCTACTCTAAACATCAACATTAATCCGTGTTGGGGAAGCTACTCTAAACATCAACATTAATCAGTGTTGGGGAAGCTACTCTAAACATCAACATTAATCCGTGTTGGGGAAGCTACTCTAAACATCAACATTAATCCATGTTGGGGAAACTACTCTAAAAATATAGATTACCAAGATACCAAATACTTCACACTAGAAGAAGTTAATCTACACTAAAGCTACCCTTAAGTATAGTTTAGTTAACTAAAGTTACTTTTTTTTAAAAGTAGTTCACTACATACAAACTACTTTGTGAAAAATGATCATATGTAAATCTGAAATGTCATGGACTACAAATCAAGAACAGTTTACTCTGGAGTCTGATGTTGACATAATGTTTGTTTTAGCCTATTAGACAAAAAATATGTTTCAAAGTGAGAATAAGGCAGATCTGATGCTGATAAACTCTGAAACATTAGTACACACATCATAGTCTGAAGATGTTGACCTTAAGCAATTGTAAGCCTACTAATTGAGTGATCAAGGTAGTAGAATAGATAGTACACAGCTTCCTGACCCTAACAGGCATTAACATGACAAACATCCCCCCTTACTGGTTGGAAATCTTTATTACACTCAGTGTGGCGAGGAACTAAGTGTAATGTACCAGCGCGTTCCGACGGAAGGGATTCGTGAAACACTCATTGAACAGCGTGTGTTCACATTGCCGCTTGTTCTGTTAATGTAACGCATCCATACAAGAGGAGAAGCAAATAACATATGTGTTGTCAGATACGTCCATACTTAAAACGCCATGACGGATGCGGTGTTCCAGGCACCCAAACGGCGGCCCAGAGTGTTTGAGGCGTACGACGCCCCGTTTCCTGTCCCTCTTGCTGCGGTGGGTGCGAGGCTGCAGCAGACCCTAATCTACAGAGCAGATATGGTCAACCAGCATGTCGTTGTCAGGGACCCTGAACACATACAAGCTCTCTACGGCAAGGTGTGTAGCAGCCAGCAGGCTCTGTTGATAAACACAGTTGTTTAGCTAAATATTCAATAAACATTCACTGTTGAGAGGAGCCTACTAACTTTAGTATGATGAAACTAGCTAACGTTACTAGTCTCTCACTACTTCTGTAACTAGCCATAGTAAAAGAGTTCTGTTCTGTTCCAAGATTATGGAGCTGCTCATTTAGACCTTGTCATGTTTTTATCAAGGGTTACTTTGGTAAAGGCATCTTATCAAGAAGCAGACCAGACCACAGTATCTCACACCAATGGGAAAGTGAGTATTCAACTGTTCATTCTCTCCAGGCATGTCTATTATTAGATTGGTCAACAGTGTTGTAGAACTGGCCCATCTTAACGTGTCCTCTCTCTGTCTCTGTAGAGTTTGGTGAGAGAGTTCTACCCGTCATTTCCCTGTTCAAGTAAGTAGCTGTTGATAGGGCAGGACTGGATGTTTACAGCAGTCGACACAAACAGTAGTAGCTCTCATCTGAATGTTCTGAAGGTAAACTATATATACAGCAGTATGTGTATACCCCTTCAAATGAGTGGATTCTTCTATTTCAGCCACACCTGTTGCTGACAGGTGTATCTTATGACAAGAGTACAGTGGAATGAATATACAGTACAATGGAATAGATCAGAATAGAACGAGAGTCCACATTCTGATACGTGTGAAATGTTTTGAGTTGAAAGAGTTGACCAGAGGAAGCATGGTAGGAAACAGTAGCATGTTATTTAACAAACTAAACTATCAGTGTAAACCCTCAGTCTGACCTCTGATCTGTGTTTTAGTTCCAGCATCATGGCCTTGCAGATCTCACTCCTCTCCTCGCTCTACATTTTAGTCATTTAGCAGACACTCACACACAGCAACTTAGTGCATTCATCTTATGATACACTATACAGTTGAAGTCGGAAGTTTACATACACCTTAGCCAAATACATTTAAACTCAGTTTTTCACAATTCCTGACATTTAATCCTCGTAAAAATTTTAAGAATGTGAAATGTCAGAATAATAGTAGAGTGATTTATTTCAGCTTTTATAACTTTCATCACATTCCTAGTGGGTCAGAAGTTTACATACACTCAATTAGTATTTGGTAGCATTGTCTTGAAATGGTTTAACTTGGGTCAAACATTTCAGGTAGCCTTCCGCAAGCTTCCCACAATAAGTTGGGTGAATTTTGGCCCATTCCTCCTGACCGCTGGTGTAGCTGAGTCAGGTTTGTAGGCCTCTTTGCTCGCACACACTTTCAGTTCTGCCTAAAAATGATCTATGGGATTGAGGTTAGGGCTTTGTGATGGCCACTCCAATACCTTGACGTTGTTGTCCTTAAGCCATTTTGCCACAAGTTTGGAAGTATGCTTGAGGTCATTGTCCATTTGGAAGACCCATTTGCGACCAAGCTTTAACTTCCTGACTGATGTCTTGAGATGTTGCTTCAAAATATCCACTTTTGGATTTTTTATCTATTTTGTGAAGTGCACCCACCAGTCCCTCCTGCAGCAAAGCACCCCCACAACATGATGCCGCCACCCCGTTCTTCACGGTTAGGATGGTGTTCTTTGGCTTGCAAGCCTCCCCCTTTTTCCTCCAAACATAACGATGGTCATTATGGCCAAACAGTTCTATTTTTGTTTCATCAGACCAGAGGGCATTTCTCCAAAAAGTATGATCTTTGTGCCCATGTGCAGTTGCAAACCATAGTCTGGCTTTTTCATGGCGATTTTGCATCAGTGGCTTCTTCCTTGCTGAGTGGCCTTTCAGGTTATGTCGATATAGGACTTGTTTTACTGTGGATATAGATACTTTTGTACCTGTTTCCTCCAGCATCTTCACAAGATCCTTTGCTGTTGTTCTGGAATTGATTTGCACTTTTTGCAACAAAGTACGTTCATCTCTAGGAGACAGAACGCGACTCCTTCCTGAGCGGTATGATGGCTGCATGGTCCCATGGTGTTTATACTTGCGTACTATTGTTTGTACAGATGAACGTGGTACCTTCAGGCGTTTGGAAATTACTCCCAAGGATGAACCAGACTTGTGGAGGTCTACAATTATTTTTCTGAGTTCTTGGCTGATTTCCTTTGATTTTCCCATGATATCAAGCAAAGAGGCACTGAGTTTAAAGGTAGGCCTTGAAATACATCCACAGGTACACCTCCAATTGACTCAAATGATGTCAATGAGTCTATCGGAAGCTTCTAAAGCCATGACATAATTTTCTAGAATTATCCAAGCTGTTTAAAGGCACAGTAAACTTAGTGTATGTAAACTTCTGACCCACTGGAATTGTGATACAGTGAATTGTAAGTGAAATAATGTCTGTAAACAATTGTTGGACCGATTACTTGTCATGCACAAAGTAGATGTCCTATCCGAATGGCCAAAACTATAGATTGTTAACAAGAAATTTGTAGAGTGGTTGAAAAATGAGTTTTATTGACTCCAACCTATGTGTATGTAAACTTCCTACTTCAACTGTATATACAAAAGTATGTGGACACCCCTTTGAATTTGTAGACTCTGCTATTTCAGCCACATCCGTTGATGACAGTGGTCCGTACTGAAGAGCTCAGTGACTTTCAACATGGCATAGTCATAGGATGCCACCTTTCCAACAAGTCAGTTTGTCAAATTTCTGCCCTGCTAGAACTGCCCCTTTCAACTGTAAGTGCTGTTATTGTGAAGTGGAAACGTCTAGGAGTAACAACGGCTCAGCCGAGAAGTAGTAGGCCACACAAGCGCACAGAACATGACCTCGGAGTGCTAAAGTGCGTAAAAATTGCCTGTCCTCGGTTGCAACACTCACTACTGAGTTCTAAACTGCTTCTGGAAGCAAGAACTGTGTGTTGGGAGCTTCATGAAATTGGTTCCCATGGCCGAGCAGCATCACACAAACCTAAGACCAGCGTCGGCTGGAGTGGCGTAAAGCTCGCCACCATTGAACTCTGGAGCAGTGGAAACACGTTCTCTGGAGTGATGAATCACGCTTCACCATCTGGCAGTCCAATGGATGAATCTGGGTTTGGCGGATGCCAGGAGAACACTACCTGCCCGAATGCATAGTGCCAACTGTAAAGTTTGGTGGAGGAGGAATAATGGTCTGGGGCTGTTTTTCATGGTTAGGGATAGGCCCCTTAGTTCCAGTGAAGGGAAATCTTAACTCTACAGCATACATGCTAGACGATCCTGTGCTTCCATTTTTAGGGAAGCCCTTTCCTGTTTCAGCATGACAATGCTCCCGTGCACAAAGCGAGGTCCATACAGAAATGGTTTGTCAAGATCTGTGTGGAAGAACTTGACTGGCCTGCACAGAGGACTGGCCTGCACAGAGCCCTGACCTAAACCCCATCGAACAGCTTGGGGATGAATAGGAACGCCGACTGCGAGCCAGGCCTAATCGCCTCAACATCAGTGCCCGACCTCACTAATGCTCTTGGGGCTGAATGGAAGCTGCAGTCCCTGCAACAATGTTCCAACATCTAGTGGAAAGCCTTCCCATAAGAGTGGAGGCTGTTACAGCAGTAAAGGGGAATCATCTCCATATTAATGCCCATGATTTTGTAATGAGATGTTTACTTTTGATCATGTAGTGTATTTCTGTCTACGAGTTACACCGCATGAGTCTACCTGTCTCCCGTCTCCCAGGTACCAGAAGCATTTGAGCTGGGCACGGGACGTACTCCTAGCTCAAGGATTGGAAGAGGAGGTTGTCAATCAGATACTGCAGAGACTTTGTCAGCCAATGGAGCCAGGGCTCAGAGAGGAAAATGGAGATGATGACTGCCCAGCCAGCCCTCACAGGGGTGAGGAAACAGGGGCAAGGGCAGGTATCCCCCAAGACGTGGCCTCAGAGCAGGCAGGGACAGTGGGACAGCAGGGCCAGGCATCAGCCTCCTGGAGCCCAGAGGATCAGGGGGAGCAGGACAGTCGGTGTCCCCAGGCTAAGAGGCCTAGGAGTCAAGTAGACAGAGGGTTCGACCCACTGTCTGAGCTGTACCCCCAGGAGCCACAGCAGATAGACTCAGCGGCCCTGTCTACGGTCCGGTGCCCCAGGCATGATGACTTGCTGGTTGACTGTGGCTGTCGCCTGGAGGACAGCGTGCTGGAGACCCTCACCCTGCAGAGAGACAGACAGACAGAGGCAGGCCGACAGGGGGCAGACCGTGGGTATGAGTATGTACTGGTGATGGAAGAGAAGAATAGTGTTGTCAAGGTACAGTGTAATTATCAGGTCAAATCATTTAACACATTTTCTCACAAGTTGTTCCTGACCAGGTGGCCCAACCAGGAAAACCTCTGAGCCCTAGTCGTAATCCGGAGTTTGTCCTGGTCAGGTCTTGTGGTCAGGAATAACCCTGGTCTGACTCGTTATTCAGTGTGATGGTCTGTATAAACTAGAACCTTGTGTTCTGTGTAGCGTAGGCCTACTGTGTCAGACCTTGCTAACAGTGTTCTTATTAACATGTAATATAATAATAATGTTACTGATGTGTTTTGGGATCTTAGATATATTTAATTATTATTCGTCGTTTCATGTTTTTTTTTACCCCCTTTTTCTCCCCAATTTCGTGATATCTAATTGGTAGTTACAATTCTGTCTCATCGCTGCAACTCCCCAACGGGCTCCGGAGAGGCGAAGGTCAAGTCATGCGTCCTCCGAAACGTTACCCGCCAGGCCGCACTGCTTCTTAACACCCGCTCACTTAACCCAGAAGCCAGCCGCACCAACGTGTCGGAGGAAACACTGTTCAACTGATGACTGAGGTCAGCTAGTAAGCACCCGGCCCGCAACAAGGAGTCGCTGGAGTGCGATGGCACAAGGAAAGCCCCCCCCCCCCCCCCCCCCCCTGGCCAAACCCTCCCCTAACCTGGTGCGATGCTGGGCCAATTGTGGGCCGTCCAATGGGACTCCCGGTCCTGGCGGGCTGTGACACAGCCTGGGATCAAACGCCAGGCAGTAGTGAAGCCTCAACACTGCTACGTGTCGGAGGCCCTGGGATCTTACATAGACCACCCTGGGATCATTTTTCTAACTGATGTTCTGTGTGTTCCAGCAGGGCAGAGCAGGGCCAGGGATGACAGCGAGGAGAGTGTGTAGAGTCAACCCCTTCAGACTGCTAGAGTACCTTCAACTGACTCTGGAGGAGGTAAGACACCATCCACTCTGCTCTTCTCTGTATTCTAATCTGTTCTGAACCATAGTTTGGCTTTGATAGAGGCAATCAATAACATGTTAATGAGGATTGTATTGTCACAGCTGGATCTGATGATGATGATGATGATGATGATGAGGAATTGTGTTAATGAAACGTGTTTGTGTGACTGCTTGGACACTCAGTCCTCACGACTCTGGAATAATGAAAAGCTCAACTCCAGCACAATACATGTTTTTCTTTTTTTTGATGAGCTGCTGGTGTGAGGTCTGATCAGGTCTGCTGGTGTGAGGTCTGATCAGGTCTGCTGGTGTGAGGTCTGATCAGGTCTGCTGGTGTGAGGTCTGATCAGGTCTGCTGGTGTGAGGTCTGATCAGGTCTGCTGGTGTGAGGTCTGATCAGGTCTGCTGGTGTGAGGTCTGATCAGGTCTGCTGGTGTGAGGTCTGATCAGGTCTGCTGGTGTGAGGTCTGATCAGGTCTGCTGGTGTGAGGTCTGATCAGGTCTGCTGGTGTGGGGTCTGATCGTGTGGGGTTTGATCAGGTTTGCTGGTATGAGGTCTGCTGGTGTGAGGTTTGATCAGGTCTGCTCGTGTGAGGTCTGATCAGGTCTGCTGGTGTGAGGTCTGCTGGTGTGAGGTTTGATCAGGTCTGCTCGTGTGAAGTCTGCCGGGGTGAGGTCTTGCCGGGCCTGCCGGGGTGAGGTCTGGCCGGGCCTGCCGGGGTGAGGTCTGGCCGGGCCTGCCGGGGTGAGGTCTGGCCGGGCCTGCCGGGGTGAGGTCTGGCCGGGCCTGCCGGGGTGAGGTCTGGCCGGGCCTGCCGGGGTGAGGTCTGGCCGGGCCTGCCGGGGTGAGGTCTGGCCGGGCCTGCCGGGGTGAGGTCTGGCCGGGTCTGCTGGTCAGGTCTGCTGGTGTGAGGTCTGCTGGTGAGGTCTGATCAGATCTGCTGGTGTCAGGTCTGAGCAGATCTGCTAGTGTGAGGTCTGCTGAGGTAGAGAGGTATTGGAGTTGATTGTTTGACCTCACAGAGCTGTTAGTATTCTGAAGTGAGGCTGAGGTACTCAACTCACTCCCGTCCCCACAACCCTCCCTGTCCCCTGTCTCCACAACCCTCCCTTGTCCTCACAACCCTCCCTTGTCCTCACATCCTCACAACCCTCCCTTGTCCTCACAACCCTCCCTTGTCTCCACCACCATCCCTTGTCCCCACCACCATCCCTTGTCCTCACAATCCTCCCTTGTCTCCACCACCATCCTTTGTCCCCACCACCCTCCCTTGTCCCCACCACCCTCCCTGTCCTCTGTCCCCACCACCCTCCTGTCCTGATGACACCTGCACTACCACCACCAATACTGTGCCCCTAGTGCACTAGAGTGCCATTATCTAGGGTGTTGTAAAGCAACTTTTTCTGAGCCAAGATCACTTTCTGAGTCAAAATGCAGGCCGAGATCTTTTTCTCAAACTTTTTTAAATGTCTTTAAAAGATCGTAAGCCTATGCAACAGTAACCTATTAAAAAGTACTGTAGCAATGAGGTTTGTGCCATAGGCTATAGGCCCAATACATTATCAATGCATTTTGGCTGTGCTTGAATTGCCCTGCCAATGTTGTTCTTCACCAACCATTTTAAAATTATATTTCAACAAGTCAGGTATACAGTGCAGTCGGAAAGTATTCAGGCCCCTTGACTTTTTCCACATTTTGTTACGTTACAGCCTTGTTCTAAAATGTTTTCAATTGTTTATTCCCCTCATCAATCTACGCATAATACACCATAATGACAAAGCAAAAACAGATTATTAGAAATGTTAGCAAATTTATAAAAAATTAACAGAAGTATCGCATTTACACAAGAATAATTTAGACCCTTTACAAGAGGTCGACCGATTAATCTGAATGGCCGATTAATTAGGGCCGATTTCAAGTTGTCATAACAATCGGAAATCTGTATTTTTGGACACCAATTTGGGCTTTTTTTTGTCTTTCTTTTTTTTACACCTTTATTTAACCTTTTATTTAACCAAGTAAG
This sequence comes from Oncorhynchus mykiss, assembly GCF_013265735.2. Classification (NCBI taxonomy): domain Eukaryota; kingdom Metazoa; phylum Chordata; class Actinopteri; order Salmoniformes; family Salmonidae; genus Oncorhynchus; species Oncorhynchus mykiss. The sequence goes on from NC_048571.1 coordinate 90,421,263, forward strand.
TCAGTTAAGAAAACATTCTTATTTTCAATGACGGCTTAGGAACAGTGGGTTAACTGCCTTGTTCAGGTGCAGAACAACAGATTTTTACCTTGTCAGCTCTGGGATTCAATCTTGCAACCTTACGGTTAACTAGTCCAATGCTCTAACCACCTGCTTTACATTGCACTCCACGAGGAGCCTGCCTGTTACGCGAATGCAGTAAGGTAAGTTGCTAGCTAGCATTAACCTTATCTTATAAAAAACAATCAATTAATCAATCATAATCACTAGTTAACTACACATGGTTGATGATATTACTAGTTTATCTAGCGTGTCCTGCGTTGCATATAATCGATGCGGTGCGTATTCGCGAAAAAGGACTGTCGTTGCTCCAATGTGTACCTAACCATAAACATCAATACCTTTCTTAAAATCAATACACAAGTATATATTTTTAAACCTGCATATTTAGTTAATATTGCCTGCTACCATGACTCGTTGCGAACTGTGTGAAGACTATTTCTTCCTAACTAAGACAGCCAACTTTGCCAAACGGGAGATGATTTAACAAAAGCGCATTTGCGAAAAAAGCACAATCGTTGCACGATTGTACCTAACCATAAACATCAATGCCTTTCTCAAAATCAATACACAGAAGTATATATTTTTTAACCTGCATATTTAGCTAAGGAAATCCAGGTTAGCAGGCAATATTAACCAGGTGAAATTGTCACTTCTCTTGCGCTAATTGCACGCAGAGTCAGTGTATATGCAACAGTTTAGGCCGCCTAATTTGCCAGAATTTTACGTAATTATGACATAACATTGAAGGTTGTGCAATGTAACAGGAATATTTAGACTTATGGATGCCACCCGATTCCGTATTTCACGGAAAGAATGAACTTCTTGTTTTTGAAATGATAGTTTCCGGATTTGATCATATTAATGGCCTAAGGCTCGTATTTCAGGGGGTTATTATGTTATAACTAAGTCTATGATTTGATAGAGCAGTCTGACTGAGCGGTGGTAGGCACCAGCATGCTCGTAAGGATTCATTCAAACAGCACTTTCGTGCATTTGACAGCAGCTCTTCGCTGTGCTTCAAGCATTGCGCCGTTTATGACTTCAAGCCTATCAACTCCCAAGATTAGGCTGGTGTAACCGATGTGAAATGGCTAGCTAGTTCGCGAGGTGCGCGTTTCAAACGTCACTCGCTCTGAGACTTGGAGTAGTTGTTCCCCTTCCCGCGGATTTTGTGGAGCGATGGGTAACGCTGCTTCGAGGGTGGCTGTTGTCGTTGTGTTCCTGGTTCGAGCCCAGGTAGTGGCGATTAGGGGGACGGAAGCTTTACTGTTACACTGGCAATACTAAAGTGCCTATAAGAACATCTAATAGTGAAAGGTATATGAAATACAAATCATATAGAGAGAAATAGTCCTATAATTTCTATAATAACTACAACCTAAAACTTCTTACCTGGGAATATTGAAGACTCATGTTAAAAGGAACCACCAGCTTTCATATGTTCTCATGTTCTGAGCAAGGAACTTAAACGTTAGCTTTCTTACATGGCACATATTGCACTTTTACTTTCTTCTCCAACACTTTGTTTTTGCATTATTTAAACCAAATTGAACATGTTTCATTATTTATTTGAGGCTAAATTGATTTTAGTGATGTATTATATTAAGTTAAAATAAGTGTTCATTCAGTATTGTTGTAATTGTCATTATTACAAATAAATACATTTAAAGTATCGTCCGATTAATCGGTATTGGCTTTTTTCTGGTCCTCCAATAATCGGTATCGGCGTTTGAAAATCATAATCGGTCGACCTCTACCCTTTACTCAGTACTTTGTTGATGCACCTTTGGCAGCGATTACAGCATCGAGTCTTCTTGGGTATGACGCTACAAGCTGGACACCTGTATTTGGGGAGTTTCTCCAATTCTTCTCTGCAGATCCTCTCAAGCTCTATAAGAGTGTATGGGGAGCGTTGCTGCACAGCTATTTTCAGGTTTTTCCAGAGATGTTCAAGTCAGGGTCTGGCTGGGCCACTCAAGAACGTTCAGAGACTTGTCCCGAAGCCACTCCTGCGTTGTTTTGCTTGTGTGCTTAGAGTCGTTGTCCTGTTGGAACCTGGTGAACCTTCTTCCCAGTCTGAGGTCCTGAGCACTCTGGAGCAGGTTTTCATCAAGGATCTCTCTGTACTTTGCTCTGTTCATCTTTCCCTCGATCCTGTCTAGTCTCTGTCCCTGCCACTGAAAAACATCCCCACAGCATGATGCTGCCACCACCATGCTTCGCCATAAGGAAGTTGCCAGGTTTCTTTCATATGTGACGCTTGGCATTCAGGCCAAAGAGTTGAATCTTGGTTTCATCAGACCAGAGAATCTTGTTTCTCGTGGTCTGAGAGTCCTTTAGGTGACTTTTGGGAAACTCCAAGCGGGCTGTCATGTGCCTTTTTACTGAGGAGTGGCTTCCGTTTAGCCACTTTACCATAAAGGCCTGATTGGTGGAGTGCTGCAGAGATGATTGTCCTTCTGGAAGATTCTCCCATCTCCACAGAGGAACTCTGGAGCTCTGTCAGAGTGACCATCAGGTTCTTGGTCACCCCCCTGACCAAGGCCCTTCTCCCCCGGTTGCTCAGTTTGGCTGGGCAGCCAGCTCTAGGAAGAGTCTTGGTGGTTCAAAACTTCTTCCATTTAAGAATGATGGAGGCTACTGTGTTCTTGGGGACCTTCAATGCTGCAGACATTTTTTGGTACCCTTACCCAGATCTGTGCCTCAACGCAAATCCATCTTGGAGCTCTACGGACAATTCCTTTGACCTTATGGCTTGGTTTTTGCTCTGATATGCTCGGTCAACTGTGGGAACTTATATAGACAGGTGTGCCTTTCCAAATCATGTCCAATCAATTGGGTTTTACACTAGAAGCTTATTACCTAAATTGGAACAATTGAAAGTGTGGGTTCACAGATATGTTGGTCATTACTGAGACTTAGTTAAGGAAGAGTGTTGTGAATACTGATATTAACCTTTCTGGTTCTAACCTTTTTCGGCAAGGCAGATCTTCCAAAGGTGGGTGAGTGGCAATCTTTACCAAGGATCACCTACAGTGCTCGATTGTCTCCACGGAGTCTGTCCCCAAAGCATTAAACTTTCAAATAGCTTTGTTGACTGTTGCTGGGTGTTATCGTCCACCATCAGCACCGGCCTGTACCCTACCTGCCCTCCCTAATCTCTCTCCTGACGCCTTACACTAATTCTGAATTGGTCTTTCTAGTGCGTTGTGGGACAAGGATATCCCTGCTGGCCAAACTCTCCCCTAACACGGACGACGCTGGGCCAATTGTGCACTCCCCCATGTGTCTCCCGGACGCGGCCGGCTGCGACAGAGCCTGGACTCGAACTCAGAATCTGTAGTGGCACAGCTAGCACTGCCATGCAGTGCCTTAGACCACTGCACCACTCGGGAGGCCATCACGGATGAACTTTTAACAAGGTACACCTGTTAATTTAAATGCATTCCAGGTGACTACCTCATGAAGCTGGTGGAGAGAATGCCAAGAATGGGCAAAGCTGTTATCAAGGCTACTTTGAAGAATCTCAAATTAATTTTAGATTTAACACATTTGGTTTCTACATGATTCCATATGTGTTATTTCATGTATTCACTATTATTCAACAATGTAGAAAATAGTCAAAATAAAGGAAAACCCTTGAATGAGTAGGTGTCCAATCTTTTGACTGGTACTGTAGGTGAAAATACATAATTGGCGTACATTGTCGTAAATAGACAAGATATTGGGTTTCTTAAACAAGACGCAGGTGGAGCCAGGTAATTAAAGGAGGTGACTAGTCTTGCAATTTAATTTTGTATTTTGAGTCTCGACACAATTCTATCTCGGAGCTGTACGGACAATTCCTTTGACCTCATGGCTTGGATTTTCTCTGACATGCACGGTCAACTGTGGGACCTTTATATAGACAGGTGTGTGTGTGTGCCTTTCCAAATCATGTCCAATAAGTTGAATTTACCACAGGGGGACTCCAATCAAGTTGTAGAAAAATCTCAAGGATGGTCCATGGAAACAGGATGCACCTGAGCGGAATTTCGAGGCTCATAGTAAAGGGTCCAAATATTTATGTTTTTTGTTAATACATTTGCAAACATTTCTAAAAACTTGTTTTTGTTTTGTCATTATGGGGTATTGTGTGTAGATTGATGACGGGAAAAAATATATATTTAATCAATTTTAGGATAAGGCTGCAACGTAACAAAATGTGGAGAAAAGGAAGGGGTCTGAATACTTTCCAATGCATTGTAGGTTACATCACGAGCTGTAGTTGACTATCAACTTTGCTGTGGGATCGTGGAAGCTGCAGGTGATCTGAGCTATTTGATAGGCTAGCGGTAGGCCTATAAGTGCACTTGATTTGCTCTCCAGGCCCGGTAGGCAGAGTTTGTACCTTCAGACACACGAAATGGTTCAAAATTGGAACACTGACTACCCTGTTCGCAGGCCAGCTGAATCAAGTGCACCTACCGCTACCAGACAGAGCTAAACAAAATAGGAATGCAAGGCTTTATCATTGGGCTTTTTACAGAAATGTTTGGCGATCTACTAGGAAAGGCTTGGAGATAGTTGATCACGATTGACTGGTTAGTGACCACTGATCTATGGGATAGATGCCATTTTAGACATTAGGAGTAGGCTCCTCCCTCTAAGACTGCCCTGTATTTTTCTGATCTTTTGAACATTATTTTCTTCTTTCAGGCTTTCTTCTTGGTCTATGCATTAGGATGCCTTTCAGTTTACTACAATGAGGTAAGAAGCTACAGTCTTATAAACATATATGTCTTATTAACTAAAGCCTTTGCTGTTATGGTGCATGTTTGTTTAGTGCGAGTCTTGCTTATTCTGACTTACTCTTCAGGAGCCATTGTCGGTGCTCCAGCTGTGGGAGATGTTCCGGTCGGTTCAGCCCCACTTTGAGACGTCATACATGGCCTACCATTACTTCCGCAGCAGGGGGTGGGTGCCCAAGCCTGGAGTGAAGTACGGGGCTGACCTCAGTGAGTTAATAATTCATTAATTGTAAACTGTTCTAGTGCCCTTGCCAATTAATTTATGTATGTATATTCACAATACCTTTCAAAAGTTTGGGGTCACTTAGAAATGTCCTTGTTTTGGAAAGAAAGGCAAATGTTTTGTCCATCAAATTGATGAGAAATACAGTGTAGACATTGTTAATCTTGTAAATGACTGTTGTAGCTGGAAACGGCAGATTTTTCTTTTAACTGTGGCCAGCTACCAAGAACTGTGGGCTCTCCTTCTCCGTGGCCGACGTAAGACATTTAAACGTGTTAACCCTCACAAGGCTGCCGGCCCAGATGGAATCTCTAGCCGCGTCCTCAGAACATGCCCAGACCAGCTGGCTGGTGTGTTTACAGACATTTTCAATCTCCTTATCCCAGTCTGTTGTCCCCACATGCTTCAAGATGGCCACTGTTGTCCCTGTTCCCAAGAATGCAAAAGTAACTGAACTAAATGACTATCACCCCGTAGCACTCACTTCTGTCATCATGAAGTGCTTTGAGAGACTAGTCAAGAATCATATGACCTCCACCTTACCTATCACCCTAGACCCACTTTGCTTACTGCCCCAATAGGTCCAGAGACGATGCAATCGCCTGCACATTGCCCTATCCCTTCTGGACAAGAGCAATACCTATGTGAGAATGCTTTTCATTGACTATAACACAGCATTCAACACCATAGTACCCTCCAAGCTCATTAAGCTGGAGGCCGTGGGTCTCAACCCCGCCCTGTACAATTGGGTCCGCCCCCAAGTGGTGAAGGTAGGAAACAACAGCTCCACTTCGCTGATCCTCAACACTGGGGCCCCACAAGGGTGCGTGCTCAGCCCCCTCCTGTACTCCCTGTTCACCCATGACTGCGTGGCCATGCACGCCTTCAACTCAATCAAGTTTGCAGACGACACTACAGTGGTAGGCTTGATTACCAACAAAGACGAGACGGCCTACAGGGAGGAGGTGAGGGCCCTCGGAGAGTGGTGTCAGGAAAATAACCTCACACTCAACAAAACAAAGGAGATGATCGTGGACTTCAGGAAACAGCAGAGGGAGCACCCCCCCCCCCCCCCCCCCCCCCCCCCCCTATCCACATCGACGGGACAGTAGCGGAACAGTAACACATCACGGACAAACTGAATTGGTCCACCCACACAGACAGCGTTGTGAAGAAGGCGCAACAGCGCCTCTTCTACCTCAGGAGGCTGAAGAAATTTGGCTTGTCCCCAAAAACACTCACAAACCTTTACAGATACACAATCAAGAGCATCCTGTCGGGCTGTATCACCGCCTGGTACGACAACTGCTCCACCCACAACCGTAAGGCTCTCCAGAGGGTAGTGAGGTCTGCACAACGCATCACCGGGGGAAAACTACCTGGCCTCCAGGACACCTACACCACCCGATGTCACAGGAAGGCCAAAAAGATCATCAAGGACAACAACCACCCGAGCCACTGCCTGTTCACCCCACTAACATCCAAAAGGCGAGGTCAGCACAGGTGCATCAAAGCAGGGACCGAGAGACTGAAAAACAGCTTCTATCTCAAGGCCATCAGACTGTTAAACAGTCATCACTAACATTGAGTGGCTGCTGCCAACATACTGACTCAAATCTCTTGCTACTTTAATAATAAAAAATTGGATGTAATAAATGTATCACTAGCCACCTTAAACAATGCCACTTTATATAATGTTTACGTACCCTACATTACTCATCTCATATGTATATACTGTACTCTATACCATCTACTGCATCTTGCCTATGCCGTTCGGCCATCGCTCATCCATATATTTATATGTACACATTCTTATTCATTCCTTTACACTTGTGTGTGTATAAGGTAGTTGTTGTGAAATTGTTAGGTTAGATATTACTGCACGGTCGGAACTAGAAGCACAAGCATTTTGCTACACTCACATTAACATCTGCTAACCATGTGTATGTTTCCAATAACATTTTATTTGAGGTTCACCTTAAATCAAATTTTCTTTGTCACATACACGTGTTTAGCACGATTTGCGTGTTGCAAAATACTTGTGCTTCTAGTTCCTGACAGTGCAGCAGTATCAAACAAGTAATAGCTAACAATTTCACAACAAATACCTAATACACACAAATCTAAGTAAAGGAATGAAGAATATATAAATATATGGATGAGCGATGTCAGAGCGGCATAGACAGATACAATAGAGATGAGTAATGCATGATATGTCAACATTATTAAAGTGACTGTGTTCCATTTTAATAGTGGCCAATGATTTCAAGTCTATGTACAGTCGTGGCCAAAAGTTTTGAGAATGACACAAATTCAAATTTTCACAAAGTCTGCTGCCTCAGTATCTTTAGATATTTTTGTCAGATGTTACTATGGAATACTGAAGTATAATTACAAGCATTTCATTAGTGTCAAAGGCTTTTATTGACTATTACATGAAGTTGATGCAAAGAGTCAATATTTGCAGTGTTGACCTCTGCAATCTGCCCTGGCATGCTGTCAATTAACTTCTGGGCCTCATCCTGACTGATGGCAGCCCATTCTTGCAGAATCAATGCTTGGAGTTTGTCAGAATTTGAGGGGTTTTGTTTGTTTACCCGCCTCTTGAGGATTGACCACAAGTTCTCAATGGGATTAAGGTCTGGGGAGTTTCCTGGCCATGTCGATGTTTTGTTCCCCGAGCCCCTTAGTTATCACTTTTGCCTTATGGCAAGGAACTCCATCATGCTGGAAAAGGTTTTGATTTGATTTGATTTGATTTGAAAGGCATTGTTCATCACCAAACTGTTCCTGGAAGGTTGGGAGAAGTTGCTCTCGGAGGATGTGTTGGTACCTTTCTTTATTCATGGCTGTGTTCTTAGGCAAAATTGTGAGTGAGCCCACTCCCTCAGGATGCTTTACTGTTGGCATGACACAGGACTGATGGTAGCGCTCACCTTGTCTTCTCCGGAGAAGCTTTTTTCCGACGCCCCAAACAATCGGAAAGGGGATTCATTAGAGAAAATGACTTTACCCCAGTCCTCAGCAGTCCAATCCTGGTACCTATTGCAGAATGCAAAGCTGAGCTGTAGTCGATGAACAGTATTCCTACGTAGGTATTCCTCATGTCCAGATGGGTTAGGACAGTGTGATTGCGACTGCGTCTTCTGTGGATCTATTGGGGCGGTAAGCAAATTGGAGTGGGTCTAGGGTGTCAGGTAGGGTGGAGGTGATATGGTCCTTGACTAGTCTCTCATAGCACTTCATGATGACGGAAGTGAGTGCTAAGGAGCGATAGTCGTTTAGCTCAGTTACCTTAGCTTTCTTGGGAACTGGAACAATAGTGGCCCTCTTGAAGCATGTGGGAACAGCAGACTGGGATAGGGATTGATTGAATATGTCGGTATGTCCAGCCAGCTGGTCTGCGCATGCTCTGAGGACACGGCTAGGGATACCGTCTGGGCCGGCAGCCTTGCGAGGGTTAACACGTTTAAATGTTTTACTCACGTTGGCTGCGGTGAGAGTCTGCAGGTGTTGGTAGCGGGCCGTGTCTGGGGCACTGTATTGTTCTCAAAGTTTGAGTTTATTTTATTTTTACAGGGACAGTGCACATTAATCAACGTTTCAGTAAAAGTGCTGGTTTTAGCCAGCCGGCTAATTTTCAACCGCAGTCCCTGGGCAGGTTATTAAAAACAATTTACAATATAGACAATCATTGAGCAGGGAGCACACGCAGAGCAACATAGGACAAGCCAGACGTAGCATACAGACAGAGCAACATAGGACAAACAAGATGGAACATACAGACAGAGCAACATAGGACAAGCAAGACATAGCATACAGACAGAGCAACATAGGACAAACAAGATGGAACATACAGACAGAGCAACATAGGACAGGCAAGACATAGCATACAGACAGAGCAACATAGGACAAGCAAGAAGGAACATACAGACAGAGCAACAGGACAAAAAGCAGCAAGACAAAATTCATAAAAGCAACAAAGTGTTTCCACACCTCACAAGCTACAGACAACAGACAACATGGAAAGCGGCAACAAACAGCTAGGGATTATGTTCACAAATCTGATTGACCTTTAGCCATGTCTTCATGCATCTTGTGAAAGTGTGATATGTGGTGCAGTTGTGTGTCTGATGGCAGTGTATTCCAGACATGGGAAGCTTTCACAGAGAAAACGGATTTACTAAAGGTGCTTTTCCTTAAGGGAACTATACAGTCACCTCTCATGGCAGACCTTGTGGATCTGCTGCCATATGTTTGGGTTTTCTGTTTAACAAACATACTGAGTGGAAGGGGAGCCAGGCCATTTAGGATACTGAATATAAGACATGCGTCGGTGTATTGCACAAGATTTTCCCAACTCAGGAGCTCATGCTTTCTGAGGATGTAACAGTGATGATGGCTATTGGGCTTTCTATCAAGCACTTTGAGAGCCTGTTTGTAGACAGACTGAATAGGTTTTAATGTTGTACAGCAAGCTTGGGCCCAACTAGTCAAGCAGTATGTTAAGTGGGGAATTATCATAGATTTGAAGTACAGTTTTGCTACCTCTGTAGTCAAACAATTTCGTATAAATCAGAAATTAGCTAGGTTGAATTTGGTTATTTGAATTTTTCACATGCTTTTTAAAAGAGGTTGGAATCAAGTATGATGCCAAGGTACTTAAAATCATAAACCACTTGGAGCTTCTCCCCTGGCTCATAGACATCTGGCTCAGTGGCATCTGTTGCCCTCTTTGTGAAGAACATGCAAACTGTTTTTTTCACATTGAGATGAAAACACGAGTCACTAAGCCACTTTGTAACCTGGACCATTACAGTAGTAAGTTCTTGTGCAGCATCAAATCAAATCAAATTTATTTATATAGCCCTTCGTACATCAGCTGATATCTCAAAGTGCTGTACATAAACCCAGCCTAAAACCCCAAACAGCAAGCAATGCAGGTGTAGAAGCACGGTGGCTAGGAAAAACTCCCTAGAAAGGCCAAAACCTAGGAAGAAACCTAGAGAGGAACCAGGCTATGTGGGGTGGCCAGTCCTCTTCTGGCTGTGCCGGGTGGAGATTATAACAGAACATGGCCAAGATGTTCAAATGTTCATAAATGACCAGCATGGTCATAATAATAAGGCAGAACAGTTGAAACTGGAGCAGCAGCACAGCCAGGTGGACTGGGGACAGCAAGGAGTCATCATGTCAGGTAGTCCTGGGGCATGGTCCTAGGGCTCAGGTCCTCCGAGAGAGAGAAAGAGAGAAGGAGAGAATTAGAGAACGCACACTTAGATTCACACAGGACACCGAATAGGACAGGAGAAGTACTCCAGATATAACAAACTGACCCTAGCCCCCCGACACATAAACTACTGCAGCATAAATACTGGAGGCTGAGACAGGAGGGGTCAGGAGACACTGTGGCCCCATCCGAGGACACCCCCGGACAGGGCCAAACAGGAAGGATATAACCCCACCCACTTTGCCAAAGCACAGCCCCCACAACACTAGAGGGATATCTTCAACCACCAACTTACCATCCTGAGACAAGGCTGAGTATAGCCCACAAAGACCTCCGCCACGGCACAACCCAAGGGGGGGGGGGGGGCGCCAACCCAGACAGGATGACCACATCAGTGACTCAGCCCACTCAGGTGACGCACCCCTCCAGGGACGGCATGAGAGAGCCCCAGTAAAGCCAGTGACTCAGCCCCTGAATAGGGTTAGAGGCAGAGAATCCCAGTGGAAAGAGGGGAACCGGCCAGGCAGAGACAGCAAGGGCGGTTCGTTGCTCCAGAGCCTTTCCGTTCACCCTCCCACTCCTGGGCCAGACTACACTCAATCATATGATCCACTGAAGAGATGAGTCTTCAGTAGAGACTTAAAGGTTGAGACCGAGTTTGCGTCTCTGACATGGGTAGGCAGACCGTTCCATAAAAATGGAGCTCTATAGGAGAAAGCCCTGCCTCCAGCTGTTTGCTTAAAAATTCTAGGGACAATTAGGAGGCCTGCGTCTTGTGACCGTAGCGTACGTGTAGGTATGTACGGCAGGACCAAATCAGAGAGATAGGTAGGAGCAAGCCCATGTAATGCTTTGTAGGTTAGCAGTAAAACCTTGAAATCAGCCCTTGCTTTGACAGGAAGCCAGTGTAGAGAGGCTAGCACTGGAGTAATATGATCAAATTTTTTGGTTCTAGTCAGGATTCTAGCAGCCGTATTTAGCACTAACTGAAGTTTATTTAGTGCTTTATCCGGGTAGCCGGAAAGTAGAGCATTGCAGTAGTCTAACCTGGAAGTGACAAAAGCATGGATTAATTTTTCTGCATCATTTTTGGACAGAAAGTTTCTGATTTTTGCAATGTTACGTAGATGGAAAAAAGCTGTCCTTGAAATGGTCTTGATATGTTCTTCAAAAGAGAGATCAGGGTCCAGAGTAACGCCGAGGTCCTTCACAGTTTTATTTGAGACGACTGTACAACCATTAAGATTAATTGTCAGATTCAACAGAAGATCTCTTTGTTTCTTGGGACCTAGAACAAGCATCTCTGTTTTGTCCGAGTTTAAAAGTAGAAAGTTTGCAGCCATCCACTTCCTTATGTCTGAAACACATTCTTCTAGCAAGGGCAATTTTGGGGCTTCACCATGTTTAATTGAAATGTACAGCTGTGTGTCATCCGCATAGCAGTGAAAGTTAACATTATGTTTTCGAATGACATCCCCAAGAGGTAAAATATATAGTGAAAACAATAGTGGTCCTAAAACGGAACCTTGAGGAACACCGAAATTTACAGTTGATTTGTCAGAGGACAAACCATTCACAGCTTGTAGTTTGCTCTTTGCATGCACATATATCACTGTATCATCTGCATACATTTGAACTTCAGACCCAGTACAGACAGAAGGCAGATCATTAATGTACAGGCTGAACAGGAGGGGCCCCAGTATTGACCCTTGGGGCACGCCCACATCATAGCTAAGAGTGGGCGACAGCTCATTGCTCACTCTGACACATGCCTTCAAGGTATGATTTCATCCATCTCAAGGCATCGGGGGAAAAGTTGAACTTGGACAATTTTGTAATGAGAATCTCATAGTTAACATTATCAAAAGCCTTCCTTAGGTCCAGAAACACAGCCCCAACAACGCCCCCTTTGTCCATCTTGGACTTCACATTTTCCAGAAGAAAGCAGTTGGCCATTTCTGTGGAGTGTTTCGCTCTGAAGCCAAACTGCATGGAGTGTAATGTGAAGGGGCTGTTGTTGAGGTGGGCAATCAGTTGTTCTGCTGCACATTTTTCAAAAACCTTTGACACCACAGGTAGTAGTACTAATGGGCCTGTAGTTACTCACGTCAGCAGGGTCGCCAGATTTAAAGATGGCCGTTATTATGGCCGTTTTCCATACCCTTGGAAACACCCCGATACCAATAGATGTGTTTGTCCCCATTACTAAGGTCACCATGAGTGACTCTTTGTAGTTTTTAAGAAAGGTGGAGTCCAGCCCAAACACATCTTTGGCTTTAGAGTTCTTTAGTGAGCTAATCACCTTGTTCACCTTATGATGAAGACAGCTTGAGCGTCATTTACTAGCACTGAGCCCAAGAATCCAGTGGAGGGGTTCTGTGTCAGTACACTGACAGAGTCAATAAAGTAGGAATGCTCTAATTTGGATCTTAGGGCTATTTTTAGAGCATCTCGTTCTTTCATCAATTTCCAGATTTCTCCATTTAGCCAAGGAAGAATGCTCTTTTGGCCAGGTTTGGATTTGATTTTCTTTAGGAAACCATTTATTGTAGTCTGGATTGTGGATAGAAAAACCTGACTATCAGCTTCCACATCTGTATAGGACAAGAGATCATTCCAGTTAATTCCCTTAATTGCGTTTTCAAAATAGCTTAATTCACTCTTAGGTATTCTTAGTTGATCCGGCTTTCTAACAGTAGAGAGGTTACAGCTGCTCTTAGACAGCTTTCTGGCTATAAGTGTCAGATTATGAACAGATAGCCCAGTAACCATATTGAATGATTTAGTCACTCTCTCTGGTTTATTACTGAACACCAGGTCAATCTGTGTTTTAGAACAACAAGTCACGCTGATTGGCCCTTTAACTGGCTGTGTAAGGTCAAAGGTATTAGTGATCCGTTTGAGGGTTTTCCTACAAGACTTGTCTTCATAATTAATATTAAAATCTCCCATTTAAGATGACCTATTTCCCAAAATCACATTCCCTAAGCATGTTATTAAACTGATCAAAAACACACTTTTGGTGGAAGGTGGCCTATACATTCCAATAAGGGTAAAAGACATTTGGGGAGACAGTGTAACGTTCAGGCCAATACATTCTAGTTCATTATCACATGACCACTCAATTTGTTTACATCGGGGATGTGTTCTTTAATGTAAATCATCACACACCCCCCCTCTTCCTTCAATACTGTCTCTCCTGAGAACATTGTAGCCAGGCACAATAACAGCAGCATATGGAGAGTTTTTATGGAGCCATGTCTCTGAGAGGCAGAGGAAGTCAAGGTTGGAGTCTGTGATTAGATGTTGAATTTTCTGTGTTTTCTGACGGCTGGGTTTAGGCTGTTTTGTTTCGTTTTGATTAGGGGCAGTTCGGTAGCGCAATTAACAATCCCTCCCACCTACACTGGATGCGGGGAACTAATTAAAACAGCTTGCGTACCAGAAGCAGAGTCAGGGATCGCATTTAGCGACTTGGGTATGTTTGAAGAGTCAAAATCTATCCTGGAGCCGGGTGAGTCGAGAGAAACCATGGGACCATAGCACTCACCCACTTCCACAGCGGCGACGATCAGTGGACGAGGCCATCCACTGCTTTCCACTCCGGTGAGTATCGCTGGCTCAGTAATGTTAGGCCCAGGGTTGAGGCTGGCTCGGTGATGTTAGGCCCAGGGTTGAGGCTGGCTCAGTGATGTTAGGCCCAGGGTTGAGGCTGGCTCGGTGATGTTAGGCCCAGGGTTGAGGCTGGCTCGGTGATGTTAGGCCCAGGGTTGAGGCTGGCTCGGTGATGTTAGGCCCAGGGTTGAGGCTGGCTCGGTGATGTTAGGCCCAGGGTTGAGGCTGGCTCGGTGATGTTAGGCCCAGGGTTGAGGCTGGCTCGGTGATGTTAGGCCCAGGGTTGAGGCTGGCTCGGTGATGTTAGGCCCAGGGTTGAGGCTGGCTCGGTGATGTTAGGCCCAGGATTGAGTTGCACATCCCTGGAGAGCAGGAGGGTAGTGAACAGGTAGTTTAACAGTTTCCGATAAATGTTGGACTTGCGTTTGTTACGCCTAAGGGAGCGAGGTAGTAGTTGGTCATTATTCAGAACATTATGGTATGCTGTGTACTGTGCGCTCCCGTGGAACGGTGAACCAATGTGTTTGGTGTTGATATTCTCCTGCAGTAGATTTGTGTCATCCCAGCAAGGACACACTGAGAACTGACAATCACGGCAAAGTACTGGAGATAAAACACATAATTAGGCTTTAACTCTTTGCACTAGTTACTTAGCTGGGGTTGGCGTACACATTATGTTTTAGATAAAATAACAGCATTCGAATGAGAAGCGGCACCTGCCGCTCTACCCTGTCTTTCACCCGCCATTATCTCATACAGTCATGCTAGTTGGGGAAGGTTTTAATTGTCGCCGCGGGTACAACATCACCGATGCATTTGCTAATAAACTCTCACCGAGTCAGCGTATACATCAATGTTGTTGTCCGATGCTATGCGGAACATATCCCAGTCCACGTGATCGAAGCAATCTTGAAACATGGAGTCAGATTGGTCGGCTTTGAACAGACCTGAGCACGGGTGTTTCCTGTTTTAGTTTCTGTCTATAGGCTGGGAGCAACAAAATGGAGTTGTGGTCGAAGGAGGGCGAGGGAGGGCTTTGTATGCGTCGCGGAAGTTAGAGTAGCAATGATCCAGAATTTTTCCAGCCCGAGTCGTGCATTCGATATGCTAATAAAATTTAGGGAGCCTTGTTTTCAGATTAGTCTTGTTAAAATCCCCAGCTACAATAAATGCAGCCTCAGGATGTGGTTTCCAGTTTACATAGAGCCCAATGAAGTTCTTTCAGGGCCTTCGAGGTGTCTGCTTGGGGGAGGATGTACACTAATATGATTATAATCGAAGAGAATTCTCTTGGTAGATAATGCGGTCTGCATTTGATTGTAAGGAATTCTAGGTCAGGTGAACAAAAGGACTTGAGTTCCTATATGTTGTTATGATCACACCACGACTCGTTAATCATAAGGCATACACCCCCGCCATTCTTATTTCCAGAGAGATATTTGTTTCTGTCGGTGCGATGCGTAAAAAAAAAAACAGGTGGCTGTACCGACTCTGATAACGTATCCCAAGTGAGCCATGTTTCCATGAAACAAAGTATGTTACAATCTTTGCCCCAGTCTGAGGTCCTGAGCACTCTGGAGCAGGTTTTCATCAAGGATCTCTCTGTACTTTGCTCCATTCATCTTTCCCTCGATCCTGATTATTCTCCCATTCCCTGCCACTGAATACATCACCACAGCATGATGCTGCCACCATGATTCACCGTAGGGATGGTGCCAGCTTTCCTCTAGACGTGGCACTTGGCATGCAGGCCAAAGAGTTCAATCTTGGTTTCTTCAGACCAGAGAATCTTGTTTCTCAAGGTCTGAGAGTCCTTTAGGTGCCTTTTGACAAACTCCAAGCAGACTGTCGTGCCTTTTACTGAGGAGTGGCTTCTGACTGTCCACTCTACCATAAAGTCCTGATTGGTGGAGTGCTGCAGAGATGGTTGTCCTTATGAAAGGTTCTCCCATCTCCACAGACAAACTCTGCAGCTCTGTCAGTGACCATTGGGTTATTGGCCACCTCACTGACCAAGGCTCCCCTTCTCCCCTGATTGTTCAGTTTGGCTATAAAAAAAAAAAAATGTTTGTGCCTTCTCAATTTGTGTTATTTTTTTTGGAGCTTCCTGCAACTGTTGGGCTCAAGGGCTTTGACACCTCTCACTTCACACCACTGTGCTATTTTTTTTAAATTTATTTATTTTAACTTTATTTAACTAGGCAAGTTAAGTCAGTTAAGAACAAATTCTTATTTTCAATGACGGCCTAGGAACAGGCAGTGGTGTGAAGTGAGAGGTGTCAAAGCCCTTGAGCCCAACATTTGCAGGAACAGGGGCAGAACAGAGACAGATTTGTACCTTGTCAGCTCGGGGATTTGAACTTGCAACCTTCCGGTTACTAGGTCAATGCTCTAACCACTAGGCTACCCTGCCACCCCGCGGAAGTTGTATCTGGATCTGTTCTGTCCTAGTAAGCTTGGTAGCCTTAATTTGGTATCCAGTCCTTAAAATAGATCATTGTGATATCTTTTTCTTCTTGGCTTTATAAGTAGCTTCAGACTAAACATTACTCACTCAGTTCCAGGTTGGATGGTATTTTCAGGTTTCTGTTTCTTTTGCTGGTTGTTGGTTTGCCAGAGCATTTGCTGTATAGTACTTGGCAATAAGAATCCTGTATATGTCCTACATGCATTTCGCTACACCCGAAATAACATCTGCTCAACATGTGTATGTGACAAATAAAATTAGATTTTATCCAAGTTTATCCAACTCTAAAACTATCTTTTTGTAAAAACATGCTGAAAAATTAAGTGTCTCATCTGCTCATCATGATCTCTTTTTTTTATGGGATGACTGTGAATACGGTACAGTTTCCCTGTTAGTTTAATGGGTTGACTGTGAATGTTTGCAGTAAAGACCTTGTTTCACTGTTAGTTTAATGGGTTGACTGTGAATGTTTGCAGTAAAGACCTTGTTTCACTGTTAGTTTAATGTGTTGACTGTGAATGTTTGCAGTATAGATCTTGTTTCACTGTTAGTTTAATGGGTTGACTGTGAATGTTTCCCTGTTAGTTTAATGGGTTGACTGTGAATGTTTCCCTGTTAGTTTAATGTGTTGACTGAGAATGTTTGCAGTATAGACCTTTTTTCCCTGTTAGTTTAATGGGTTGACTGTGAATGTTTCACTGTTAGTTTAATGGGTTGACTGTGAATGTTTCACTGTTAGTTTAATGGGTTGACTGAGAATGTTTGCAGTATAGGCCTTTTTTCCCTGTTAGTTTAATGGGTTGACTGTGATCCTCCAACCATAAAACACTAGACACTCAGATGTGTTGATTCTTGATGCTATGATAATTCTTAGTCTTATTGCCTTGTACTGTATTTTCTCTTCCATGCAGTGCTTTACCGAAAAGGACCACCTTTCTACCATGCAAGGTTTGTATGAATTACAGTATGTTAACATTTCCATTGGGATCCACTAATTGTTTAAATAGTGTTTATGTGAAATATGTATCTCCATCCCACTCCCTCAGTTACTCTGTGGTGGTAGAAAAGGTAGACCAGCCGGGTAGGGGAGGGGCTCTCCGTCCGTTCAGCTGGAGGTCTCTGGCTGCTCTCAGCAGGATTACCGGCAACGTTTCCAAGGTAACACACCTTCACCTTATTACCTGGGTCCAGTCCACCATAGAATTACAATGTTATTTCTAATTGGATTATTTGTATACACCCCTACCTAGCCTTGGGGCATATTCATGGCGGTATCTTCCCTTAATACAAAAATATGTTCTCCACAATAACATATACATTCTCATAACTAAGAAACTCTAAATCAACCGTATTGTATTCCAGTAGTTGATACTGTGCTACCTCATCTACCCATTTCACCTGACAGATACCGATGACATTGTTGTGCATATAAATAAGATGTCGAAATACACCGAGTGGACAAAACATTAACCTTTCTAATATTGAGTTGTTTATAGTTAGTATATGCAGTGTGTAGTATATGTATATTATGGTAAGTATATGGAGTATGTAGTCTATGTAGTAGTTAGTATATGTAGTGTATATGTTATGTATATGTAATGTGTAGTATATGTATATTATGGTAAGTATATGGAGTATGTAGTCTATGTAGTAGTTAGTATATGTAGTGTATATGTTATGTATATGTAATGTGTAGTATATAGTCTATGCAGTAGTTAGTATATGCTGTGTGTATATATTATGGTATATGGAGTGTGTAGGATGTTAGCTCCTGAGGTGCTGACCTGTTGCACCCTTGAAAACCACTGTGATTATTATTATTTGACCCTGCTGGTCATCTATGAACATATGAACATCTTGGCCATGTTCTGTTATAATCTCCACCCGGCACAGCCAGAAGAGGACTGGCCACCCCTCATAGCCTGGTTCCTCTCTAGGTTTCTTCCTAGGTTCTGGCCTTTATAGGGAGTTTTTCCTAGCCACCGTGCTTCTACAACTGCATTGCTTGCTGTTTGGGGTTTTAGGCTGGGTTTATGTACAGCACTTTGTGAATTTATTTCCCTGGCCACTTCTGCAGTACGGACACAAATCCACCGTCGCTGCCTCCTTGCAGCATGCCTAAGGCATGTTCACGCAGATGAGCAGGGATCCTGGGCATCTTTCTTTTGGTGTTTTTCAGTCCGTAGAAAGGCCTCTTTAGTGTCCTAAGTTTTCCTAACTGTGACCTTATTTGCCTACCGTCTGTAAGCTGTTTGTGTCTTAAGTTGGCTAGATGTCCTTTGGGAGGTGGGCAATTCTTGATTACCACAGGAAACTTGGGCCATTCTTGATTACCACAGTGTGAAAAACAGCAGGGTTGCAGTTCTTGACACAAACCGGTCCACCTGGCACCTACTACCATACCCCATTATAAGGCACTTAAATATTTTGGCACACATACACAATCCATGTCTCAAGGCTTAAAAATCCTTCTTTAACCTGTCTCCTCTCCTTCATCTACACTGATTGCAGTGGATTCAGTGACATCAATAAGGGATCATAGCTTTCATCTGGATTCACCTGGTCAGTCAATGTCATGGAACCCTAAGCATTAAGGTGTTCTTAATGTTCTGTACACTGTATCTATTTGTTTTTATTAAGGATCCCAATTAGTTCCTGCCAAGGCAGCAGCTACTCATCCTGAGGTCCAGCAACATTAAAGGCAGTTGTATACAGTTTAAATATTACATTACATAACACTTTTCACCACACATTGTGTTCCTTCAAGCCACTACTACAAGCCACTATCATGTCTACAATACAACATCCATGTGTACGTGTGTAGAGTGCGTCTCTTATCCTTATTTATGTTTTTTAAATCTTGCATCAGTTACTTGATGTGGAATAGAGTTCCATGTAGTCCTGTGCGCGTCCCATAGTCTGTTCTGGAGCTGTGTGTTAGTAGTTTAAACAGACCTCTGGTGGCATGTCTTGTGGGGTATGCATGGGTGTTTGAGCTGTGTGCTAGTCGTTTAAACAGACAGCTCGGTGCATGCAGCATGTCAATCATTCTCACAGAAACAAGTAGTTATGAAGTCAATCTCTCCTCTACTTTGAGCCATGAGAGATTGACATGTATAGTTGGAAGTCGGAAGTTTACATACCCTAAATTGACTGTGCTGTCATGGCTTTAGAAGCTTCTGATATGCTAATTGACAACATTTGAGTCAATTGGAGGTGTACCTGTGGATGTATTTCAAGGCCTACCTTCAAACTCAGTGCCTCAAATTAAATCAGCCAAGACCTCAGAAAAAACATTGTAGACCTCCACAAGTCTGGTTAATCCTTGGAGTAATTTCCAAACGCCTGAAGGTACCACGTTCATCTGTACAAACAATAAGTATAAACCGGCAAGATAGAACAGCACACTCCGGTAAGACGGGGGGGGGGGGGGGCGGGGCGGTCTGTGCATATTTGTAAACAACAGCTGGTGTAGGAAATCTAAGGAAGTCTCTAGATTTTGCTCGCCTGAAGTAGAGTATATTGTGATAAATTGCAGGCCACATTACTTGCCTAGAGAGTTTTCAGCTATACTTTCCATGGCTGTTTATTTACCACCACAGACAGATGCTGGCACTAAGACCTCACTCAGTCAGCTGTATAAAGAAATAAGCAAACAGGAAACCACTCACCCAGAGGCGGTGCTCCTAGTGTCCGGAGACTTTAATGCAGGGAAACTTAAATCAGTTCTATCTATCAACATGTTAAATGTGCAACCAGAGGGAAAAACATTCTAGATCAGCTGTACTCCACACACAGAGACGCATACAAAGCTCTCCCTCGCCCTCCATTTGGTAAACCCGACCGACCACAACTCTATCCTCCTGATTCCTGCTGTTCCGGGATTCTTCCGATGACATTGAGGAATACACCACATCAGTCACTGGCTTTATCAATAAGTGCATCGAGGACGTCGTCCCCACAGTGACTGTACATACACCAACCAGAAGCCATGGATTACAGGCAACATTCGCACTGAGCTAAAGGGTAGAGCTGCCGCTTTCAAGGTGCGGAACTCTAACCCGGAAGTTTACAAGTAATCCTGCTATGCTCTCCGACGAACCATCAAACAGGCAAAGAGTCAATACAGGGCTAAGATTTTAATCATACTACACAGGCTCCGACTCTAGTCTTATGTGGCAGGGCTTGCAAACTATAGACTAGACTAAGGGAAGCACAAAGGGAAAGGGAAGCACAGCCGCAAGATGCCCAGTGACACGAGCCTACCAGACGAGCTAAATCACTTCTATGCTCACTACGAGGCAAGCATAACTGAGGCATGCATGAGAGCATCAGCTGTTCCAGACGACTGTGATCACGCTCTCCATAGCCGACATGAGTAAAACCTTTAAACAGATCAACATACACAAGCCTGCGGGGCCAGACGGATTACCAGGATGTGTGCTCCGGGCATGTGCTGACCAACTGACAGGTCAAAATCAAATCAAATGTATTTATATAGCCCTTCGTACATCAGCTGATATCTCAAAGTGCTGTACAGAAACCCAGCCTAAAACCCCAAACAGCAAGCAATGCAGGTGTAGAAGCACGGTGGAACTCCCTAGAAAGGCCAAAACCTAGGAAGAAACCTAGAGAGGAACCAGGCTATGTGGGGTGGCCAGTCCTTTTCTGGCTGTGCCGGGTGGAGATTATAACAGAACATGGCCAAGATGTTCAAATGTTCATAAATGACCAGCATGGTCCAATAATAATAAGGCAGAACAGTTTAAACTGGAGCAGCAGCACGGCCAGGTATGAGAGAGCCCCAGTAAGCCAGTGACTCAGCCCCTGTAATAGGGTTAGAGGCAGAGAATCCCAGTGGAAAGAGGGGAACCGGCCAGGCAGAGACAGCAAGGGCGGTTCGTTGCTCCAGAGCCTTTCCGTTCACCTTCCCACTCCTGGACCAGACTACACTCACTGAAGAGATGAGTCGTCAGTAAAGACTTAAAGGTTGAGACCGAGTTTGCGTCTCTGACATGGGTAGGCAGACCGTTCCATAAAAATGGAGCTCTATAGGAGAAAGCCCTGTCTCCAGCTGTTTGCTTAGAAATTCTAGGGACAATTAGGAGGCCTGCGTCTTGTGACCGTAGCGTACGTGTAGGTATGTACGGCAGGACCAAATGAGAGAGATAGGTAGGAGCAAGCCCATGTAATGCTTTGTAGGTTAGCAGTAAAACCTTGAAATCAGCCCTTGCTTTGACAGGAAGCCAGTGTAGGGAGGCTAGAACTGGAGTAATATGATCACATTTTTTGGTTCTAGTCAGGATTCTAGCAGCCGTATTTAGCACTAACTGAAGTTTATTTAGTGCTTTATCCGGGTAGCCGGAAAGTAGAGCATTGCAGTAGTCTAACCTAGAAGTGACAAAAGCATGGATACATTTTTCTGCATCATTTTTGGACAGAAAGTTTCTGATTTTTGCAATGTTACATAGATGGAAAAAAGCTGTCCTTGAAATGGTCTTGATATGTTCTTCAAAAGAGAGATCAGGGTCCAGAGTAACGCCGAGGTCCTTCACAGTTTTATTTGAGACGACTGTACAACCATTAAGATTAATTGTCAGATTCAACAGAAGATCACTTTGTTTCTTGGGACCTAGAACAAGCATCTCTGTTTTGTCCGAGTTTAAAAGTAGAAAGTTTGCAGCCATCCACTTCCTTATGTCTGAAACACATGCTTCTAGCGAGGGCAATTTTGGGGCTTCACCATGTTTCATTGAAATGTACAGCTGTGTGTCATCCGCATAGCAGTGAAAGTTAACATTATGTTTTCGAATGACATCCCCAAGAGGTAAAATATATAGTGAAAACAATAGTGGTCCTAAAACAGAACCTTGAGGAACACCGAAATTTACAGTTGATTTGTCAGAGGACAAACCATTCAAATCAAATTTTATTTGTCACATACACATGGTTAGCAGATGTTAATGCGAGTGTAGTGAAATGCTTGTGCTTCTAGTTCCGACAATGCAGTAATAACAAGTAATCTAACTAACAATTCCAAAACTACTGTCTTGTACACAGTGTAAGGGTATAAATAACATGTACATAAGGATATATGAATGAGTGATGGTACAGAGCAGCATAGGCAAGATACAGTAGATGGTATCGAGTACAGTATGTACAAATGAGATGAGTATGTAAACAAAGTGGCATAGTTTAAAGTGGCTAGTGATACATGTATTACATAAGGATACAGTCGATGATATAGAGTACAGTATATACGTATGCATATGAGATGAATAATGTAGGGTAAGTAACATTATATAAGGTAGCATTGTTTAAAGTGGCTAGTGATATATTTACATTTCCCATCAATTCCCATTATTAAAGTGGCTGGAGTTGAGTCAGTGTCAGTGTGTTGGCAGCAGCCACTCAGTGTTAGTGGTGGTTGTTTAACAGTCTGATGGCCTTGAGATAGAAGCTGTTTTTCAGTCTCTCGGTCCCAGCTTTGATGTACCTGTACTGACCTCGCCTTCTGGATGATAGCGGGGTGAACAGGCAGTGGCTCGGGTGGTTGATGTCCTTGATGATCTTTATGGCCTTCCTGTGACATCGGGTGGTGTAGGTGTCCTGGAGGGCAGGTAGTTTGCCCCCGGTGATGCGTTGTGCAGACCTCACTACCCTCTGGAGAGCCTTACGGTTGAGGGCGGTGCAGTTGCCATACCAGGTGGTGATACAGCCCGCCAGGATGCTCTCGATTGTGCATCTGTAGAAGTTTGTGAGTGCTTTTGGTGACAAGCCAAATTTCTTCAGCCTCCTGAGGTTGAAGAGGCGCTGCTGCGCCTTCTTCACGATGCTGTCTGTGTGAGTGGACCAATTCAGTTTGTCTGTGATGTGTATGCCGAGGAACTTAAAACTTGCTACCCTCCACTACTGTTCCATCGATGTGGATAGGGGGGTGTTCCCCCTAGACAAACTGATATCTTTCCGACAGATAAGATCTAAACCAGGCCAGAACTTGTCCGTGTAGACCAATTTGGGTTTCCAATCTCTCCAAAAGAATGTGGTGATCGATGGTATCAAAAGCAGCACTAAGGTCTAGGAGCACGAGGACAGATGCAGAGCCTCGGTCTGATGCCATTAAAAGGTCATTTACCACCTTCACAAGTGCAGTCTCAGTGCTATGATGGGGTCTAAAACCAGACTGAAGCAACTGATTTTTGTCCTCTGTCGTCCTTGGGTAGACAGATGTAATCTGGAAGGACTTCAAGGAATCTTTGTGTTGTCTGTGAATTTATAGCATGACTTTTGATGTTCCTTGGTTGGGGTCTGAGCAGATTATTTGTTGCAATTGCAAACGTAATAAACTGGTGGTCCGATAGTCCAGGATTATGAGGAAAAATATTAAGATCCACAACATTAGACACAACAACAAACAAAACAACACAACAACACAACAACACAACAAAACTAGGTCCAGAGTATGACTGTGACAGTGAGTGGGTCCAGAGACATGTTGGACAAAACCCACTGAGTCGATGATGGCTCCGAAAGCCTTTTGGAGTGGGTCTGTGGACTTTTCCATGTGAATATTAAAGTCACCAAAGATTAGAATATTATCTGCTATGACTGCAAGGTCCGAAAGGAATTCAGGGAACTCAATGAGGAACGCTGTATTTGGCCCAGGTGGCCTGTTAACAGTAGCTATAAAAAGTGATTGAGTAGGCTGCATAGATTTCATGACTAGAAGCTCAAAAGACGAAAACGTATTTTTTGGGGGCGGTAAATTTACATTTGCTATCGTAAATGTTAGCAACACCTCCGCCTTTGCAGGATGCACGGGGGATATGGTCACTAGTGTAGCCAGGAGGTGAGGCCTCATTTAACACAGTAAATTCATCAGGCTTAAGCTATGTTTCAGTCAGGCCAATCACATCAAGATTATGATCAGTGATTAGTTCATTGACTATATTTGCCTTTGAAGTAAGGGATCTAACATTAAGTAGCCCTATTTTGATATGTGAGATATCACAATCTCTTTCAATAATGACAGGAATAGAGGTCTTTATTCCAGTGAGATTGCTAAGGCGAACACCGCCATGTTTAGTTTTGCCCAACCTAGGTCGAGGCACAGACACGGTCTCAATGGTGATAGCTGAGCTGACTACACTGACTGTGCTAGTGGCAGACTCCACTATGCTGGCAGGCTGGCTAACAGCCTGCTTCCTGGCCTGCACCCTATTTCATTGTGGAGCTAGAGGAGTTAGAGCCCTGTCTATGTTGGTAGATAAGATGAGAGCACCCCTCCAGCTAGGATGGAGTCCGTCACTCCTCAGCAGGTCAGGCCTGGTCCTGTTTGTGGGCGAGTCCCAGAAAGAGGGCCAATTATCTACAAATTCTATCTTTTGGGAGGGGCAGAAAATAGTTTTCAACCAGCGATTGAGTTGTGAGACTGCTGTAGAGCTCATCACTCCCCCTAACTGGGAGGGGGCCAGAGACAATTACTCGATGCCGACACATCTTTCTAGCTGATTTACACGCTGAAGCTATGTTGCGCTTGGTGATCTCTGACTGTTTCATCCTAACATTGTTGGTGCCGACGTGGATAACAATATCTCTATACTCTCTACACTCGCCAGTTTTAGCTTTAGCCAGCACCATCTTCAGATTAGCCTTAACGTCGGTAGCCCTGCCCCCTGGTAAACAGTGTATGATCGCTGGATGATTCGTTTTAAGTCTAAAACTGCGGGTAATGGAGTCGCCAATGACTAGAGTTTTCAATATGTCAGAGCTAATGGTGGGAAGCTTCGGCGTCTCAGACCTAAAATTACCCTTGCCTAACGATTGCGTCTGAAGCTGTGCTTGTAGCACAGCTATCCTCGCCGTAAGGCGATCGTTCTCCTGTATATTATGAGTACAGCGACTGCAATTAGAAGGCATCATGTTAATGTTACTACTTAGCTTCGGCTGTTGGAGGTCCTGACGAATCGTGTCCAGATAAAGCGTCCGGAGTGAAAAAGTTGAGGGGAAAAAAACTAAAATATAAACGGTAATTAAAAAGTAAAAACCGAAAAGTTGTCAGGTAGCAAAATAGGTTGGCAACAAAATGCACAGCAACACGTAAACAAGTCCAAGTTGTGACCGGAAATTACGTGGTCAAACAGGTGTCTTCACTGACATTTTCAACATCCCTGAATGAGTCTGTAATACCCACATGTTTCATGCAGACCACCATAGTCCCTGTGCCCAAGAACACAAAGGAAACCTGCCTAAATGACTACAGACCCGTAGCACTCAAATCAAATCAAATTTTATTTGTCACATACACATGGTTAGCAGATGTTAATGCGAGTGTAGCGAAATGCTTGTGCTTCTAGTTCCAACAATGCAGTAATAACAAGTCATCTAACTAACAATTCCAAAACTACTGTCTTGTACACAGTGTAAGGGGATAAAGAATATGTACATAAGGATATATGAATGAGTGATGGTACAGAGCAGCATAGGCAAGATACAGTAGATGGTATCGAGTACAGTATGTACAAATGAGATGAGTATGTAAACAAAGTGGCATAGTATAAAGTGGCTAGTGGTACATGTATTACATAAGGATACCGTCGATGATATAGAGTACAGTATATACGTATGCATATGAGATGAATAATGTAGGGTAAGTAACATTTATATAAGGTAGCATTGTTTAAAGTGGCTAGTGATATATTTACATCATTTCCCATCAATTCCCATTATTAAAGTGGCTGGAGTTGAGTCAGTGTCAGTGTGTTGGCAGCAGCCACTCAGTGTTAGTGGTGGCTGTTTAACAGTCTGATGGCCTTGAGATAGAAGCTGTTTTTCAGTCTCTTGGTCCCAGCTTTGATGCACCTGTACTGACCTCGCCTTCTGGATGATAGCGGGGTGAACAGGCAGTGGCTCGGGTGGTTGATGTCCTTGATGATCTTTATGGCCTTCCTGTGACATCGGGTGGTGTAGGTGTCCTGGAGGGCAGGTAGTTTGCCCCCGGTGATGCGTTGTGCGGACCTCACTACCCTCTGGAGAGCCTTACGGTTGAGGGCGGTGCAGTTGCCATCGATGTGGATAGGGGGGTGTTCCCTCTGCTGTTTCCTGAAGTCCACAATCATCTCCTTAGTTTTGTTGACGTTGAGTGTGAGGTTATTTTCCTGACACCACACTCCGAGGGCCCTCACCTCCTCCCTGTAGGCCGTCTCGTCGTTGTTGGTAATCAAGCCTACCACTGTTGTGTCGTCCGCAAACTTGATGATTGAGTTGGAGGCGTGCGTGGCCACACAGTCGTGGGTGAACAGGGAGTACAGGAGAGGGCTCAGAATGCACCCTTGTGGGGCCCCAGTGTTGAGGATCAGCGGGGAGGAGATGTTGTTGCCTACCCTCACCACCTGGGGGCGGTACCCAGTTGCACAGGGCGGGGTCGAGACCCAGGGTCTCGAGCTTGATGACGAGCTTGGAGGGTACTATGGTGTTGAATGTCGAGCTGTAGTCGATGAACAGCATTCTCACATAGGTATTCCTCTTGTCCAGATGGGTTAGGGCAGTGTGCAGTGTGGTTGAGATTGCATCGTCTGTGGACCTATTTGGGCGGTAAGCAAATTGGAGTGGGTCTAGGGTGTCAGGTAGGGTGGAGGTGATATGGTCCTTGACTAGTCTCTCAAAGCACTTCATGATGACGGATGTGAGTGCTACGGGGCGGTAGTCGTTTAGCTCAGTTACCTTAGCTTTCTTGGGAACAGGAACAATGGTGGCCCTCTTGAAGCATGTGGGAACAGCAGACTGGTATAGGGATTGATTGAATATGTCCGTAAACACACCGGCCAGCTGGTCTGCGCATGCTCTGAGGGCGCGGCTGGGGATGCCGTCTGGGCCTGCAGCCTTGCGAGGGTTAACACGTTTAAATGTCTTACTCACCTCGGCTGCAGTGAAGGAAAGACTGCATGTTTTCGTTGCAGGCCGTGTCAGTGGCACTCACGTCCGTAGCCATGAAAGGCTTTGAAACGTTGGTAATGGCTCACATCACCATTATCCCAGAAACCCTAGACCCACCCCACTACCGCCCAAACAGATCCACAGATGATGCAATCTCTATTGCACTCCACACTGCCCTTTCCCACCTGGACAAAAGGAACACTTATGTGAGAATGCTATTCATTGACTACAGCTCAGCGTTCAACACCATAGTACCCTCAATACTCATCACTAAGCTAAGGCTCCTGGGACTAAACACCTCCCTCTGCAACTGGTTCCTAGACTTTCTCTGTTCATAGGAGTAACAACATTTGTTTTTGAATTTGTGCATGTGGCAGAAGTAATGCGGTGCTACTTGTTTCGCCATTCCTTTTTTGTCTGTGGAGGAAATGTTGAGAGGCGGACCCTCATCTGCTGCTCTCTCCCTCTGCTGAGGGAGATGCAGGCACCATCAGCCCAGTAAAATATAAAGCAAATTATTTACATGTATGCTCACTCAGCTGTGCCTCACAATTAATACAACAACTGATCTATTACTGGTATGTTCACCTCCAATTTTTAAATATACACTACTCAAAAAAATAAAGGGAACACTTAAACAACACAATGTAACTCCAAGTCAATCACACTTCTGTGAAATCAAACTGTCCACTTAGGAAGCAACACTGATTGACAATACATTTCACATGCTGTTGTGCAAATGGAATAGACAACAGGTGGAAATAATAGGCATTTAGCAAGACACCCCCAATAAAGGAGTGATTCGGCAGTTGGGGACCACAGACCACTTCTCAGTTCCTATGCTTCCTGGCTGATGTTTTGGTCACTTTTGAATGCTGGCGGTGCTTTCACTCTAGTAGTAGCATGAGACGGAGTCTACAACCCACACAAGTGGCTCAGGTAGTGCAGCTCATCCAGGATGGAACATCAATGCGAGCTGTGGCAAGAAGGTTTGCTGTGTCTGTCAGCATAGTGTCCAGAGCATGGAGGCGCTACCAGGAGACAGGCCAGTACATCAGGAGACGTGGAGGAGGCCGAAGGAGGGCAACAACCCAGCAGCAGGACCTTTGTGCAAGGGGGAGCAGGAGGAGCACTGCCAGAGCCCTGCAAAATGACCTCCAGCAGGCCACAAATGTGCATGTGTCTGCTCAAACGGTCAGAAACGGTCAGACTCCATGAGGGTGGTATGAGGGCCCGACTTCCACAGGTGGGGGTTGGGCTTACAGCCCAACACCGTGCAGGACGTTTGGCATTTGCCAGAGAACACCAAGATTGGCAAATTCGCCACTGGCGCCCTGTGCTCTTCACAGATGAAAGCAGGTTCACACTGAGCACATGTGACAGACGTGACAGTCTGGAGACGCCGTGGAGAACGTTCGGCTGCCTGCAACATCCTCCAGCATGACCGGTTTGGCGGTGGGTCAGTCATGGTGTGGGGTGGCATTTCTTTGGGGGGTCGCACAGCCCTCCATGTGCTCGCCAGAGGTAGCCTGACTGCCATTAGGTATCGAGATGAGATCCTCAGACCCCTTGTGAGACCATATGCTGGTGCAGTTGGCCCTGGGTTCCTCCTAATGCAAGACAATGCTAGACCTCATGTGGCTGGAGTGTGTCAGCAGTTCCTGCAAGAGGAAGGCATTGATGCTATGGACTGGCCCGCCCGTTCCCCAGACCTGAATCCAATTGAGCACATCTGGGACATCATGTCTCGCTCCATCCACCACGGACTGTCCAGGAGTTGGCGGATGCTTTAGTCCAGGTCTGGGAGGAGATCAATTAGGAGACCATCCGCCACCTCATCAGGAGCATGCCCAGGCGCTGTAGGGAGGTCATACAGGCAGGTGGAGGCCACACACCCTACTGAGCCTCATTTAGACTTGTTTTAAGGACATTACATCTACCTTAAGGGAACATTTCGGCATTTCGTGTATGATCAGTGAGAAAGTCCATATTGCAAATGTACGGTCCCTTACCTGACGTCCGAAATCGTTTGTAAAATTTGCGGTCGGCGTCGGGCCGTGCGGTAGGGCCGGACCTACCGGGAAGTCGTCGAATGAACTTTGTCGGACGTTCGGTTTCCGTTTAAAAAAAAAAACAAGTTTCGGACCGTTTTTCCGCCGTCCCGGACACTCCCACCAGATGGCATACGGAATCATATGGCAATTTGGCAAAACATCACGAATCGCGACGGGGCCTTATCTCAAAAACTGAAAATATTTCGAAGCCGAAACTTGGCGAGCGTAGGGTTGGCGTAACGGGCAGTTGGCCCCGAACGGGATGGCGTCTAGGCCTCGACGGTTTTTGAGCTACGGCCATTTGTCTGGGATTAAAGGCTTAAAATGGAAGTAGAGAAATTATTTTTCCACTTCAGGTCAAAGCCAAGGAGCCTCCGGTGTCAATAAAAAAAGAACCAGCCATTTATCTATCGTCATTTAAGAGAAACGGAACAATGACAAATTGGTGATGGTCACAAATAGGCGGGGTTTTTTTTCAACGGTTACAGATCCAGTTGCAGGGTGTTCATACGAATCTTTTTAAAGTGTGCTGCGGAGCTCTGCGACATTTCTGTGATTTTCTATGATTTTCTGAAATAACACAATAACCGACCATTAGAATAGTAGGCCCAAAATGAAGCCTGCCCCACAATGTCATTTGCTTTTGAGTGACAGTGAGAGAACCGTTAGGGTGAGAAGAAAAATTCCACCACATGAATGTTCCTAAGGTCCTCCCGATCTCAACAAGCCTAACCTAACCTTGCCCGTGTGGCATTAACCCTTAACAGTAAAACAGTGTTTTTTGATCTCACAGATTACAGTGTCATCTCTCCCCATAGGAATACATTGCCTGCACCCCTAATTTCAACCTGAGGCCTATGTGGGTTATGAATGCCGTATGAACCTGTCTTCGGTACCAGTCCATCAGGCCACTATGAGGTCTACCTGTGTCGATTCTAAGCTTCCTGGACCAACCGGAAGTGGTTAAAATGCCCCTAAAAGTGTTTACCCATACACTGCATGCAGTTTGATAGACATAGTGCATTCAACCCTGTGTAGATCAGTCAATTCTTAACGTAAGGACTTAAAACTCAGGATTCTGTAACAGCATACCCCAATGAGGATATGTGTTGATTTATAACTTCCTGTGCCAACCGGAAGTGCCATAATTGGTGTCTCAGGGGCTGTTTCGAAGGGTTAAAAAATTCAGATCTGTCCAAAACTTCATATGTGTGATTAGGCAACCCCCATGAACTGTAAATCAGTCATTTTTCCCAAAAAAAATCAAAGGAAAAAAAAATCGCACTAAAACACAACTTGGATGGAGGGACGTATTGGGGTGCGTAGAGACAGACAGTGGCTGCAATAGTTAGCTTTGTTCGAGCTAAAAAAGAACGGTCGGACCCAGAGTTCTGAAACTTTAGAAACCTGTTCTAGACCTCCGGTTGCCCATTAAAACATATTCCAAATGCACAGTGACTTTGAAAAAGTAAGGAAACAAAAAAAAATACATGTAAAAAATTTTGAGCATGACAAATTCGTGATGGTACCTGCCCATTGAAACATATTGCAAATGCACAGTGACTTTGAAAAAGTAAGGAAACATAAACAAAAAAACATCAACAAATGTTTTAGGTAACCAGTTGCATATTTTAGATCACAAGATGACAAAGGTATAGTTTGAGAAAAGTAAAGCTTGAATTTATAGCATGACAAATTCGTGATGGTACCTGCCCTTTAAAACATATTGCAAATGCACAGTGACTTTGAAAAAGTAAGAAACAAAAAAAAATACATCTAAAAAATTTTGAGCATGACAAATTCGTGATGGTACCTGCCCATTGAAACATATTGCAAATGCACAGTGACTTTGAAAAAGTAAGGAAACATAAACAAATTCGATAAACAAATTCGTGATGGTACCTGCCCATTAAAACATATTCCAAATGCACAGTGACTTTGAAAAAGTAAGGAAACAAAAAAAAATACATCAAAAAAATTTTGAGCATGACAAATTCGTGATGGTACCTGCCCATTGAAACATATTGCAAATGCACAGTGACTTTGAAAAAGTAAGGAAACATAAACAAAAAAACATCCCAAAAAATGTTGGTAACCAGCTGCATATTTTAGATCACAAGCTTGAATTTTGAGCATGACAAATTCGTGATGGTACCTGCCCATTAAAACATATTGCAAATGCACAGTGACTTTGAAAAAGTAAGGAAACATAAACAAAAAAACATCCCAAAATTTTTTTGGGGGGTTACCAGTTGCATATTTTAGATCACCAGGTGCACATTTCAGGTCACCAGGTGCACATTTCAGATCACCAGGTGCACGGAGGAAAATATTTACTTTTGACTTTGACTTTTGACTTCCTATGACATCATATTGCAAATGGAGAAAACATATGCCTTATGCACAAGTAAAACAAAAAGAAATATGTAATACAAGTTGACAAAGGTATAGTTTGAGCAAAGTAAAGTTTGAATTTTGAGCATGACAAATTCGTGATGGTACCTGCCCATTAAAACATATTGCAAATGCACAGTGACTTTGAAAAAGTAAGGAAACATAAACAAAAAAACATCCCAAAATTTTTTTGGGGGGTTACCAGTTGCATATTTTAGATCACCAGGTGCACATTTCAGGTCACCAGGTGCACATTTCAGATCACCAGGTGCACGGAGGAAAATATTTGACTTTGACTTTTGACTTCCTATGACATCATATTGCAAATGGAGAAAACATATGCCTTATGCACAAGTAAAACAAAAAGAAATATGTAATACAAGTTGACCAAGGTATAGTTTGAGCAAAGTAAAGTTTGAATTTTGAGCATGACAAATTCGTGATGGTACCTGCCCATTAAAACATCTTGCAAATGCACAGTGACTTTGAAAAAGTAAGGAAACATAAACAAAAAAACATCCCAAAATTTTTTTGGGGGGGTTACCAGTTGCATATTTTAGATCACCAGGTGCACATTTCAGGTCACCAGGTGCACATTTCAGATCACCAGGTGCACGGAGGAAAATATTTACTTTTGACTTCCTATGACATCATATTGCAAATGGAGAAAACATATGCCTTATGCACAAGTAAAACAAAAAGAAATATGTAATACAAGTTGACCAAGGTATAGTTTGAGCAAAGTAAAGTTTGAATTTTGAGCATGACAAATTCGTGATGGTATCTGCCCATTAAAACATATTGCAAATGCACAGTGACTTTGAAAAAGTAAGGAAACATAAACAAAAAAAATCAAAAAAATTTTGTTGCACATTTTAGATCATCAGTTGCACGGAGGAAAATCGTTACTTTTGACTTTGACTTTTGACTCCCTATGACATCATATTGCAAATGGAGAAAACATATGCCTTATGCACAAGTAAAAAAATATATATATATATATGATAATAAAGTATGACTAAAGTATGTTTATCAAGTTCTTATACATGTGTAATTGACACAAAAATCGAAAGAATTTTGAAAAAAGGTCAAGAAAGCACTTTTTTAAGGATGTATGAAGTTTTTTACCAAATTTTGACATTTTTGACTTTTGACTTTTGACTTCCTATGAAATCATATTCCAAATGGAGAAAACATATGCCTTATGCACAAGTAAAAAAAAATATATATATATGATAATAAAGTATGACTAAAGTATGTTGATCAAGTTCTTATACATGTGTAATTGACACAAAAATCGAAAGAATTTTGAAAAAAGGTCCAGAAAGCACTTTTTTAAGGATGTGTGAAGTTTTTTACCAAATTTTGACATTTTTGACTTTTGACTTCCTATGACATCATATTGCAAATGGAGAAAACATATGCCTTATGCACAAGTAAAAAAAATATGATAATAAAGCATGACTAAAGTATGTTGATAAAGTTCTTGTACATGTGTTATTGACACAAAAATCGAAAGAATTTTGAAAAAAGGTCAAGAAAGCACTTTTTTAAGGATGTATGAAGTTTTTTACCAAATTTTGACATTTTTGACTTTTGACTTTTGACTTCCTATGAAATCATATTGCAAATGGACAAAACATATGCCTTATGCGCATGTACTTAAAAAATATATATATATGATGACAAAAGTATACTCATACAGTTCTTACACATGTGTAATTGACAAAAAACTCGAAAGAATTTCGAAAAAAGGTCCAGAAAGCACTTTTTTAAGGGGTTTTAAGTTTTTTTTTTTAAATTTAATTTTTCAAAATTTGGCTTTTGGATGTTGACTTGGGTGCCATTTGCAATATGAAATGCCCCGGTGGAACGCACACGCCCCCTATTGGAATTTTGAAGTGTTACAATTGGCAATTGCCATATGGCATTTGCAATATACTTTGCATGAATCAACGCCAAATTGGGTGGTATTGGCCATCGTGTATATGGTTTGTCCAATGCCAATATCCCGCCATTTGTTTTTGTCCAAATCAGGGGGGTATTCCCTTACATCAAAGTTGGATCAGCCTGTAGTGTGGTTTTCCACTTTAATTTTGAGTGTGACTCCAAATCCAGACCTCGATGGTTTGATAAATTTGATTTCCATTGATAATTTTTGTGTGATTTTGTTGTCAGCACATTCAACTATGTAAAGAAAAAAATATTTAATAAGAATATTTCATTCATTCAGATCTAGGATGTGTTATTTTAGTGTTCCCTTTATTTTTTTGAGCAGTGTATATATTTTTTAAATGGCCCGAACAACCATGCATTGGCAGGGCAATTCAAGCAATGCTAATATATTGGGCCTACTGCACAAACCTCATTGATAGGTTAATGTTGCATAGGCTTACGTTATTTAAGTCATGATCTTGACTCAGAAAAGGTTGGTGACCACTTTTCGTGAGCTTTCCATGTTAACACTATCAATGTTTTCTTTTACTTTGTCAATTGTAATAGAATCAACACAATATTAACCCCCGAAACAAAACAAACTATGCAAGAGATCTTGTTGTAGGCAGAACGTATAGGTGTAGGATTCTATTGCATTGACATGCACTACTCAGCCCCTACACAGACCAGTGCGGCATAACCAATCAGAGTTGCAGTAGGCCTATATGCAAATAAACCATTGCCATATATGGATCTGTGCCATTTACTTTGAACTGGACTGTGTTTACAGCATAGGCGGTCATGAGATAATGCCCTTGTTTAAGATCAAAGGGAGATGTTATGGGATGCATTTTCTCCATTGTTTTTTATGGTAGACCACTCTGGTTGGCCTACATTATGATCAATACAGTGCCTTGCGAAAGTATTCGGCCCCCTTGAACTTTGCGACCTTTTGCCACATTTCAGGCTTCAAACATAAAGATATAAAACTGTATTTTTTTGTGAAGAATCAACAACAAGTGGGACACAATCATGAAGTGGAACGACATTTATTGGATATTTCAAACTTTTTTAACAAATCAAAAACTGAAAAATTGGGCGTGCAAAATTATTCAGCCCCTTTACTTTCAGTGCAGCAAACTCTCTCCAGAAGTTCAGTGAGGATCTCTGAATGATCCAATGTTGACCTAAATGACTAATGATGATAAATACAATCCACCTGTGTGTAATCAAGTATCCGTATAAATGCACCTGCACTGTGATAGTCTCAGAGGTCTGTTAAAAGCGCAGAGAGCATCATGAAGAACAAGGAACACACCAGGCAGGTCCGAGATACTGTTGTGAAGAAGTTTAAAGCCGGATTTGGATACAAAAAGATTTCCCAGGCTTTAAACATCCCAAGGAGCACTGTGCAAGCAATAATATTGAAATGGAAGGAGTATCAGACCACTGCAAATCTACCACCTGGCCGTCCCTCTAAACTTTCAGCTCATATAAGGAGAAGACTGATCAGAGATGCAGCCAAGAGGCCCATGATCACTCTGGATGAACTGCAGAGATCTACAGCTGAGGTGGGAGACTCTGTCCATAGGACAACAATCGTCGAATATTGCACAAATCTGGCCTTTATGGAAGAGTGGCAAGAAGAAAGCCATTTCTTAAAGATATCCATAAAAAGTGTTGTTTAAAGTTTACCACAAGCCATCTGGGAGACACACCAAACATGTGGAAGAATGTGCTCTGGTCAGATGAAACCAAAATTGAACTTTTTGGCAACAATGCAAAACGTTATGTTTGGCGTAAAAGCAACACAGCTGTACACACCATCCCCACTGTCAAACATGGTGGTGGCAGCATCATGGTTTGGGCCTGCTTTTCTTCAGCAGGGACAGGGAAGATGGTTAAAATTGATGGGATGATGGATGGAGCCAAATACAGGACCATTCTGGAAGAAAACCTGATGGAGTCTGCAAAAGACCTGAGACTGGGACGGAGATTTGTCTTCCAACAAGACAATGATCCAAAACATAAAACAAAATCTACAATGGAATGGTTCAAAAATAAACATATCCAGGTGTTAGAATGGCCAAGTCAAAGTCCAGACCTGAATCCAATCGAGAATCTGTGGAAAGAACTGAAAACTGCTGTTCACAAATGCTCTCCATCCAACCTCACTGAGCTCGAGCTGTTTTGCAAGGAGGAATGGGAAAAAATGTCAGTCTCTCGATGTCCAAAACTGATAGAGACATACCCCAAGCGACTTACAGCTGTAATCGCAGCAAAAGGTGGCGCTACAAAGTATTAACTTAAGGGGGCTGAATAATTTTGCACGCCCAATTTTTCAGTTTTTGATTTGTTAAAAAAGTTTGAAATATCCAATAAATGTCGTTCCACTTCATGATTGTGTCCCACTTGTTGTTGATTCTTCACAAAAAAATACAGTTGTATATCTTTATGTTTGAAGCCTGAAATGTGGCAAAAGGTCGCAAAGTTCAAGGGGGCCGAATACTTTCGCAAGGCACTGTAGCCACAGTAGCCTATTTGGCCTCTGTTAAAACTGTAACTTAAAGTGGGTACAGCCTTTAGTGTTTACAGTAAACGCACGCTGGAAGTTGCACAGAATTTTCACAGCGTTCAAGTTTGTGCTCAGCAGATTTTGAAATTTGCTCAGTCCCAGAAAATAATTTGAAGGAACATTGAGCACTACATCCAATGGATTTGGAGACTGCTTTAGTGCTGATTTCTGCAGTATTAGTAAATATGTGATCAATACATTGTGGATGATTCCTGTCTGTGTGTTGTATTCTAGGACTTGATGCTGTGCTACGTCATCTACCCATCTCACCTGACAGAGGAACATCTCTCCTCTCCAGACTGTCTCTGCAGGGTCACAGTTCAGGTATGACTTCTGCCTAACCCTTTTTCTCTGTTAACCCTTTTTCTCTGTTAACCCTTTTTCTCTGTTAACCCTTTTTCTCTGTTAACCCTTTCTCTGTTCTTTCTCCTCTACCTGTCATTTCTCTAACCTCTTTCTCTCTAATCTGTTCTTTAGGAGATTATTTTAAGCAGATGGATATCATCACGAGAGCGGACAGAGACGGACGACATATGACTTCTTTTTTTTTTTTGTCTGCTGTGTAAATATACAGCTCCTCCAGGAAGTATTCACACCCTTTGACTTTTTCCACATTTTGTTGTTACAGCCTGAACTTAAAATGGATAACATTTCGATGTTGTGTCCCTGGCCTTAACACAATGCCCCATAATGTCAAAGTTATATTATGTATTTAGAAATGTGTATATATATTTTTATAAAAATGTAAACTGAAATGTCTTGAATCAGTAAGTATTTAACCCCTTTGTTATGGCAATCCTAAATCGTTTCAGAAGTACACATTTTGCTTAACAAGTCACATAAGTTGCATGGACTCACTCTGTGTGCAATCATAGTGTTTAACATGATTTTTGAATGACTACGTCATCTCTGTACCACACACAAAATTATCTGTAAGGTCCCTCAGTCGAGCAGTGAATTTCAAACACAGGTTCAACCACAAAGACCAGGGAGGTTTTTCAATGCCTCGCAAAGAAGGGCGCTTATTGGTAGACGTGTAATAAAAAAATTAATAAAAAACAGACACTGAATATCCCTTTGAGCATGGTGAAGTTATTAATTACACTTTGAATGGTGTATCAATACACCCAGTCACTACAAAGATACAGGCATCCTTCCTAACTCAGTTGCCGGAGAGGAAAGAAACCGCTCAGGGATTTCACCATGAGGCCAATGGGGACTTTAAAACAGTTTAATGGCTGTTTGGGGCAAGTCCAACACAACACATCACTGAGTACTACTCTTCATATGTTCAAGCATGGTAATGGCTGCATCATGTTATGAGTATGCTTGCCATCGGCAAGGACCAGGGAGTTTTCTAAGGAAAAAATAAACAGTAGAGCTAAGTACAGGCAACATCCTAGAGGAAAACCTGGTTCAGTCTGCTTTCTAACAGATACTGAGAGACAAATTCACCTTATAACCTAAAAAGGACAAATATACACTGGAGTTGCTTACCAAGACGACATTGAATGTTCTTGAGTGGCCTAGTTAAAGTTTTGACTTAAAACGGCTTGACAATCTATGGCAATGATCGACAACAAACTTGACACAGCTTGAAGAATTCTAAGAAGAATATTGTGCAAATATTGTAACTATCCAGGTGTGCAAAGCTCTTAGACTTACCCAGAAAGACTCACAGCTGTAATTGCTGCCAATGGTGATTCTAACGTATTCACTCAGGGAGCTGAATACTTATATAAATGAGATTTCAGAATTTAATTTCCAATAAATTGGCAAAAATGTCTAAACATGTTTTCACTTTGTCACTATGGGGTATTGTGTGTAGATGGGTGAGAAAATAATTATTGAATTCTGGCGAACACAATAAAATATGGAATAAATTGAGGGGTATGAATACTTTCTGAAGGCATTCCATCCATTTCAATGATTGGTTTTCAGTGGAATTTAGTGTTACTTAACATGTGAAAGTAGCAATAAATATTTGTTTTTGAACATGCTTTTTAACATAATTTTTTCTGTTTGATTGAAGTGTAAGTAAAAATCCAGATTATGATTAAGAATATGGTATAATTTGTCTAGTGGTAGCCTAGTGGTTAGAGTGTTGGACTAGTAACCGGAAGGTTGCAAGTTCAAACCCCCGAGCTGACAAGGTACAAATCTGTCGTTCTGCCCCTGAACAGGCAGTTAACCCACTGTTCCTAGGCCGTCATTTGATCTTAACTGACTTGCCTAGTTGAAAGGTAATAAAATACAAATAAAAAATTGTTCCGTGTGTAAAGTGATGGTTTCTAGAGGAGACATGAGTAATTCCCAGTGTCAGTATCCCAGTGTTCCAGTGAAGAAATACAACATGGCCTCGCAGTTAAATCAAATTTTATTTGTCACATTCTTCGTAAACAACAGGTGTAGACTAACAGTGAAATGCTTACTTATGGGCCCTTTCCAACAATGCAGAGAGAAACATTGTAGAAAGATAACATGAGGAATAAATAAACAATAACTTGGCTATATGAATCTTTTCCCCAATGCAGTTTAGCCGAAACCACGCCCCGTTATTCAGAGACGTTCTACAAGGCTTTGAGCGCTCTCCAAGTCCGGAAGTGAATATCACGTAGCGTGAAATTTCAGTCACTGATTAATAACATTTGCCCTTGTCAAGATTGAAAAATATAATAACATAATGACGTGGACCGAGTTAGCCATTACCATCCCTTAACGCTCAAAGACAGATTCAATGGCTGTAGCACAGCGTATTCGACTGAATGATTAGCTAATACATATTTGAGAAATTATGAATAATAAGCATATGCATTAACCTGATAATAGACTACAATTGATAACATAACTTCAAATACCGATCTAGTAACGTTAAGTATCCTAAGTTAACTTAGCTGACGTTCAATTGAGTGAATTCAGCAGAGTTCATGTTACCAAACATGATGATAATAGGCCTGCATTACTGTAGGCAGCTTTTAAATGACACTTTCCATCCTTACCTTGGAAGGTCACTGTCTCTGCGCTGATCGCCTGAGAGTGAGACAACGCTAGCTAGCCAATGGGAGCGTAGTAGAACGCCCCTCTGAATAACGGGGCATGGTTTTGGCTTAACTGTGTTGGGATGCTGGCTATATACATGGGGTACCAGTATCGATGTGCAGGGGTATGAGGTAATTGAGGTAGATGTGTACATCTAACTAGGAATAAAGTGACAGATGGGAAACCGTACCAGCAGCTTATGGGCGGCAGGTAGCGTAGTGGTTAAGAGCATTGAGTCAATAACCAAAAGCTCACTTCTTTGAATCTCCGAGCCGACTAGGTGAAAAACCTGTCTGTGCCCTTGAACAAGGTACTTAACCCTAATTGCTCTGGATAAGAGTGACAAAAAAATGTAAAATTAGTCAACGTTAGTGCAAAAAGGATCAATGCAGATAGTCTGGGTAGCTATTGGTTAACTATTTAACTAACTATTTAGCAGTCTTATGGCTTTGGGGTAGAAGCTGTTCAGGGTCCTGTTGGTTCCAGACTTGGTGCGTTTGTACTGCTTGCCGTGCAGTAGCAGAGACCAGTCTATGACTTGGGTGGCTGGAGTCTTTAACAATTTTTAGGACTTTCCTTTGACACCACCTGGTATAGAAGTCCTGAATGTAGAGGCCTTCATGGGTCCATTCCAAAATGGATCTGGGGCTTTCCTGTCTGGAACCAGTATGCATAAATTAGTTTAAACCAACGCCACGTTGCACCACAGACTGTCCAGGAATTGGCAGATGCTTTAGTCCAGGTCTGGGAAGAGATCCCTCAGGAGACCATCCGCCACCTCATCAGGAGCATGCCCAGGCGTTGTAGGGAGGCATTACAGACACGTGGAGGCCACACACACTACTGAGCCTCATTTTGACTTGTTTTAATTACATTACATCAAAGTTGGATCACCTGGATCAGCCTGTAGTGCGGTTTTCCACTTTCATTTTGAGTGTGACTCCAAATCCAGACCTCCATGTGTTGATAAATTTGATTTCCATTGATAATTTTTGTGTGATTTTGTTGTCAGCACATTCAACTATGTAAAGAAAAAAGTATTTAATAAGA
Organism: Oncorhynchus mykiss; assembly: GCF_013265735.2. Classification (NCBI taxonomy): domain Eukaryota; kingdom Metazoa; phylum Chordata; class Actinopteri; order Salmoniformes; family Salmonidae; genus Oncorhynchus; species Oncorhynchus mykiss. Next base: position 90,461,633 of record NC_048571.1, read on the forward strand.
ATATTTCATTCATTCAGAGCTAGGGTGTGTTATTTTAGTGTTCCCTTTATTTTTTAGAGCAGTGTATTATACTGAACAAAAATATAAATGTAAGGTGTTGGTACCATGTTTCATGAGCTGATATAAAAGATCCCAAAAATGTTCCATAAGCACAAAAAGCTCTGCAGTTTTGTCAAATGACACAATGCCACAGATGTCTCAAGCGTGCAATTGTCATGCTGAAACAGAAACAGTCTCAGGGAAGCTCATTTTTAGTTATCTTTATTTAACCAGGTAGGCTAGTTGAGAACAAGGTCTCATTTACAACTGCAACCTGGCCAAGATAAAGCAGAGCAGTGTGACACAAACAACAACAACACAGAGTTACACATAAACAAACATACAGTCAATAACACAATAGAAAAAAGAAAAATCTGTATACAGTGTGTGCAAATGAAGTAAGGAGGTAAGGCAGTATATAGGCCATAGTGGCGAAGTAATTACAATTTAGCAATTAACACTGGAGTGATAAATGTGCAGATGAGGATGTGCAAGTAGAGATACTGGTGTGCAAAAGAGCAGAAAAACAAAAAACAAATATGGGGATGAAGTTCGTAGTTGGATGGGCTATTTACAGATGAGCTGTGTACAGATGGACTATGTATCTGCGTGCTCGTCATCCTCACCAGGGTCTTGATCTGACTACAGTAGGTAAATGCTCATGTTCGATTGCCACTGGCACGCTGGAGTAGTGTGTTCTTGAAATCCCAGTTTCAACTGTACCAGGCAGATGGAGTGTATGGCTTCATGTGGGCGAGCAGTTACTGATGTCAACGTTGTGAACAGAGTGCCCCATGGTGTCGGGGGGGTTAGGGTATGGGCAGGCATAAGCTATGGACAAAGAACACAATTGCATTTTATCAATTGAAATGTTAATGCACAGAGATACCGTGATGAGATCCCCAGGCCCATTGTTGTACCATTCATCCGCCGCCATCACCTAATGTTTCAGCATGATAATGCATGACCCATGTCTCAAGGATCTGTACACAATTCCTGGAAGCTGAAAATGTCCCAGTTCTTCCATGGCCTGCATATTCACCAGACCACATTGAGGGATACTCTGGCTTGACGTGTACTACAGCTTGTTCCAGTTCCCACCAACATCCAGCAACTTCGCACAGCCATTGAAGAGGAGTGGGACAACATTACACAGGCCACAATCAACAGCCTGATCAACTCTATACGAAGGAGATGTCGCGCTGCATGAGACAAATGGTGGTCACACCAGATACTAACTGGTTTTCTGATCAACACTCCTACTTTTTTTTAAAGTATCTGTGACCAACAGATACAGTTGAAGTCGGAAGTTTACATACACCTTAGCCAAATATATTTCAACTCAGTTTTTCACATTTCCTGACATTTAATCCTAGTAAAAAGTCCCTGTCTTAGGTCAGTTAGAATCACCACTTAATTTTAAGAATGTGAAATGTCAGAATAATAGTAACGAGAATGATTTATTTCAGCTTTTATTTCTTTCATCACATTCCCAGTGGGTCAGATGTTTACATACACCAAATTAGTATTTGGTAGCATTGCCTTTAAATTGTTTAACTTGGGTCAAATGTTTCAGGTAGCCTTCCGCAAGCTTCCCACAATAATTTGGGTGAATTTTGGCCCATTCCTCCTGTCAGAGCTGATGTAACTGAGTCAGGTTTGTAGGCCTCCTTGCTCACACACACTTTAAGTTCTGCCTAAAAATTATCTATGGGATTGAGGTCAGGGCTTTGTCATGGCCACTCCAATACCTTGACTTTGTTGTCCTTAAGTCATTTTGCCGCAAGTTTGGAAGTATGCTTGAGGTCATTGACCATTTGGAAGACCCATTTGCGACCAAGCTTTAACTTCCTACTGATGTCTTGAGCTGTTGCTTCAAAATATCCACATAATTTTCCTACCTCATGATGCCATCTATTTTGTGAAGTGTACCAGTCCCTCCTGCAGCAAAGCACCCCAACAACATGATGCTGCCACCCCCGTGCTTCACATTTGGGATGGTGTTCTACGGCTTGCAAGCATCCCACTTTTTCCTACAAACATAATGATGGTCATTATGGCCAAACAGTTATATTTTTTTTCATCAGACCAGAGGACAGTTCTCCAAAAAGTACGATCTTTGTCCCTATGTGCAGTTGCAAACCGTATTCTGGCTTTTTTATGGCGGTTTTGGAGCAGTGGCTTCTTCCTTGCTGAGCGGCCTTTCAGGTTCATCTCTAGGAGACCGAACGCGTCTCCCTCCTGAGCGGTATGATGGCTGCGTGGTCCCATGGTGTTTATACTTGCATACTATTGTTTGTTCAGATGAACATGGTACCTTCAAGTGTTTGGAAATTTCTCCAAAGGATGAACCAGACTTGTGGAGGTCTACAATTTTGTTTTCCAAGGTCTAGGCTGATTTCCTTTGATTTTCCCATGATGTCAAGCAAAGAGGCACTGAATTTGAAGCCTTTGAAATACATCCACAGGTACACCTCCAATTGACTCAGATGATGTCAATTAGCCTATCAGAAGCTTCTAAAGCCATTACATAATTTTCTGGAATTTTCCAAACTGTTTAAAGGCACAGTCAACTTAGTGTATGTAAACTTCTAGCCCACTGGAATTGTGATACAGTGATTAAAAGTGAAATAATCTGTCTGTAAACAATTGTTGGAAAAATTACTTGTGTCATGCACAAAGTAGATGTCTTAACTGACTTACCAAAACTATAGTTTGTTAACAAGAAATTTGTGGAGTGGTTGAAAAACAAGTTTTAATCACTCCAACCTAAGTGAATGTAAACTTCCGACTTCTACTGTACATATCTGTATTCCCAGTTGTGATAACCATAGGTTAGGGTGTAATGAATTTCAATTGACTGATCTCCTTATATGAACTGTAACTCTGAGGGGCCTCGGTTGAGGGTCAGTGTGGTGGATGTGTTGTTGCCTATCCTCACCACCTGGGGGGCGGCCCATCAGGAAGTCCAGGATCCAGTTGCAGAGGGAGGTGTTCAGTCACAGGGTTTTTAGCTTAGTGATTAGCATGGAGATAATGGAGAGCATTCCTTTTGTCCATGTGGGAAAGGGCAGTGTGGAGTGCAATAGAGATTGCATCATCTATGGATCCAGGGTTTCTGGGATGATGGTCATTTTAACTCATGTTCTGTGTAGCACTGTGGCTGCCTCAGTCTCTGTCTTCTTGTATCAAACAGTCAAGCCTTCTCTCCTCCTCTTTCTTCCTCCATCACTCTAACAGGACTGTCCGCTATATAGAAGTAGTTCTGTGATATCTCCCTGCACATTGTGGTGTATTTACAGGCTCTCTTGATCTTGGGCAGGACAAAGCTCTGAGTGAACTGGTCTTTGGTCAGAGAGCCTTTCCCCTGTGTTGCTAGCACACGGTTTAAAAACATCAGAGTGTAGTTGTAGCAGTTGTGCGTCTCCTTATTAAACCTACAAGACCAGAAGATAAACATGTTTATTACACTACCTTTACCTCAATCTCAATGCTAAACCAACTGTTCCTCTGTCAGCAATACAGTAATAGAGACTTTAACAACTGTTCCTCTGTCAGTAATACAGTAATAGAGACTTTAACAACTGTTCCTCTGTCAGTAATACAGTAATATAGACTTTAACAACTGTTCCTCTGTCAGTAATACAGTAATAGAGACTTTAACAACTGTTCCTCTGTCAGTAATACAGTAATAGAGACTTTAACAACTGTTCCTCTGTCAGTAATACAGTAATAGAGACTTTAACAACTGTTCCTCTGTCAGTAATACAGTAATATAGACTTTAACAACTGTTCCTCTGTCAGTAATAAAGTAATAGAGACTTTAACAACTGTTCCTCTGTCAGTAATACAGTAATAGAGACTTTAACAACTGTTCCTCTGTCAGTAATATAGACTTTAACAACTGTTCCTCTGTCAGTAATACAGTAATATAGACTTTAACAACTGTTCCTCTGTCAGTAATACAGTAATAGAGACTTTAACAACTGTTCCTCTGTCAGTAATACAGTAATAGGATCTTAAAGTTCAATACTAAGGTGCACCTTTTGTATGCTGGGTCCCACATCTCGGCGTCTGAGAACTTGTTGAGGTATTGGTCCCACTGGTTGAGAAGGTTAAACATGTCTGGTTGGATCAGGGGAATACTGATACACATCTCCCAGCCTCGCTGGTCCTGCCGGACCCCTGGCTTAGTGTAGTTGAACACCACTCCTATAGAACAAACACATTGACTGTCAGTATTAGGCTTATCCAGTTTTAGTCCTAATGACATTTTGATGTCAGTAATGTTAACTTTCCATTGAGTAAATTGTGAAGGGAAGTTGTAGCATGTACCGTTACAGTATGGGTGAAAAAACGGAACCTACCATTAGTGTCTGTGATCCCAGTGTGTAGGTCTGAGCCGCCATCAAACTCCCTAAACATAGCAATCTACATTCAATCAATCTATGATGTGTGTAACAGCTGTCCGTGCATTGAGTTTGTGTTCATTCAATGTGTGGCAAACAGAACATCAGCTAAGAACAGCTTGTTGCCTTTTACACCAACACAGTAGTCAATGGTTACCTGAGGTTGTTTTCCTCAGCAGGTGCGACCAGGAAGCAGCATGGGGTCTTGTGTCCGTTAGAAAAAGGGTTGGGGATACGGATAGGAGCCTCCTCCAGCCTGCCACTGCTGAAGCTCACTCCACACTCTGGACATTTCTCTGGAATGAAGAAACAGAAGATGTCCTTCTGACAGTGGCTGAACTTAATCACACTCTTTTCCTCCATGGAAACAGATGGAATAGAACTTCCCTACTAGGTTGCTAACTAAGTTCCCTACCCAGTCCTAGGGCTTCACACTAACACCCTAGCAGGACAGCAGGGTAATTTAACCTATCTGGTCTGTGACGCTCCACTCACACAACCTTCTCATTTGTCACTAACTGTCTGGGGCCTATCAGGTTGCAACTATACTGTCCCCATGCTCTTCTGTTCAGCAGTCCTGTTTTTTGCTCATTCCTTAGTTCAATGTAAATGGTTAGGGTCAGTCCTATACTGTCTAGGTAATTAAATGTAAAGGGTCAGTCCTATACTGTCTACATAGTTCACTGTAAAGGGTCAGTCCTATACTGTCTAGGTAGTTCACTGTAAAGGGTTAGGGTCAGTCCTATACTGTCTAGGTAATTCAATGTAAAGGGTCAGTCCTATACTGTCTAGGTAGTTCACTGTAAAGGGTTAGGGTCAGTCCTATACTGTCTAGGTTGTTCACTGTAAAGGGTCAGTCCTATACTGTCTAGGTAGTTCACTGTAAAGGGTTAGGGTCAGTCCTATACTGTCTAGGTAATTCAATGTAAAGGGTCAGTCCTATACTGTCTAGGTAGTTCACTGTAAAGGGTCAGTCCTATACTGTCTAGGTAGTTCACTGTAAAGGGTCAGTCCTATACTGTCTAGGTAGTTCACTGTAAAGGGTCAGTCCTATACTGTCTAGGTAGTTCACTGTAAAGGGTCAGTCCAATGCTGTCTAGGTAGTTCAATGTAAAGGGTCAGTCCTATACTGTCTAGGTAGTTCAATGTAAAGGGTTAGAGTCAGTCCTATACTCTCTAGGTAGTTCACTGTAAAGGGTCAGTCCTATACTATCTAGGTAGTTCAATGTAAAGGGTTAGGGTCAGTCCTATACTGTCTAGGTAGTTCAGTGTAAAGGGTCAGTCCTATACTGTCTAGGTAGTTCACTGTGAAGGGTCAGTCCTATACTGTCTAGGTAGTTCAATGTAAAGGGTTAGGGTCAGTCCTATACTGTCTAGGTAGTTCACTGTAAAGGGTCAGTCCTATACTGTCTAGGTAGTTCACTGTAAAGGGTCAGTCCTATACTGTCTAGGTAGTTCACTGTAAAGGGTTAGGGTCAGTCCTATACTGTCTAGGTAGTTCAATGTAAAGGGTCAGTCCTATACTGTCTAGGTAGTTCATTGTAAAGGGTCAGTCCTATACTATCTAGGTAGTTCACTGTAAAGGGTCAGTCCTATGCTGTCTAGGTAGTTCAATGTAAAGGGTCAGTCCTATACTGTCTAGGTAGTTTACTGTGAAGGGTCAGTCCTATACTGCCTAGGTAGTTCAATGTAAAGTCTCAGTCCTATGCTGTCTAGGTAGTTCACTGTAAAGGGTCAGTCCTATGCTGTCTAGGTAGTTCAATGTAAAGGGTCAGTCCTATACTGTCTAGGTTGTTCACTGTAAAGGGTCAGTCCTATACTGTCTAGGTAGTTCAATGTAAAGGGTCAGTCCTATACTGTCTAGGTAGTTCACTGTAAAGGGTCAGTCCTATACTGTCTAGGTAGTTCAATGTAAAGGGTCAGTCCTATACTGTCTAGGTAGTTCACTGTGAAGGGTAAGTCCTATGCTGTCTATGTAGTTCACTGTAAAGGGTTAGGGTCAGTCCTATACTGTCTAGGTAGATCAATGTAAAGGGTTAGGGTCAGTCCTATACTGTCTAGGTAGTTCAATGTAAAGGGTCAGTCCTATACTGTCTAGGTAGTTCAATGTAAAGTCTCAGTCCTATACTGTCTAGGTTGTTCACTGTAAAGGGTCAGTCCTATACTGTCTAGGTTGTTCACTGTAAAGGGTCAGTCCTATACTGTCTAGGTAGTTCACTGTAAAGGGTTAGGGTCAGTCCTATACTGTCTAGGTAATTCAATGTGAAAGGTCAGTCCTATACTGTCTAGGTAGTTCAATGTAAAGTCTCAGTCCTATACTGTCTAGGTTGTTCACTGTAAAGGGTCAGTCCTATACTGTCTAGGTAGTTCACTGTAAAGGGTTAGGGTCAGTCCTATACTGTCTAGGTAATTCAATGTGAAAGGTCAGTCCTATACTGTCTAGGTAGTTCAATGTAAAGGGTCAGTCCTATACTGTCTAGGTAGTTCAATGTAAAGTCTCAGTCCTATACTGTCTAGGTTGTTCACTGTAAAGGGTCAGTCCTATACTGTCTAGGTAGTTCAATGTAAAGGGTCAGTCCTATACTGTCTAGGTTGTTCACTGTAAAGGGTCAGTCCTATACTGTCTAGGTTGTTCACTGTAAAGGGTCAGTCCTATACTGTCTAGGTAGTTCACTGTAAAGGGTCAGTCCTATACTGTCTAGGTTGTTCACTGTAAAGGGTCAGTCCTATACTGTCTAGGTAGTTCACTGTAAAGGGTCAGTCCTATACTGTCTAGGTAGTTCACTGTAAAGGGTCAGTCCTATGCTGTCTAGGTAGTTCAATGTAAAGGGTCAGTCCTATACTGTCTAGGTGGTTCACTGTAAAGGGTCAGTCCTATACTGTCTAGGTTGTTCACTGTAAAGGGTCAGTCCTATACTGTCTAGGTAGTTCACTGTAAAGGGTCAGTCCTATACTGTCTAGGTAGTTCACTGTACAGGGTCAGTCCAATGCTGTCTAGGTAGTTCACTGTAAAGGGTCAGTCCTATACTGTCTAGGTAGTTCACTGTAAAGGGTCAGTCCTATACTGTCTAGGTTGTTCACTGTAAAGGGTCAGTCCTATACTGTCTAGGTTGTTCACTGTAAAGGGTCAGTCCTATACTGTCTAGGTTGTTCACTGTAAAGGGTCAGTCCTATACTGTCTAGGTTGTTCACTGTAAAGGGTCAGTCCTATACTGTCTAGGTAATTCAATGTAAAGGGTCAGTCCTATACTGTCTAGGTTGTTCACTGTAAAGGGTCAGTCCTATACTGTCTAGGTAGTTCACTGTAAAGGGTCAGTCCTATACTGTCTAGGTAGTTCACTGTAAAGGGTCAGTCCTATACTGTCTAGGTAGTTCACTGTAAAGGGTTAGGGTCAGTCCTATACTATCTAGGTAGTTCACTGTAAAGGGTTAGGGTCAGTCCTATACTATCTAGGTAGTTCAATGTAACGTCTCAGTAGTTCACTGTAAAGGGTCAGTCCTATACTATCTAGGTAGTTCACTGTAAAGGGTCAGTCCTATACTATCTAGGTAGTTCACTGTAAAGGGTCAGTCCTATACTGTCTAGGTAGTTCACTGTAAAGGGTCAGTCCTATACTGTCTAGGTAGTTCACTGTAAAGGGTCAGTCCTATACTGTCTAGGTAGTTCACTGTAAAGGGTCAGTCCTATGCTGTCTAGGTAGTTCAATGTAAAGGGTCAGTCCTATACTGTCTAGGTGGTTCACTGTAAAGGGTCAGTCCTATACTGTCTAGGTTGTTCACTGTAAAGGGTCAGTCCTATACTGTCTAGGTAGTTCACTGTAAAGGGTCAGTCCTATACTGTCTAGGTAGTTCACTGTAAAGGGTCAGTCCAATGCTGTCTAGGTAGTTCACTGTAAAGGGTCAGTCCTATACTGTCTAGGTAGTTCACTGTAAAGGGTCAGTCCTATACTATCTAGGTAGTTCACTGTAAAGGGTCAGTCCTATACTGTCTAGGTAGTTCACTGTAAAGGGTCAGTCCTATACTGTCTAGGTTGTTCACTGTAAAGGGTCAGTCCTATACTGTCTAGGTTGTTCACTGTAAAGGGTCAGTCCTATACTGTCTAGGTTGTTCACTGTAAAGGGTCAGTCCTATACTGTCTAGGTTGTTCACTGTAAAGGGTCAGTCCTATACTGTCTAGGTAATTCAATGTAAAGGGTCAGTCCTATACTGTCTAGGTTGTTCACTGTAAAGGGTCAGTCCTATACTGTCTAGGTAGTTCACTGTAAAGGGTCAGTCCTATACTGTCTAGGTAGTTCAATGTAAAGGGTCAGTCCTATACTGTCTAGGTTGTTCACTGTAAAGGGTCAGTCCTATACTGTCTAGGTTGTTCACTGTAAAGGGTCAGTCCTATACTGTCTAGGTAGTTCACTGTAAAGGGTCAGTCCTATACTGTCTAGGTTGTTCACTGTAAAGGGTCAGTCCTATACTGTCTAGGTAGTTCACTGTAAAGGGTCAGTCCTATACTGTCTAGGTAGTTCACTGTAAAGGGTCAGTCCTATGCTGTCTAGGTAGTTCAATGTAAAGGGTCAGTCCTATACTGTCTAGGTGGTTCACTGTAAAGGGTCAGTCCTATACTGTCTAGGTTGTTCACTGTAAAGGGTCAGTCCTATACTGTCTAGGTAGTTCACTGTAAAGGGTCAGTCCTATACTGTCTAGGTAGTTCACTGTACAGGGTCAGTCCAATGCTGTCTAGGTAGTTCACTGTAAAGGGTCAGTCCTATACTGTCTAGGTAGTTCACTGTAAAGGGTCAGTCCTATACTGTCTAGGTTGTTCACTGTAAAGGGTCAGTCCTATACTGTCTAGGTTGTTCACTGTAAAGGGTCAGTCCTATACTGTCTAGGTTGTTCACTGTAAAGGGTCAGTCCTATACTGTCTAGGTTGTTCACTGTAAAGGGTCAGTCCTATACTGTCTAGGTAATTCAATGTAAAGGGTCAGTCCTATACTGTCTAGGTTGTTCACTGTAAAGGGTCAGTCCTATACTGTCTAGGTAGTTCACTGTAAAGGGTCAGTCCTATACTGTCTAGGTAGTTCACTGTAAAGGGTCAGTCCTATACTGTCTAGGTAGTTCACTGTAAAGGGTTAGGGTCAGTCCTATACTATCTAGGTAGTTCACTGTAAAGGGTTAGGGTCAGTCCTATACTATCTAGGTAGTTCAATGTAACGTCTCAGTAGTTCACTGTAAAGGGTCAGTCCTATACTATCTAGGTAGTTCACTGTAAAGGGTCAGTCCTATACTATCTAGGTAGTTCACTGTAAAGGGTCAGTCCTATACTGTCTAGGTAGTTCACTGTAAAGGGTCAGTCCTATACTGTCTAGGTAGTTCACTGTAAAGGGTCAGTCCTATACTGTCTAGGTAGTTCACTGTAAAGGGTCAGTCCTATGCTGTCTAGGTAGTTCAATGTAAAGGGTCAGTCCTATACTGTCTAGGTGGTTCACTGTAAAGGGTCAGTCCTATACTGTCTAGGTTGTTCACTGTAAAGGGTCAGTCCTATACTGTCTAGGTAGTTCACTGTAAAGGGTCAGTCCTATACTGTCTAGGTAGTTCACTGTAAAGGGTCAGTCCAATGCTGTCTAGGTAGTTCACTGTAAAGGGTCAGTCCTATACTGTCTAGGTAGTTCACTGTAAAGGGTCAGTCCTATACTATCTAGGTAGTTCACTGTAAAGGGTCAGTCCTATACTGTCTAGGTAGTTCACTGTAAAGGGTCAGTCCTATACTGTCTAGGTTGTTCACTGTAAAGGGTCAGTCCTATACTGTCTAGGTTGTTCACTGTAAAGGGTCAGTCCTATACTGTCTAGGTTGTTCACTGTAAAGGGTCAGTCCTATACTGTCTAGGTTGTTCACTGTAAAGGGTCAGTCCTATACTGTCTAGGTAATTCAATGTAAAGGGTCAGTCCTATACTGTCTAGGTTGTTCACTGTAAAGGGTCAGTCCTATACTGTCTAGGTAGTTCACTGTAAAGGGTCAGTCCTATACTGTCTAGGTAGTTCACTGTAAAGGGTCAGTCCTATACTGTCTAGGTAGTTCACTGTAAAGGGTTAGGGTCAGTCCTATACTATCTAGGTAGTTCACTGTAAAGGGTTAGGGTCAGTCCTATACTATCTAGGTAGTTCAATGTAACGTCTCAGTAGTTCACTGTAAAGGGTCAGTCCTATACTATCTAGGTAGTTCACTGTAAAGGGTCAGTCCTATACTATCTAGGTAGTTCACTGTAAAGGGTCAGTCCTATGCTGTCTAGGTAGTTCAATGTAAAGGGTCAGTCCTATACTGTCTAGGTGGTTCACTGTAAAGGGTCAGTCCTATACTGTCTAGGTAGTTCACTGTAAAGGGTTAGGGTCAGTCCTATACTATCTAGGTAGTTCACTGTAAAGGGTTAGGGTCAGTCCTATACTGTCTAGGTAGTTCACTGTAAAGGGTTAGGGTCAGTCCTATACTGTCTAGGTAGTTCACTGTAAAGGGTTAGGGTCAGTCCTATACTGTCTAGGTAGTTCACTGTAAAGGGTTAGGGTCAGTCCTATACTGTCTAGGTAGTTCACTGTAAAGGGTCAGTCCTATACTATCTAGGTAGTTCACTGTAAAGGGTTAGGGTCAGTCCTATACTGTCTAGGTAGTTCAATGTAACGTCTCAGTAGTTCACTGTAAAGGGTCAGTCCTATACTATCTAGGTAGTTCACTGTAAAGGGTTAGGGTCAGTCCTATACTGTCTACATAGTTCACTGTAAAGGGTCAGTCCTATACTGTCTAGGTAGTTCACTGTAAAGGGTTAGGGTCAGTCCTATACTATCTAGGTAGTTCAATGTAACGTCTCAGTAGTTCACTGTAAAGGGTCAGTCCTATACTATCTAGGTAGTTCACTGTAAAGGGTCAGTCCTATACTGTCTAGGTAGTTCACTGTAAAGGGTTAGGGTCAGTCCTATACTATCTAGGTAGTTCAATGTAACGTCTCAGTAGTTCACTGTAAAGGGTCAGTCCTATACTATCTAGGTAGTTCACTGTAAAGGGTCAGTCCTATACTATCTAGGTAGTTCACTGTAAAGGGTCAGTCCTATACTGTCTAGGTAGTTCACTGTAAAGGGTCAGTCCTATACTGTCTAGGTAGTTCACTGTAAAGGGTTAGGGTCAGTCCTATACTATCTAGGTAGTTCAATGTAACGTCTCAGTAGTTCACTGTAAAGGGTCAGTCCTATACTATCTAGGTAGTTCACTGTAAAGGGTCAGTCCTATACTATCTAGGTAGTTCACTGTAAAGGGTCAGTCCTATACTATCTAGGTAGTTCACTGTAAAGGGTCAGTCCTATACTGTCTAGGTAGTTCACTGTAAAGGGTCAGTCCTATGCTGTCTAGGTAGTTCAATGTAAAGGGTCAGTCCTATACTGTCTAGGTGGTTCACTGTAAAGGGTCAGTCCTATACTGTCTAGGTTGTTCACTGTAAAGGGTCAGTCCTATACTGTCTAGGTAGTTCACTGTAAAGGGTCAGTCCTATACTGTCTAGGTAGTTCACTGTAAAGGGTCAGTCCAATGCTGTCTAGGTAGTTCACTGTAAAGGGTCAGTCCTATACTGTCTAGGTAGTTCACTGTAAAGGGTTAGGGTCAGTCCTATACTATCTAGGTAGTTCAATGTAACGTCTCAGTAGTTCACTGTAAAGGGTCAGTCCTATACTATCTAGGTAGTTCACTGTAAAGGGTCAGTCCTATACTATCTAGGTAGTTCACTGTAAAGGGTCAGTCCTATGCTGTCTAGGTAGTTCAATGTAAAGGGTCAGTCCTATACTGTCTAGGTGGTTCACTGTAAAGGGTCAGTCCTATACTGTCTAGGTAGTTCACTGTAAAGGGTTAGGGTCAGTCCTATACTATCTAGGTAGTTCACTGTAAAGGGTTAGGGTCAGTCCTATACTGTCTAGGTAGTTCACTGTAAAGGGTTAGGGTCAGTCCTATACTGTCTAGGTAGTTCACTGTAAAGGGTTAGGGTCAGTCCTATACTGTCTAGGTAGTTCACTGTAAAGGGTTAGGGTCAGTCCTATACTGTCTAGGTAGTTCACTGTAAAGGGTCAGTCCTATACTATCTAGGTAGTTCACTGTAAAGGGTCAGTCCTATACTGTCTAGGTAGTTCAATGTAACGTCTCAGTAGTTCACTGTAAAGGGTCAGTCCTATACTATCTAGGTAGTTCACTGTAAAGGGTTAGGGTCAGTCCTATACTGTCTACATAGTTCACTGTAAAGGGTCAGTCCTATACTGTCTAGGTAGTTCACTGTAAAGGGTTAGGGTCAGTCCTATACTGTCTAGGTAATTCAATGTAAAGGGTCAGTCCTATACTGTCTAGGTAGTTCACTGTAAAGGGTTAGGGTCAGTCCTATACTATCTAGGTAGTTCAATGTAAAGGGTCAGTCCTATACTGTCTAGGTAGTTCACTGTAAAGGGTTAGGGTCAGTCCTATACTGTCTCAGTAGTTCACTGTAAAGGGTTAGGGTCAGTCCTATACTATCTAGGTAGTTCAATGTAACGTCTCAGTAGTTCACTGTAAAGGGTCAGTCCTATACTATCTAGGTAGTTCACTGTAAAGGGTCAGTCCTATACTGTCTAGGTAGTTCACTGTAAAGGGTTAGGGTCAGTCCTATACTATCTAGGTAGTTCAATGTAACGTCTCAGTAGTTCACTGTAAAGGGTCAGTCCTATACTATCTAGGTAGTTCACTGTAAAGGGTCAGTCCTATACTATCTAGGTAGTTCACTGTAAAGGGTCAGTCCTATACTATCTAGGTAGTTCACTGTAAAGGGTCAGTCCTATACTGTCTAGGTAGTTCACTGTAAAGGGTCAGTCCTATACTGTCTAGGTTGTTCACTGTAAAGGGTCAGTCCTATACTGTCTAGGTTGTTCACTGTAAAGGGTCAGTCCTATACTGTCTAGGTTGTTCACTGTAAAGGGTCAGTCCTATACTGTCTAGGTAATTCAATGTAAAGGGTCAGTCCTATACTGTCTAGGTTGTTCACTGTAAAGGGTCAGTCCTATACTGTCTAGGTAGTTCACTGTAAAGGGTCAGTCCTATACTGTCTAGGTAGTTCACTGTAAAGGGTCAGTCCTATACTGTCTAGGTAGTTCACTGTAAAGGGTTAGGGTCAGTCCTATACTATCTAGGTAGTTCACTGTAAAGGGTTAGGGTCAGTCCTATACTATCTAGGTAGTTCAATGTAACGTCTCAGTAGTTCACTGTAAAGGGTCAGTCCTATACTATCTAGGTAGTTCACTGTAAAGGGTCAGTCCTATACTATCTAGGTAGTTCACTGTAAAGGGTCAGTCCTATGCTGTCTAGGTAGTTCAATGTAAAGGGTCAGTCCTATACTGTCTAGGTGGTTCACTGTAAAGGGTCAGTCCTATACTGTCTAGGTAGTTCACTGTAAAGGGTTAGGGTCAGTCCTATACTATCTAGGTAGTTCACTGTAAAGGGTTAGGGTCAGTCCTATACTGTCTAGGTAGTTCACTGTAAAGGGTTAGGGTCAGTCCTATACTGTCTAGGTAGTTCACTGTAAAGGGTTAGGGTCAGTCCTATACTGTCTAGGTAGTTCACTGTAAAGGGTTAGGGTCAGTCCTATACTGTCTAGGTAGTTCACTGTAAAGGGTCAGTCCTATACTATCTAGGTAGTTCACTGTAAAGGGTTAGGGTCAGTCCTATACTGTCTAGGTAGTTCAATGTAACGTCTCAGTAGTTCACTGTAAAGGGTCAGTCCTATACTATCTAGGTAGTTCACTGTAAAGGGTTAGGGTCAGTCCTATACTGTCTACATAGTTCACTGTAAAGGGTCAGTCCTATACTGTCTAGGTAGTTCACTGTAAAGGGTTAGGGTCAGTCCTATACTATCTAGGTAGTTCAATGTAACGTCTCAGTAGTTCACTGTAAAGGGTCAGTCCTATACTATCTAGGTAGTTCACTGTAAAGGGTCAGTCCTATACTGTCTAGGTAGTTCACTGTAAAGGGTTAGGGTCAGTCCTATACTATCTAGGTAGTTCAATGTAACGTCTCAGTAGTTCACTGTAAAGGGTCAGTCCTATACTATCTAGGTAGTTCACTGTAAAGGGTCAGTCCTATACTATCTAGGTAGTTCACTGTAAAGGGTCAGTCCTATGCTGTCTAGGTAGTTCAATGTAAAGGGTCAGTCCTATACTGTCTAGGTGGTTCACTGTAAAGGGTCAGTCCTATACTGTCTAGGTAGTTCACTGTAAAGGGTTAGGGTCAGTCCTATACTATCTAGGTAGTTCACTGTAAAGGGTTAGGGTCAGTCCTATACTGTCTAGGTAGTTCACTGTAAAGGGTTAGGGTCAGTCCTATACTGTCTAGGTAGTTCACTGTAAAGGGTTAGGGTCAGTCCTATACTGTCTAGGTAGTTCACTGTAAAGGGTTAGGGTCAGTCCTATACTGTCTAGGTAGTTCACTGTAAAGGGTCAGTCCTATACTATCTAGGTAGTTCACTGTAAAGGGTTAGGGTCAGTCCTATACTGTCTAGGTAGTTCAATGTAACGTCTCAGTAGTTCACTGTAAAGGGTCAGTCCTATACTATCTAGGTAGTTCACTGTAAAGGGTTAGGGTCAGTCCTATACTGTCTACATAGTTCACTGTAAAGGGTCAGTCCTATACTGTCTAGGTAGTTCACTGTAAAGGGTTAGGGTCAGTCCTATACTATCTAGGTAGTTCAATGTAACGTCTCAGTAGTTCACTGTAAAGGGTCAGTCCTATACTATCTAGGTAGTTCACTGTAAAGGGTCAGTCCTATACTGTCTAGGTAGTTCACTGTAAAGGGTTAGGGTCAGTCCTATACTATCTAGGTAGTTCAATGTAACGTCTCAGTAGTTCACTGTAAAGGGTCAGTCCTATACTATCTAGGTAGTTCACTGTAAAGGGTCAGTCCTATACTATCTAGGTAGTTCACTGTAAAGGGTCAGTCCTATACTGTCTAGGTAGTTCACTGTAAAGGGTCAGTCCTATACTGTCTAGGTAGTTCACTGTAAAGGGTTAGGGTCAGTCCTATACTATCTAGGTAGTTCAATGTAACGTCTCAGTAGTTCACTGTAAAGGGTCAGTCCTATACTATCTAGGTAGTTCACTGTAAAGGGTCAGTCCTATACTATCTAGGTAGTTCACTGTAAAGGGTCAGTCCTATACTATCTAGGTAGTTCACTGTAAAGGGTCAGTCCTATACTGTCTAGGTAGTTCACTGTAAAGGGTCAGTCCTATGCTGTCTAGGTAGTTCAATGTAAAGGGTCAGTCCTATACTGTCTAGGTGGTTCACTGTAAAGGGTCAGTCCTATACTGTCTAGGTTGTTCACTGTAAAGGGTCAGTCCTATACTGTCTAGGTAGTTCACTGTAAAGGGTCAGTCCTATACTGTCTAGGTAGTTCACTGTAAAGGGTCAGTCCAATGCTGTCTAGGTAGTTCACTGTAAAGGGTCAGTCCTATACTGTCTAGGTAGTTCACTGTAAAGGGTTAGGGTCAGTCCTATACTATCTAGGTAGTTCAATGTAACGTCTCAGTAGTTCACTGTAAAGGGTCAGTCCTATACTATCTAGGTAGTTCACTGTAAAGGGTCAGTCCTATACTATCTAGGTAGTTCACTGTAAAGGGTCAGTCCTATGCTGTCTAGGTAGTTCAATGTAAAGGGTCAGTCCTATACTGTCTAGGTGGTTCACTGTAAAGGGTCAGTCCTATACTGTCTAGGTAGTTCACTGTAAAGGGTTAGGGTCAGTCCTATACTATCTAGGTAGTTCACTGTAAAGGGTTAGGGTCAGTCCTATACTGTCTAGGTAGTTCACTGTAAAGGGTTAGGGTCAGTCCTATACTGTCTAGGTAGTTCACTGTAAAGGGTTAGGGTCAGTCCTATACTGTCTAGGTAGTTCACTGTAAAGGGTTAGGGTCAGTCCTATACTGTCTAGGTAGTTCACTGTAAAGGGTCAGTCCTATACTATCTAGGTAGTTCACTGTAAAGGGTCAGTCCTATACTGTCTAGGTAGTTCAATGTAACGTCTCAGTAGTTCACTGTAAAGGGTCAGTCCTATACTATCTAGGTAGTTCACTGTAAAGGGTTAGGGTCAGTCCTATACTGTCTACATAGTTCACTGTAAAGGGTCAGTCCTATACTGTCTAGGTAGTTCACTGTAAAGGGTTAGGGTCAGTCCTATACTGTCTAGGTAATTCAATGTAAAGGGTCAGTCCTATACTGTCTAGGTAGTTCACTGTAAAGGGTTAGGGTCAGTCCTATACTATCTAGGTAGTTCAATGTAAAGGGTCAGTCCTATACTGTCTAGGTAGTTCACTGTAAAGGGTTAGGGTCAGTCCTATACTGTCTCAGTAGTTCACTGTAAAGGGTTAGGGTCAGTCCTATACTATCTAGGTAGTTCAATGTAACGTCTCAGTAGTTCACTGTAAAGGGTCAGTCCTATACTATCTAGGTAGTTCACTGTAAAGGGTCAGTCCTATACTGTCTAGGTAGTTCACTGTAAAGGGTTAGGGTCAGTCCTATACTATCTAGGTAGTTCAATGTAACGTCTCAGTAGTTCACTGTAAAGGGTCAGTCCTATACTATCTAGGTAGTTCACTGTAAAGGGTCAGTCCTATACTATCTAGGTAGTTCACTGTAAAGGGTCAGTCCTATACTGTCTAGGTAGTTCACTGTAAAGGGTCAGTCCTATACTGTCTAGGTAGTTCACTGTAAAGGGTTAGGGTCAGTCCTATACTATCTAGGTAGTTCACTGTAAAGGGTCAGTCCTATACTATCTAGGTAGTTCACTGTAAAGGGTCAGTCCTATACTATCTAGGTAGTTCAATGTAACGTCTCAGTAGTTCACTGTAAAGGGTCAGTCCTATACTATCTAGGTAGTTCACTGTAAAGGGTCAGTCCTATACTATCTAGGTAGTTCACTGTAAAGGGTCAGTCCTATACTATCTAGGTAGTTCAATGTAACGTCTCAGTAGTTCACTGTAAAGGGTCAGTCCTATACTATCTAGGTAGTTCACTGTAAAGGGTCAGTCCTATACTATCTAGGTAGTTCACTGTAAAGGGTCAGTCCTATACTATCTAGGCAGTTCAATGTAACGTCTCAGTAGTTCACTGTAAAGGGTCAGTCCTATACTATCTAGGTAGTTCACTGTAAAGGGTCAGTCCTATACTATCTAGGTAGTTCACTGTAAAGGGTTAGGGTCAGTCCTATACTATCTAGGTAGTTCACTGTAAAGGGTCAGTCCTATGCTGTCTAGGTAGTTCACTGTAAAGGGTCAGTCCTATACTGTCTAGGTTGTTCACTGTAAAGGGTCAGTCCTATACTGTCTAGGTAGTTCACTGTAAAGGGTCAGTCCTATACTGTCTAGGTTGTTCACTGTAAAGGGTCAGTCCTATACTGTCTAGGTTGTTCACTGTAAAGGGTCAGTCCTATACTGTCTAGGTTGTTCACTGTAAAGGGTCAGTCCTATACTGTCTAGGTTGTTCACTGTAAAGGGTCAGTCCTATACTGTCTAGGTAATTCAATGTAAAGGGTCAGTCCTATACTGTCTAGGTTGTTCACTGTAAAGGGTCAGTCCTATACTGTCTAGGTAGTTCACTGTAAAGGGTCAGTCCTATACTGTCTAGGTAGTTCACTGTAAAGGGTCAGTCCTATACTGTCTAGGTAGTTCACTGTAAAGGGTTAGGGTCAGTCCTATACTATCTAGGTAGTTCACTGTAAAGGGTTAGGGTCAGTCCTATACTGTCTAGGTAGTTCACTGTAAAGGGTCAGTCCTATACTATCTAGGTAGTTCACTGTAAAGGGTTAGGGTCAGTCCTATACTATCTAGGTAGTTCACTGTAAAGGGTTAGGGTCAGTCCTATACTGTCTAGGTAGTTCACTGTAAAGGG
Source organism: Oncorhynchus mykiss (assembly GCF_013265735.2). NCBI lineage: Eukaryota > Metazoa > Chordata > Actinopteri > Salmoniformes > Salmonidae > Oncorhynchus > Oncorhynchus mykiss. Next base: position 90,479,998 of record NC_048571.1, read on the forward strand.
TTAGGGTCAGTCCTATACTATCTAGGTAGTTCACTGTAAAGGGTCAGTCCTATACTATCTAGGTAGTTCAATGTAACGTCTCAGTAGTTCACTGTAAAGGGTCAGTCCTATACTATCTAGGTAGTTCACTGTAAAGGGTCAGTCCTATACTATCTAGGTAGTTCAATGTAAAGGGTTAGGGTCAGTCCTATACTATCTAGGTAGTTCACTGTAAAGGGTCAGTCCTATACTATCTAGGTAGTTCACTGTAAAGGGTTAGGGTCAGTCCTATACTATCTAGGTAGTTCAATGTAACGTCTCAGTAGTTCACTGTAAAGGGTCAGTCCTATACTATCTAGGTAGTTCACTGTAAAGGGTCAGTCCTATACTATCTAGGTAGTTCACTGTAAAGGGTCAGTCCTATACTGTCTAGGTAGTTCACTGTAAAGGGTCAGTCCTATACTATCTAGGTAGTTCACTGTAAAGGGTCAGTCCTATACTATCTAGGTAGTTCACTGTAAAGGGTCAGTCCTATACTATCTAGGTAGTTCACTGTAAAGGGTTAGGGTCAGTCCTATACTATCTAGGTAGTTCACTGTAAAGGGTCAGTCCTATACTGTCTAGGTAGTTCACTGTAAAGGGTCAGTACTATACTGTCTAGGTAGTTCAATGTAAAGGGTCTATGTAATGTAAAAATATCTGAACATTATGAAGTGAATATGAACACACGCATACTCAATTACATGCCTGCTTACACATACGGACTTACACACACACCTGATCTCACTCTCTTCTCACTCTATTGTCAAGAACTGTTTTATAATTTAGTGTGTTTGTTTTATGTATTTGTTTACAGCAAGCAGGGGGACGATAGAGACGGAATAAATTCGTACTGTAGTGAAGCCGTCTCTAGAGTAATGCAAGGTCTCTTTCATGATCATGTGAAACGTCAATTGCTATGGAAATGCTGGGATGTGATTTTCAATTATGTTAAAGGTAATTATTTATTTAACCAGGTAGGCAAGTTGAGAACAAGTTCTCATTTACAATTGCGACCTGGCCAAGATAAAGCAAAGCAGTTCGACACAGAGTTACACATGGAGTAAAACAAACATACAGTCAATAATACAGTAGAAACAAGTCTATATACGATGTGAGATAAGGGAGGTAAAGGCAAAAAAAAGGCCATGGTGGCAAAGTAAATACAATATAGCAAGTAAAACACTGGAATGGTAGATTTGCAGTGGAAGAATGTTATGGTGATTCGATATGGATTACAATTATGAATATTAAGGCTATACACACATACTGTAGACACTCAAACATGCAAATTGGCAGTTATTATTTATTTTACTCTTATACAGACATCATACACACTCACTAGATCATACACATCAACTTACTCAGATTTGCTACACACATCTTCTCAATTTTCTAACATAATGGCATCGGCTTTTTAAATGTTTTATTAAAAGCATCAGGATTTATCTGTGCTAACCAACAACTAAGCATTAACAATTTCATTGAAGTTCACTTTGTCCAATTGTATACAAGATCCAACGGAAGGTCCTCCAGCTTTATCCCAACCCCTCTGAAAATTACACTAATACAAGCATCTTATAAATCAGCTACGTAGAAACCATGCTGATGGATCTCTTGGTAGACTGTGATGTATTTGGAGGCAGTCTTAACGTGGGGCAGGACATGTTGCTGTGTGAAGTCATCCCTAGTGACTGACTCTCTGCCCTCTGCTCTCCTCAGCTGGTTCAGGAAGGACAGGGCAAAGCCATAGCAACACGAGCCAAACTCCCTCTCCTCTTCAAACCTGGAGCAAATACAGTGACCTTCAGTGACATGTGTTGTTGTTTTGGCTCTGTACTCCACTTTGGATTTGAAATTATACAATGACTGATGTTAAAGGGCAGACTGTCAGCTTTAATTTGAGGGTATTTTCATCTGTATTGGATGAACCGTTTCAAAATTACAGCCCTTTTGTACATACAGTAGTGCCCCCATTGTAGGGGCCAAAATGTATTGGGACAAATTCACTTATGTGTATTAAAAACGTTTAGTATTTGGTTCTAAATTATGATTATGAATAATCCTGAATTAATTGTGAATTATAATGAGTGAGAAAGTTAGACACATATTATACCCCCCCAAAATGCTAACCACCTCTGTTACTGTAATGGTGAGAGGTTAGCATGTCTTGGGGGTATGATATAAAATGCTAACCACCTCTGTTATTGTAATGGTGATTGGGGATCATACTGTTCCCACCTGGTTTGTGGGATATTGTTTTGTGTGCGTATATGTTGCACCACGGCTTTCACGTTCGTTGTTTGTTTTTGAAGTTTCACTTTAATAAAAGATGTGGAACTCAACTCACGCTGCACCTTGGTCCGTCCTATATGGCGATTGTGACAAAATGCTAACAACCTCTTACTGTAATGGTGAGAGGTTAGCATGTCTTGGGGGTATAATATTTGTGCGTCTAACTTATCATTCATTATTCACGATTGATTATCTGTAATCATGGTAGCATTCACATGAATAAGTGTAGAAGTGTTTAGAAACATTCAATTCTTATTTACAATTAAAGTGACTCCAAAATGACAATACATTATTTAGCATTAATTTATTTTGGGCACAATAAACAGCAAATGCATCCAACTAATGTGTAGAGTCACAGGCTTCATGTAGTCACTGTGCTATGAATAGGGGACCAAATACTTAACCTTTTACTACTTTAATACACAAGTGTCCCAATACTTTTTCTTCCCTAAAATGGGGGGGGGGGGGGGGGGGGGACAACTATGTACAAAAACCTGCAATTTCTAAACGGTTCAGGGAGGGGGGGGGGATTTCTAAACGGTTCACCCGATATGGATAAATACCCTCAAATTATTTGTATCGGTTCAGAGTACAGAGCCAAAACAAACAAAAAAATTGTCACAGTACCAATACTTTTGGAGATTAGTCTGTCAAACAAAATAATCATGTTGAAATTGTTATTATAAACTATACAACCCCTTTATATTAAAGGTATTCTTTATGTGGGGTTTATAAAGTGGAAGCACCAGCTTATCTATTAGGTTTTAAGAATTAACTATTTCCATTTGTAATATTCACCTGTGTCGTGACCAGGTGGGGAGGAGGGAGAACTGTTCCAGTTCACTGTCCCACAGCGTCCCAGCTAGGCTGCCCCTGCTAGTCCCGGGGGCCACCAGCGGCACACAGAGGCACTGCTCCCAGCCCTGTTCCTCTCTCTGGACTCCTGAGGAGGTGTAGCTGTACACCACACCTTGAACACAGACATCAGCTCTAGTTACCTAGTCCAGTCTAACACCCAAACTGGCTGTTTTGATATTCAAACTGCAAGTAAACTATTCTGAAGGCACCTTGTGAGTTAGTAACTCCAACATGCAGCTCCGAGTCCTGCCATTCACTGTGACAAACACCATGACAGGTCCGGTCAGGAAGACACATGAAAGTTGAAAATACAAATTGAAAATGATTTACCTTTTAACATTCAATGTCGCAAAAAAACATTTGTTGACAATATGAGAATACAGTAAAGATTTGGTTTTACCAAAGAAAAGCAGGTCCCAGTGAAGATCCAATGAGGAAGGCACACCGGACCTTGTGTCCATTACTAAATGGACATGGAACTATAACAGGTGCCTCGAGGAGGCTGAATCTCATCTGCTCCTGACAGATTGGGCATTTTCGCCCTGTGTTCTCTGTTTGGAGCCTATTTTTGTCAAAACTATAGATTTTTCTTCCACAATGGTTAAACTTCAAGACAGTGCAGTCCATTGGAAGGTTCAACCGGGAAATGCATGAGCTAGGGGATTAAAAACACTGGTGTTTTTAAGGGTTACAAACGTTGCTAAAAAAAAGGAAACAATTACAACGCGTTAAAAAGTCATTTTTAAGAATAACTGTTTATTTATTCTTAGAGATAATCGTTTTTCAACATACCTGTCGTATGCTCGAGAGACTCATACCTGGCTGCTGACCTGTCATGAACCTTCCCCTCGGAACCTTTCGTTCATCGAATCTGGGTGTTTTATAGGCGGGAGTTTTTGCTTGCACTCAAACGTGACAACGGGAACATCAATACCGTTGCACCAATGTTATTGAGCATAAAAAATGAACACGAAGCAAGTCACCTGCAGGTAGAACTTGTCCCGTATTTACTGTTTTTATTGTTGCTTGAGTGTGTTTCTTGAGTGTGTGTCTTGCTTCGAGCTGTTTCAGTTCTTTGATTTGGCGAATGTTAGCTTCTTAGCTAGCTAAAGTTAGCTGGGATGCCGCTAAAGATTCTGGTACGAAATCTTTGTGAAAACATGCTGCAGTGTGTTGTGCAAAGTGAACATTTCCATGAATCACGCGATTGGTGCTATTGCTTGCTAGTTAGCATTATAAAGTGCAGCTACCGGTAGTTAGCTATGTTAGCTGCTAGTTAGCCAGGCTAGCGTGTATGAATTACACCTACCAGCAAGATGCTGATGATGTCAGACTGTTTCTGTTGCTAACCAGTAGCCTCCAATCACTCCAATGTATGAACCTAATCAGAATCTATCCCCGAACACCAGGCCTCAATACGTAGCAGGCAGTAGATATCATAGCTAACCCATGATCATAGCTAACCATAAGCTAATTCTATCGGATTCTTGTGTTGCTATGCAGGTATTTTCTCCATGGAGTCTGCCGAGAGGGGAATAGGTGCATGTTCTCTCATGATTTGACCACCAGTAAACCTTCAACCATCTGTAAGTTCTACCAGAGAGGTGTGTGTGCCTACGGAGACCGCTGCAGGTAAGATCCAACTTACTGACCACACCGATGGGCTGGAATGTAGGCTACAAATCACATTTTAATTGTCAAATGGTTTATAAAATAGGCCAACTGTGACATTATTACTTACAGGCCCTTCCCAACAACGCAGAGAAAGCAAATAGAAAAGTAATAACACATAATAAATTCCCAAAGAAAACGTGGCTATATACACGAGGTAATTGAGGTAGATATGTACATATAATTAGGAATAAAATGACTAGGTAACAGCTAGATAATAAACAGTAGCAGCAGCGTAGGTGTTCAAAGTTCATTGGTCGCGTACACAGATTATCATATGTGAAAGCAGGTGCAGTGAAATGCTCATGATGCTTACAGTGCAGTAAGTAACTAACAGTACAATACCAATATATAACATAATCCCCAATCTACAGTCACTGTTTGCGTTTTATGCACATAGCCCAACCATTGTGTTCAATATCTGTTATTATGATGGAGTGTGACTCTCTCTGTGTTGTAGGTATGACCACATCAAGCCGGCTGGTGGTGGTGGTGGAGGGGGGAGAGGTGTGCCCATGGACCTCCCTAACAGAAACCCCATCACTGCTGGGGCCTTCATTCCCCCTGGTGTTGCTGTCCCGGGACATCCAGGCAACTCTGCACCCCCACCCAGGCACAATGGAGGGAAGAAACCCCTGGTGCTGAGAGATAGAGGTACAGTACTGAACACTGTATGCTGGAAAAGCTCGGGTTTGTTATTTTAACTAAAACATCTTTGTTAAACAAATACCAAACTTGTTTTTGCATGGATTCCGCAACGCTGTTAGCTTTTAACATCTAGAACCGCTATTGTCCTGGAATCCCGCTTAACTAAAAAGTTAAATTCTGCTTGAAAGAGCCACAAAGCTCCTAACGTTAGCCATCAAGCTAACAAAGTTAGCCCCAGATGAGTTTTCCAATGAAGCCCTCTTTGTCTGGAGAAGTAAATGAACGGTTCCAGCGCTGTAGGAGCTGTATTTACTACGATCTGTTTTGGGACAAACTGGATCACTCAAGAGTACCAATACGACAACTGTTTGCTTGCCGAGAATTATAGGCTTGAGGTGGCTTCCTTAATCACGCAGGTCGCAAGCTTACGTAAGAAACTGGGGAAAACGCAGAGTGAAATGTTTACCTTTTCTACGCCGGTGACTGGACGGCGTTTGCGCTTGTTGGATGCATCTCCGCTGGGGTTGCAAAATTCCAGGAACTTTCAATAAATTACATGGTTTTCCCAAAATCCTGTTTGGAGGATTCCAGAAATCAGGAAGGAATAAGCAAGTGTTGCCCGGAGTTCCCACATCTGATAGTGGAGTCAAAGGAGCACAGCCAGAGGAACATGGCAATCAACAATGGTCGCATGTCACGAGCCGTGGAAGCCGAATACAGCGGCCTCTCGCAAAGCAGTCTACACTCCCAACAAGAGGCCTGGAGCGGATGCAAACAACGAATAGTTAAACCGTCCTGGAGCCTGATCTTCCTGCACCTTCCACGCTGAGGTTACCTGTGTCTGCGGCTGCTGTGCCTACTCATACACCTACCCCTAAGATTTCGAAGTTGACGTCGGCAACCTTCTGTCCCTACTCTGGATTGAGCGGGCTTCTCCATCTGTCGGAGGCCTGCACCATCCTTTGAAGCGTGGGAGTTGGCGGATATCCTCGCCAGCCGTGATTTTGTGCAGCTCCATGTTAAGAAATGACTATTCCTGTTGCAAAAACAATTTTTTAAAGGAGTATGGGATCCATCCAAATCATGCAGGATCCTGGATCCTTTCACAGCCTAATATGCTGCGTTGAGACAATGACTTATCAATGACCCAAGCCCAGCTCAGTTAATCCCTACCATTGTGTCGCTGAGTCATCATAATGCTTTAGCGAATATACATTATACCAGGGGCATTGGTAGACACAATGTAAGTAACCTAATTTATTATATCCCTCTGAAACTCACTTAGACAATACCTTTGATGATACAGTGGTAGCAATACATGGTTATAACATTTACAGAAAAGACAGAAATGCCAGTGGTGGAGGTGTTGCTGTTTATATTCAGAACCACATTCCTGTAAAGCTTAGAGAGGATCTCATGTTTAATACTGTTGAAGTAATATGGCTACAGGTTCATCTGCCTCACCTAAAGCCCATTCTGGTGGGAAGCTGCTACAGACCACCAAGTGCTAACAGTCAGTATCTGGATAAGATGTGAAATGCTTGATAATGTATGTGATATCAACAGAGAAGTATATTATCTGGGTGATTTAAATATTGACTGGCTTTCATCAAGCTGCCCACTCAAGAAGAAGCTTCAAACTGTAACCAATGCCAGTAACCTGGTTCATGTTATCAGTCAACCTACCAAGGTAGTTACAAACAGCACAGGAATTAAATCATCAACATGTATTGGTCACACCTTTACTAATGCTGCAGAAATGTGCTTGAAAGCAGTATCAAGATCTATAGGATGTAGTGATCACAATATAGCAGCCATATCTAGGAAAACCAAAGGCTGGGCCTAATATAGTGTTTAAGAGGTCATACAATACGTTTTTGTAGTGATTCCTATGTTGATGTCAAGAATATTTGTTGATCCGTGGTGTGTAATGAGAAGCAAACAGACTCTGCACTTATGAAGTTGCTAATTCCAGTTACTAATAAGCATGTACCAATTAAGGAAATGACTGTAAAAACTGTTAAATCCCCGTGGATTGATGAGGAATTGAAACATTTTATGGTTGATTGAGGTGAGACAAAAAGGAATGGCAAATAAGTCTGACTGCACAACCGATTGGCAAATGTACTGCAAATCGAGAAATCATCTGAATTAAAAGAAGTACACTATAAAACAAAGGAGGCGGCAGGTGGTTAGAGCGTTGGGCCAGTAACCGAAAGGTTGCCAAATCGAATCCCCGAGCTGACAAGGTACAAATCTGCCGTTCTGCCCCTGAACAAGGCAGTTAACCCACTGTTCCTAGGCCGTCATTGTAAATAAGAATTTGTTCTTAACTGCATTGCCTAGTTAAATTAAGGTTAAATAGGTGCACGGTGTTTCCTCCGACACATTGGTGCGGCTGGCTTCCGGGTTGGATGTGCGCTGTGTTAAGAAGCAGTACGGCTGGTTGGGTTGTGTATCGGAGGACGCATGACATTCAGCCTTCGTCTCTCCCGAGCCCGTACGGGAGTTGTAGCAATGAGACAAGATAGTAGCTACTACAACAATTGGATACCACGAAATTGGGGAGAAAAAGGGGTAAAAAAATAAATAAAAATTAAGGTTAAATGAATGATAGTGAAAAGCTTAAATGAAATTTCTGTGAAGAAAGGCCAACTCGGCTCAATCGTTAATTGAATCAGATGGCTCATTCATCACAAAACTGACTGATATTGCCAATTACTTTAATGATTTTTTTAATTGGCAAACAGCCATGACATGCCAGCAACAAACTCTGACATTCAAGTATATCGGACCAAATTATGGAAGACAATAATTTGAATTCCGTAAAGTCAGTGTGGAAGAGGTGAAAAATTGTCTATCAACAATGTCAAGCCACTGGGGTCTGACAACTTGGATGGAAAATTACTGCGGATAATAGTGGATGATATTGCCACTCCCATTGCCACATCTTCAATTTAAGCCTACTAGAAAGTATGTGTCCTCAGGCCTGGAGGGAAGCTAAAGTCATTCCACTACCTAAGAATAGTAAAGCCCCCTTTACTGGCTCAAATAGCTGACCAATCAGCCTGTTACCAACCCTTAGTAAACTTTTGGATTTTTTTTTGTTGACCAAATACAATGCTATTTTACAGTAAACAAATTGACAAGACTTTCAGCACGCTTATAGGGAAAGACATTCAAGCACTTACACAAATGACTGATGATCGGCTGAGGAGAAATTGATGATAAGATTGGGGGCTGTTTTTTTTAGACATCAGTCAAAAGTTTGGACACCTACTTATTCAAGGGTTTTTCTTGATTTTTACTATTTTCTACATTGTAGAATAATAGTGAAGACATGAACTATGAAATAACACAACGAATCATGTATTAACCAAATCAAAATATTTTAGATTAGCCACCCTTTGCCTTGATGACAGCTTTGCATTCTCTCAACTAGCTTCAAGAGGAATGCTTTTCCAACAGTCTTGAAGGAGTTCCCACATATAATGATCACTTGTTGGCTGCTTTTCCTTCGCTCTGTGGTCCAACTCATCCCAAACCATCTCAATTGGGTTGAGGTCAGGTCATCTGATGCAGCACTCCATCACTCTCCTTCTTGGTCAAATAGCCCTTACACAGCCTGGAGGTGTGTTGGGTCATTGTCCTGTTGAAAAACATGATAGTGGGACTAAGCGCCCACCAGATGGGATGGCGTTTTGCTGCATAATGCTGTGGTAGCCATGCTGGTTAAGTGTGCCTTGAATTTTAAATACATCAGTGTCACCAGCAAAGCACGATCGCACCACCACCACCTCCATGCTTCACGGTGGGAACAACTAATGCGGAGATCATCTATTCACCAACTCTGCTTCTCACAAAGACGCAGCGGTTGGAACCAAAAATAAAAAATTTGGACTCATCAGACAGATTTCCACTGGTCTAATGTCCATTGCTTGTGTTTGTTGGCCCAAGCAAGTCTCTTCTTATTGGTGTTCTTTAGTCGTGGTTTCTTTGCAGTAATTCGACCATGAAGTCCTGATTCACGCAGTCTCTTCTGAACAGTTGGGGTTAGGGATGTTAAGATGTCTGTTACTTGAACTCTGAATAATTTATTTGGGCTGCAATCTAAATTCGAATGAATTTATCCTCTGCAGCAGAGGGAACTCTGGGTCTTCCTTTCCTGTGGTGGTCCTCATGAGAGCCAGTTTTATCTTAGCGGTTTATACGACTGCACTTGAAGAAACTTTCAAAGTTCTTGACAGACCTTCATGTTTTTAAGTAATGATGGACTGTCGTTTCTCTTTGCTTATTTGAGCTGTTCTTGCCATAATATGGACGGTCTTTTACCCAATAGGGCTATCTTCTTTATTCCACCCCTACCTTGTCACAACACAACTGATTGGCTCAAACGCATTAAGAAGGAAAGAAATTCCACAAATTAACTTTTAACAAGGCACACCTGTTAATTGAAATGCTTTCCAGGTGACTACCTCATGAAGCTGGTTGAGAGAATGCCAGGAGTGTGCAAAGCTGTCATCAAGGCAAAGGGTGGCTATTTTACTACATGATTCCTTAAGTTTTATTTCATAGTTTAGATGTCCTTACTATTATTCTACAATGTATAAAATAGTAAAAATAAAGAAAAACCCTTGAATGAGTAGGTGTGTCAACTTTTGACTGGAACTGTATGTGTAATGGCTTTATTGTGGATTGAGTTACCTGTCTAACAAACCACAGGGGTTTTTGAATGGAAGCCTCCAACATAATCCAGGTAGAATCAGAAATCCCTCAGGGCAGCTGTCTAGGCCACCCACTTTTTTCAGTCTTTACTAATGACAAGCCACTGGCTTTGATTTAAGGCCTATGTGTCTATGTGTGCGGATGACTCAACACTATAGATATCAGCTACTACAGCGACTGAAATAACTGCAACACTTAACGAAGAGCAGCAGTTTCAGAGTGGGTAGCTAGGCATAAGTTGGTCCTAAATTTTCAAACCAAAAGCATTGTATTTGGGACAAATCATTCACTAAATCCTAAACCTCAACTAAATTTTGTTAGAAATCATGTGGAAATTGAGCAAGTTGAGGTGACTAAACTGCTTGGAGTAACTCTGGATTGTAAACCGTCATGGTCAAAACATATTGATACAACAGTAGCTAAGATGGGGAGAAGTCTGTCCATAATAAAGCCCAGCTCTACCTTAACAGCACTATCAACAAGGCAGGTCGTACAGGCCCTAGTTTTGTCCCACCTTGACTATTTTTCAGTTTTGTGGTCAGGTGCCACAAAGAGGTTCTTAAGAAAATTGCAATTGTCTCAGAACAGGGCAGCACAGCTGGCCCTTGGATGTACACAGAGAGCTAACATTAATAATATGCATGTCAATCTCTCCTGGCTCAAAGTGGAGGAGAGATTGACGTCATCACTACTTGTATTTATGAAAGGTTTTGAAATGTTGAAAGCACCGAGCTGTCTGTTTTAAATGACTAGCACACAGCTCAGACACCCATGCATACCCCACAAGACATGTCATCACTGTCCCTAAGTCCAGAACAGACTATGGGAGGTGCACAGTACTACATAGAGCCATAACGACATGGAACTCTTTTCCACATCAAGTAACTGATGCAATCAGTAAAATTAGATTTAAAAAACAGATTATGGAACAGCGGGGACTGTGAAGCAACAAACGGACACATGCATACACACATGTACACATGGATTTTGTCTTTTTAGATATGTGGTAGTGGAGTAGGGGCCTGAGGGCATGCACTTAGTGCTGTGAAATCTGTTATACAGTTTTAAAAACATTACAATACATTCATAACTGCTTTACTCTTCCTGGGGTCTGGCAAAATTAACTGATGCCTTGGCAGCAGCTAATGGGGATCCATAATAAATACAACACCCTGGTGCTTAGAGATAAAGCTACGGTATGTAGTTTAGTTTGCCACTAGGAGGTCAATGTAATGCAGCCAGCAGTATAATCCAGAGGTCTGTTCCCTTCAACTGTATCCTGTGTGTGTGTGTTCCAGCCCAGGGATGTGACAGCAGAATGATGCCTTATGGTGTAGATGGCCCAGAGGTAACCGAGGCGGAGTGTTGGGCGGAATACCATGAAAACGGCGCCCATGCCAAACCTCATTCCTACCTGGACGCCATCAGGACCAGTCTGGAGTGTTCTGCCACGGCCAGCCCCTACCCTGTCTCTGTCCCCTGCCCCCAGCAACAGCTCTGTCCCTCTGCTGCTGCAGGACAGTGTCACTACGGAAACACCTGTCCCTATCTCCATGGTGACCTGTGTGACATTTGCAGGCTGCAGGTGCTCCACCCACACGACGCTGAGCAGAGGAGAGCTCACGAGAAGGTAGGACCCATACTTTAACCCTAACCCCCACATGACCCTGAGCAGAGGAGAGCTCAGGAAGCCAATTTACTCTGTACCCACTAACACTAACTACACTGGTAGGAGTGAAACTGTGTCATACAAACAACAAGAATAGGTCGTTTTGGATATCAAGTGATCAACAGAAGATCGAAAACATACGATTACATAATTCAATGTGGTAATGGTGATTTATAAATGAAATAGCATGGATATGGATCAAGTCTGGATTCATTCCATGTGATGGCTGTCCCTCAGATGTGTATGTTGGTGTTTGAGGCGGACATGGAGAAGGCGTTTGCAGCGCAGCACAGCCAGGACAAGGTGTGTTCTATCTGTATGGAGGTGGTTTATGAGAAAGCTGCTGCCTCAGAGAGACGCTTCGGGATCCTCTCTTCCTGCTGCCACACATACTGCCTCTCCTGCATCCGCCAGTGGCGCTGCGCCAAGCAGTTTGAGAACAAGATCATCAAGTGAGTTGATATCTACTATTCTATACTCCCGAAGCAGTTTTAAAACAAGATCATCAAGTGAGTTGATAACAGCTATACACACCAAGCAGTTTGAAAACAAGTATGAGTTGATAGCTACTACACTCACCAAGCAGTTTGAAAACAAGTATGAGTTGATAGCTACTACACTCACCAAGCAGTTTGAAAACAAGTATGAGTTGATAGCTACTACACTCACCAAGCAGTTTGAAAACAAGTATGAGTTGATAGCTACTATTCTCACCAAGCAGTTTGAAAACAAGAGTGAGTTTTACTATACACACCAAGCATCAAGGGAGCTGATAACTACAATACTAAGCAAAGCAGTTTAAAAACAAGCTTCATCAAGGGAGTTCATAACGGTTAGAGGAATTTAATTCCTATATGTTCATTAACCAATTCAATTGTAACAAAGCAAAACACTTTGTCCGTTTCTAAGAATTTGTAAGGTTCTTATTTACATAAAATAGACAAAAATCTGTCTCAAAATTAATCAGTAGCGTTTATTCCCGAGAGCTCTGGTCATAATACCATGTACATTGGTTTATATACCTTACATTTCGTCATAAATGTCCCTCCTCCTCTCAGATACAATGGTCATATAGTTCAAGCCTTCTCACATTGTCTGCCACCTGTTAAACAATCTACTACAAGCACAAGGTCTCTCCCCTCCCTGGGTGGGGACAGAATGTCCTGTAAGGAACACAGTATTCCAGCCGGTCTGACGATAGCTCCATTCGTTTCGAACAAGGAACAGAAAGTCCTTGTTCTAATTCTTGACTAAAACTACAAACCTTATATTCAGTATTATGATTAAAATAAGATTCATACATTTATACAGTAACAGAGTAGTATTCTTTTTAGTTATAATTCTAAGCTAAATGTATACATCATTTAGTCATTATTCATAAACATTCCATAAATAACTGATATACTATACACACCAAGCAGTATGAAAACATGATCATCAATAATATACTATACTGTGCCAAGCAATTTGAAAACAAGATCATCAAGTAAGTACATCGTCTACGTTTCTGGATCTAGACCCAAATTCATATGCGGTACTGAGTAGTTCTGATTTAGGATCAAGTCCATGTAATATTATGATCTTAGATCAGCACTCCTACTCTTGAGATTTTTTAAATGAATATGTGCCCTGATCTTGTTTCATCTGTTACCATGGCTATCAGGGTGCTTCTATAAGCACATGTGTAGCTTCCACTGTTATTACTGTGTTTAGAAACTCAGATGATCAGGTGATACTGACAACTTGAGGGAGTTGCAGATAGGTTGAGCAACATGATGCCACTGTGATGTGAAGCAGAATGACTGGCCATAATATACCGTGTGCCTCTCTCCAGGTCGTGTCCAGAGTGCAGAGTGGTGTCTGAGTTTGTCATCCCCAGTGTGTACTGGGTGGAGGACCAGGATGAGAAGAACAGACTGATAGAGGACTTCAAGTCTGGAGTCAGGTATGTATATACACAGTACCAGTTAAACGTTTGGACACACCTACTCATTCCAGGGTTTTATTTGTACTATATTGTAAAATAATAGTGATGACATAACACATGGCATCATGTAGTAACCAAAAAAAGTCAAAATATTCATGCTTTTATGACAGCATTGCCTCAACCAGCTTCATGAGGTAGTCACCTGGAATGCATTTCAATTAACAGGTGTGTCTTAATTTGTAGAATTTCTTCCCTTAATGTGTTTCAGCCAATCAGTTGTGTTGTGACAAGGTAGGGGTGGTATACAGAAGATGGTCTTTTACCAAATAGGGCTAAGTCCATATTATGGCAAGAACAGCTCAAATAAGCAAAGAGAAACGACAGTCCGTCAATACGGAAGATTCCAAGAAACTCACTGAGAGAAAGCAAAGCTGTCATCAAGGGTGCCTACTTTGAAGAATCTCAAATATTTGTTTTATACTTTTTTGGTTATTACATGATCCATATGTGTTTTGATGTCTTCACTATTATTCTACAATGTAGAAAATATAAAGAAACCTTTGAATGAGAGTAGGTGTTCTAAAACATTTGACTGGTGCTGTGTATGTATGTATATACACAACATGCAACCATTTCAAAGACTTTACTGAGTTACAGTTCATATAAGGAAATCGGTCATTTGTAATGAATTCACTAGGCCCTAATCTATGTATTTCACATGACTGGGAATATAGATATGCATCTGTTGGTCAGATACCTTACAACAACAAAAAAGGTAGGGGCATGTATCAGAAAACCAGTCAGTATCTGGTGTGACCATTTGCCTCATGCAGCGCAAAATCTTCTCAGAGTTGATCAGGCTGTTGATTGTGGAATGTTGTCCCACTCCTCTTCAATGGCTGTGCGAAGTTTCTGGCTATTGGTGGAAACTGGAATACACTGTCGTGCACGTCAATCCAGAACATCCTCAATAGGTGACATCTCTGGTGAGTATGCAGGCCGTGGAAGAATGTATCTTCCAGGAATTGTGTACAGATCCTTGCGACATGGGGTTGTACATTATTATGCTGAAACATGAGGTGATGGAAGCGAGACAATTGGCCTCAGAATCTCCTCACGGTATCTCTGTGCATTCAAATTGCCATTGATAAAAATGGAATTTTGTTCGTTGTCCATAGCTTATGCCTGCCCATACCATAACCCCCCCACCATGGGGCACTCTGTTCACATCAGTAAACCACTCGTCCACATGACGCCATCTGCCCGGTACAGTAAAACCGGGATTCATTTGTAAAGAACACACTTCTCCAGCGTGCCGGTGACCATCAAAGGTGAGCATTTGCCCACTGAAACGGGTTACTACGCCAAACTGCAGTCAGGTCAAGACCCTGGTGAGGACGATGAGCAGTCGGATGAGCTTCCCTGAGACGGTTTCTAACAGTTTCATCAGCTGTCTGGGTGGCTCCCCTCAGACCATCCTGCATGTGAAGAAGCGAGGCGTACTGACAAATTCTCTAAAACAACGTTGGAGGTAGCTTATGGTAGAGAAATTAACATTCAATGCTCTGTTGGACATTCCTGCAGTCAGCATGCCAATTGCACGCTCCCTCAAAACATCTATGGCATTGTTGTGACAAAACGGCACATTTTAGTGGCCTTTTGTTGTCCCCAGCACAAGGTGCACCTGAATCAGCTTCTTGATATGCTGCACCTGTCAGGTAGATGGATTATATTGGCAAAGGAGAAATGCTCACTAACAGGGATATAAACAAATTTGTGCACATTTTAGAGAAAAAGGTTTTGTGCGTATGGAACATTTGATAATTTATTTAACCAGGTAGGCCAGTTGAGAACAAGTTCTCATTTGCAACTGCGACCTGGCCAAGATAAAGCAAAGCAGTGCGACAAAAACAACAGAGTTACACCTGCATTGATTGCTGTTTGGTGTTTTAGGCTTGGTTTCTGTACAGCACTTTGATATATTAGCTGATGTAAGAAGGGCTATATAAATATATTTGATTTGAATAAACATTCAGTCAATAATACAGTAGAAAAAAGAAAAGTGTCTATATACAGTGAGTGCAAATGAGGTAAGATAAGGGTGTTAACTCAATAAATAGGCCATGGTGGCAAAGTAATTACAATATAGCAATTAAACCCTGGAATGGTGAATGTGCAAGTAGAGATACTGGGGTGCAAAGGAGCAAGATAAATAAATGCATACAATATGGGGATGAGGTAGTTGGATGGGCTGTTTACAGATGGGCTATGTACGGGTGCAGTGATCTGTGAGCTGCTCTGACAGCTGATGCTTAAAGCTAGTGAGGAAGATATGAGTCTCCAGCCATTGGCAGCAGAGAACTGGAATGAAAGGCGGCCAAAGGAGGAATTTGCTTTGGGGGTGACCAGTGAGATATACCTGCTGGAGCGCGTGCTACGAGTGGGTGCTGCTATGGTGACCAGTGAGCTGAGATAAGGTGGGGCTTTACCTTGCAGAGACTTGTAGATGACCTGCAGCCAGTGGGTTTGGCGACGAGTATGAAGGGAGGGCCAGCCAACGAGGGCGTACAGGTCGCAGTGGTAGGTAGTATATGGGTCTTTGGTGACAAAACGGATGGCACTATGATCGACTGCATCCAATTAGTTTAGTAGAGTGTTGGAGGCTATTTTATAAATGACATCGCCGAAGTCGAGGATCAGTAGGATGATCCGTTTTACGAGGGTAAGTTTGGCAGCATGAGTGAAGGATGCGAAATAGGAAGCCGATTCTAGATTTAATTTTGGATTGGAGATGCTTAATGTGAGTCTACAGTCTAACCAGACACCTAGGTATTTGTAGTTATCCACGTATTCTAAGTCGTGGCCGTCCAGAATAGTGATGCTGAAAGGGAGGGCAGTTGCAGGCAATGATCGGTTGAAGAGCATGCATTTAGTTTTACTTGCATTTAAGAGCAGTTGGAGGCCACGGAACGAGAGTTGTATGGCATTGAAGCTCGTCTGGAGGTTAGTTAACACAGTGTCCAAAGAAGGGCCAGAAGTACACAGAATGGTGTCGTCTGCGTAGAGGTGGATCAGAGAATCACCAGCAGCAAGAGCGACATCATTGATGTATACAGAGAAGAGAGTCTGCCTGAGAATTGAACCCTGTGACACCCCCATAGAGACTGCCAGTGGTCCGGTCAAACAGGCCCTTCGATTCGACACACTGAACTCAGAGAAGTCGTTGCCAGGTAAGTTTACAATAGGCTCATTCATCCCCCTCTTCTCCCCTGTAACCAGGTCGTTGCTGCAAATGAGAATGCGTTCTCAGTCAACTGACCTGGTAAAATAACGGATAAATTAAAAAAAAATAAAGTTGGGGAACCAGGCAAGGCAATCATTTGAGAAACCAATGCTGTTGAGTCTGCCAATAAGAATCTGGTGATTGACAGAGTCGAAAGCCTTGGCCAGGTTGATGAATATGGGTGCACAGTCTCTTATCGATGGCGGTTAGGATATGATTTAGGACCTTGAGCGTGGCTGAGGTGCACCCATGACCAGCTCTGAAACCAGACTGCATCGCGGAGAAGGTACGGTGGGATTTGAAACTGTCGGTAATCTGTTTAACTTGGCTTTCGAAGACCTTAGAAAGGCAGGTAGGATAGATATAGGTCTAGAAGGTCTCCCCCTTTGAAGATGGGGATGACCGCAGCAGCTTTCCAATCTTTGGGAATCTCAGATGATACGAAAGAGAGGTTGAACAGGCTAGTGATAGGGTTGCAACAATTTCAGCAGATAATTCTAGAAGAGAGGGTCCAGATTGTCTAGCCCGGCTGATTTGTAGTGGTCCAGATTTTGCAGCTCTTTCAGAACATCTATCTGGATTTGGGTGAAGGAGAAATGGGGAAGGCTTGGGCAAGTTGCTGTGGGGAGTGCAGGGTTGTTGACTGGGGTAGCCAGGTGGAAAGCATGGCCAGCCGTAGAAAAATGCTTATTGAAATTCTCGGTGGTGACAGTGTTTCCTATCCTCAGTGCAGTGGGCAGCTGGGAGGAGGTGCTCTTATTCTCCATGGACTTTATTGTCACATAACTTTTTTGAGATTGTACTACAGGATGCAAATTTCTGCTTGAAAGCTAGCCTTAGCTTTCCTAACTTCCCTGAAAAGTTGCATATCACGGGGGCTATTCGATGCTAATGCAGAATGCCACAGGATATTTTTGTGCTAGTCAATGGCAGTCAGGTCTGGAGAGAACCAAGGGCTATATCTGTTCCTGGTTCTACATTTTTTGAAAAGGGCATGCTTATTTAAGATGGTGAGGAAGGCATTTTTAAAGAATGACCAGGTCATATCCTTCCAGGATACCCGGGCCAGGTCTATTAGAAAGGCCTGCTCGCTGAAGTGTTTTAGGGTGCGTTTGACAGTGATGAGGGGTGGTCGTTTGACCGCGGACCCATTACGGATGCAGGTAATGATCGCTGATATCTTGGTTGAAGACAGCAGAGGTGTATTTGGAGGGCCAGTTGGTTAAGATATCTATGAGGGTGCCTATGTTTACAGATTTGGGGATGTACCTGGTGGGTTCATTGATAATTTGTGTGAGATTGATCATCAAGCTTAGATTGTAGGATGGGCGGGGTGTTAAGCATGTTCCAGTTTAGGTCACCTAGCAGCACGAGCTTTGAAGATCAATGGGGGGGCGATCAGTTCACATATGGTGTCCAGGGCACAGCTGGGGGCAGAGGGTGGTTTATAGCAAGCGGCAACGCTGAGTTGCATCGTGTCAAGAAGCCGTGCAGTTTGGTATGGGTCGTGTTCCGCATGGTTCTCGACCTTCGCCTCTCCCGAGTCCATACTGGAGTTGCAGCAATGAGACAAGACTAACTACCAACTTTGGGGAAGCTCTTTCCTGTTTCAGCATGACAATGCCCTCGTGCACAAAGCGTGATCCATACAGAAATGGTTAATCGATCAGTGTGGAAGAACTTGACTGGCCTGCACAGAGCCATGACCTCAACTCCATCGAACACCTTGGGATGAATTGGAACCCTGACTGCGAGCCTGGCCTTATCATCAAACAAGTGCCCGACCTCACTAATGCTCTTGTGGCTGAATGGAAGAAAGTCCCTGCAGCAATGTTCCAACATCTAGTGGAAAGCCTTCCCAGAGGAGTGGAGGCTGTTATAGCAGCAAAGGGGGAAAACAACTCCATATTAATGCCCATGATTTTGGAATGAGATGTTTGATGAGCAGGTGTCCATATACTCTTGGCCATGTAATTCACACTCAACAATAGTCCACCACCCAAAGGACATCCAGCCAACTTGACAACTTAAATCTGTTTTACCACATTTCTACCAGCATGTCACATGTGCAACCAGAGGGAAAAAACTCTAGACCACCTTTGCTCCACACACAGAGATGCATACAAAGCTCTCCATTTGGCAAATCTGACCATAATTCTAACCACTGATTCCTGCTTACAAGCAAAACCTAAAGCAGGAAGTACCAGTGACTCGCTCAATACAGAAGTGGTCAGATGAAGCGGATGCTACATTACAGGACTGTTTTTCTAGCACAGACTGGAATATGTTCCGAGATTCATCCAATGTCATTGAGGAGTATACCACCTCAGTCATCGGCTTCATCAAGTGCATCAATGACGTCGTCCCCAAAGTGACCATACGTACATATCCTAACCAGAAGCTATGGATTACAGGCAACATCTGCATCGAGCTAAAAGCTAGAGCTGCCACTTTCAAGGAGCGGGACACTAATCCGGACGCTTATAAGAAATCCCGCTACGCCCTCAGACAAACCATCAAACAGGCAAAGCGTCAATACAGGACCAAGATTGAATCCTACTCTGATGGTCGTCGGATGTGGCAGGGCTTGAAAACTCTCAGACTACAAAGGGAAACACAGCCGCGAGCTGCCCAGTGACGCAAGCCTACCAGACGAGCTAAATGCCTTTTTATGCTCGCTTCGAAGCAAGCAACACTAAAGCATGCATGAGAGCACCAGCTAGTTCCGGACGAGTGTGTGATAACACTATTGGTAGCCGATGTGAGCAATATCTTTAAACAGGGCAACATTCACAAAGCCGTGGGGAAAGACTGATTGACCAGGATGTGTACTCAAAGCATGTGCAGACCAACTGGCAAGTGTCTTCACTAACATTTTCAACCTCTCCCTGACCGAGTCTGTAATACCTATGCGTTTCAAGCAGACCACTATAGTCCCTGTGCCCAAGGAAGCAAAGGTAACCTGCCTAAATGATTACCACCCTGTAGCATTCACATCGGTAGCGATGAAGTGGTTTGAAAGGCTGGTCATGTCTCACATCAACAGTATAAACCCTGATACCCTACACCCACTCCAATTCGCATACCGCCCCAACAGATCCAATCAAACTCCACACTGCCCTTTCCCACCTGGACAAAAGCAACTCCTATGTGAGGATGCTGTTCATTGACTACAGCTTAGCGTTCAACACTATAGTGCCTACAAAGCTCATCACTAAGCTAAGGACCCTGGGACTAAACAGCTCGCTCTAGAACTGGATCCTGGACTATCCTGACTGGCTGCCCCCAGGTGGTAAGGGTAGGCAACAACACGCCTGCCACGCTGATCCTCAACACTGGGGCCCCTCAGGACTCCAACACCATCATTAAGTTTGCTGACGACACAACAGTGGTAGGCCTGTTCACCGACAACAATGAAACAGCCTATAGGGAGGTGGTCAGAGAACTGACAGCGTGGTGCCAGGACAACAACCTCTCCCTCAACCTGACCAAGACAAAGGAGCTGATCGTGGACTACAGGAAAAGGTGGACCGAACAGGCCCCCAATAACATCAACGGGGCTGTAGTGGAGCGGGTCGAGAGTTAAGTTCCTTGGTGTCCACATCCCCAATGATCTATCATGGTCCAAACACCAAGACCGTCTTGAAGAGGGCACGACAAAACCTATTCCCACTCAGGAGTTTGAAAAGGTTTGGCATGGGTCCCCAGATCCTCAAAAGTTCTACAGCTGCACCATCGAGAGCATCCTGACCGGTTGCATCACCGCCTGGTATGGCAACTGCTCGGCATCTTACGGTAAGGCACTACAGAGGGTAGTGCGTACGGCCCAGTACATCACTGGGGCCAAGCTTCCTGCTGTCCAGGACCTATGTAATAGGTGGTGTCAGAGAAAAGGCCATAAATTGTCAGACTCCAGTCACGTCATAGACGGTTTTCTCCGCAACTGGAGCGCCAAGTCTAGGACAAAAAGGCTCATTAACAGCTTCTATCCCCAAGCCATAATACTGCTGAATAATTAATCAAATGGCCACCGGACTATTTACATTGTCACCCCCCCCCCCTCCATTTGTTTTGTACACTGCTGCTGCATGCTGTTTATTATCTATGCATAGTCACCCCTACCTACATGTACAAAGTAAATATTTTTACTTTAGTATATTTGGTAAATATTTCCTTAACTCATCTTGAACAACACTGTTGATTAAGGTCTTGTTACGGTAAGGTCTACACTTGTTGTATTCGGTGCATGTGGAAAAATAAAGTTTGATTTGATACTTACCATACTATATACAGTGTATTCAGACCCCTTCCTTTTCCCACATTTGATTTGTATTTCCCTCGTCAATCTACACACACCCCATAATGACAAAGTGAAAACTGTTTTAGACCTTTCTGCACATTTTTGTATCAATAAAAAAGCTCAGGTCCAATTGGTTTCCATTGATCATCCAACAACTTGATTGGAGACCACCTGTGGTAAATTCATTTGATTGGGCATAAATTGGAAAGGCAAAAACCAAGCAGTGAGGTCGAAGGAATTGTCTGTAGAGCTCCGAAACAGGATTGTGTAGAGGCACAGATCTGGGTACCAAAACATTTCTGCAGCATTGAAGGTCCCCAAGAGCACAGTGGCTTCCGTCATTCTTAAATGGAATAATTGATGTAATGTCCTTAAAACAAGTCTAAATGAGGCTCAGTAGTGTGTGTGGCCTCCACGTGCCTGTATGACCTCACTACAACGCCTGGGCATGCTCCTGATGAGGTGGCGGATGGTCTCCTCAGGGATCTCCTCCCAGACCTGGACTAAAGCATCCGCCAACTCCTGGACAGTTCCTGGTGGATGGAGCGAGACATGATGTCCCAGATGTGCTCAATTGGATTCAGGTCTGGGGAACGGGCGGGCCAGTCCATAGCATCAATGCCTTCCTCTTGCAGGAACTGCTGACACACTCCAGCCACATGAGGTCTAGCATTGTCTTGCATTAGGAGGAACTCAGGGCCAACCGCACCAGCATATAGGTCTCACAAGGGGTCTGAGGATCTCATCTCGGTACCTAATGGCAGTCAGGCTACCTCTGGCGATCACATGGAGGGCTGTGCGGCCCCCCAAAGAAATGCCACCCCACACTATGACTGACCCACCGCCAAACCGGTCATGCTGGAGGATGTTGCAGGTAGCAGAACGTTCTCCACGGCGTCTCCAGACTGTCACGTCTGTCACGTGCTCAGTGTGAACCTGCTTTCATCTGTGTAGAGCACAGGGCGCCAGTGGCGAATTTGCCAATCTTTGTGTTCTCTGGCAAATGCCAAACGTCCTGCACGGTGATGGGCTGTAAGCACAACCCCCACCTGTGGACGTCAGGCCCTCATACCACCCTCATGGAGTCTGACCGTTTCTGACCGTTTGAGCAGACACATGCACATTTGTGGCCTGCTGGAGGTCATTTTGCAGGGCTCTGGCAGTGGTCCTCCTTGCACAAAGGCGGAGGTAGCGGCCCTGCTGCTGGGTTGTTGCCCTCCTACGGCCTCCTCCACGTCTCCTGATGTACAGGCCTGTCTCCTGGTAGCGCCTACATGCTCTGGATACTACACTGACACACAGCAAACCTTCTAGTCACAGCTCGCATTGATGTCCCATCCTGGATGAGCTGCACTACCTGAGCCACTTGTGTGGGTTGTAGACTCCGTCTCATGCTACCACTAGAGTGAAAGCACCGCCAGCATTCAAAAGTGACCAAAACATCAGCCAGGAAGCATAGGAACTGAGAAGTGGTCTGTGGTCACCACCTGCAGAACCACTCCTTTATTGGGGGTGTCTTGCTAATTGCCTATACTTACCACCTGTTGTCTATACCATTTGCACAACAGCATGTGAAATGTATTGTCAATCAGTGTTGCTTCCTAAGTGGACAGTTTGATTTCACAGAAGTGTGATTGACTTGGAGTTACATTGTTGTTTAAGTGTTCCCTTTATTTTTTTGAGCAGTGTATTAAGTAGCATTGTTTAAAGTGGCTAGTGATATATTTTACATACATTTCCATTATTAAAGTGGCTGGAGTTGAGTCAGTGTGTTGGCAGCAGCCACTCAATGTTAGTGGTACTGACCTCTCCTTCTGGATGATAGCGGTGTTAACAGGCAGTGGCTCGAGTGGTTGTTGTCCTTGATGATCTTTATGGCCTTCCTGTGACATCGGGTGGTGTAGGTGTCCTGGAGGGCAGGTAGTTTGCCCCCGGTGATGCGTTGTGCAGACCTCACTACCCTCTGGAGAGCCTTACGGTTGTGGGCGGAGCGGTTGCCGTACCAGGCGGTGATACAGCCCCAGGATGCTCTCGATTGTGCATCTGTAGAGGTTTGAGTGCTTTGGGTGACAAGCTGAATTTCTTCAGCCTCCTGAGGTTGAAGAGGCGCTGCTGCGCCTTCTTCACGATGCTGTCTGTGTGGGTGGACCAATTCAGTTTGTCCGTGATGTGTACGCCGAGGAACTTAACTTACTATCCTCTCCACTACTGTCCCATCGATGTGGATAGGGGTATGCTCCCTCTGCTGTTTCCTGAAGTCCACAATCATCTCCTTAGTTTTGTTGACGTTGAGTGTGAGGTTATTTTCCTGACACCACACTCCGAGGGCCCTCACCTCCTCCCTGTAGGCCGTCTCGTCGTTGTTGGTAATCAAGCCTACCACTGTAGTGTCGTCCGCAAACTTGATGATTGAGTTGGAGGCGTGCATGGCCACACAGTCGTGGGTGAACAGGGAGTACAGGAGAGGGCTCAGAACGCACACCCTTGTGGGGCCCCAGTGTTGAGGATCAGCGGGGTGTGGCTGTTGTTACCTACCCTCACCACCTGGGGGCGGCCCGTCAGGAAGTCCAGTACCCAGTTGCACAGGGCAGGGTCGAGACCCAGGGTCTCGAGCTTGATGACGAGTTTGGAGGGTACTATGGCGTTAAATGCTGAACTGTAGTCGATGAACAGCATTCTCACATAGGTATTCCTCTTGTCCAGATGGGTTAGGGCAGTGTGCAGTGTGGTTGAGATTGCATCGTCTGTGGACCTATTTGGGCGGTAAGCAAATTGGAGTGGGTCTAGGGTGTCAGGTAGGGTGGAGGTGATATGGTCCTTGACTAGTCTCTCAAAGCACTTCATGATGACGGAAGTGAGTGCTACGGGGCGGTAGTCGTTTCGCTCAGTTACCTTAGCTTTCTTGGGAACAGGGACAATGCTCTTGAAGCATGTGGGAACAGCAGACTGGGATAAGGAATTATTGAATATGTCCGTAAACACACCAGCCAGCTGGTCTGCGCATGCTCTGAGGATGCGGCTGGGGATGCCGTCTGGGCCTGCAGCCTTGCGAGGATTAACACGTTTACATGTTTTCCTCACGTCTGCTGCAGTGAAGGAGAGTCCGCAGGTTTTGGTTGCAGAATGTGGGCAAAAAATATATATTTAGTCTGTCTGGGAGCAAGACATCCTGGTCCGTGACGGGGCTGGTTTTCTTTTTTTAATCCGTGATTGACTGTAGACCCTGCCACATACCTCTTGTGTCTGAGCCTTTGAATTGTGACTCTACTTTGTCTCTATACTGACGCTTAGCTACTACTACTACAGGATGCTACTACTGCTACTACAGGCTGCTGCTGCTACTTCAGGCTACTACTACTTGAGGCTGCTACTAGTACAGGCTACTACAATAGGCTGCTGCTGCTACCACAGGCTACTACTGGCAACTACTACTCTAGGCTGCTACTAGTACAGGCTACTACTATAGGCTGCTGCTGCTACCACAGGCTACTACAGGCTACTACTACTCTAGGCTGCTACTAGTACAGGCTACTACTACAGGCTGCTAATGCTACTACAAGCTACTACTACTCTAGGCTGCTACGAGTACAGGCTACTTCTACTTCTCTAGGCTGCTACTACTACTACTACAGGCTGCTACTACTACTCTTGGCTGCTACAGGCTGCGCATACTACTACTTCTCTAGGCTGCTACTAGTACAGGCTACTACTCTAGGATACTAACTACTACAGTCTACTACTACTACAGGATACTACTACTCTAGGACACTTACTACATTATATTACTACTACAGGATACTACTACTCTAGGATACTAACTACTGCAGTCTACTACTACTACTACAGGATACTACTGCTCTAGGATACTAACTACTACAGGATACTACTACTCTAGGATACTAACTACTACAGTCTACTACTATTCTAGGATACTAACTACTACTGTCTACTACTACTACAGGATACTACTACTCTAGGACACTTACTACATTCTATTACTACTACAGGCATCTCCAGGCTGCTACTGCTACTACTGGCTACTACTTTGCAATGCAATATTTCAACCACAAGAAACTGTGTGTACGCATGGTCTAAAGTTTGCGGGAGGATAAGCGGATTCATGTCAAGTTCAGTTTTTATAAATGCCAACCCATGCATGTTTTGTGCGTAAGCAATGTTTTATAAATTAGGCCCCATGTCCCTAACCCTGCCAAGTGTCCTAGTTCCAACACCTATCCTGTTTTCTCTTGCAGTAAGAAGCCGTGTAAATACTTTGACCAGGGCCGGGGAACCTGTCCGTTTGGAGGGAAGTGTTTCTACATGCATGCTTACCCTGACGGAACGCGGGCCGAGCCGGACAAACCCCGCAAGCAGCTGGGCTCTGAGGGGAACGTGAGGGTACGGTGCTACTGCCAATACCTGCTACAATATAATACTTAACTAGCATCATGGTAACAGATCTTCTGTGTGTTGTAGTTCCTGAACTCTGTGCGTCTGTGGGACTTCATTGAGGATCGTGAGCAGCGCAGCGTTGCCCAGCCGCAAGACGAGGTCAGCGAACTGAGAGAACTCTTCATGCAGATGTCTGGTCCAGGAAGGGAGGAGAGCAGCGGGGTGTCTGCCCAGCCCTGAGCCCTCAACCTGGGGCCCAAACTACCCGTTACCCAGTCCAGCACTCTGACCAACGGCTCAAACTGCAAACATACAACACTGGAGAATAACGTGTACTCACTAATAAGCCTTTCATGTTGATGGTTTGAGGCTTTTTTAAATTATATTTTTTAATCATGGTACATGTGTGTGTTAAGTAGTAAATCTATACATAGAGCTGTAATGGTTCTGATATGCTTTAGATGGTCATATAGATCAGCCTTTCAGCCAGGCGACATGATAGTGGTGTTACAGGAAGGTTACATGAGAAACATCTAATTAATGCACACAAGTCTGTTTGACTCAATTTCATGAAATTTTGGCGTGTTAATTTAGACCGTTACATTTCTGTTGTCCAGGTAGCTAGTTCCTCATAGAAGAACTGTTTAGTGTTGATGGATTCTTACAGAGGTTTAGCAACTTTATCGGTATAAAATAATAATGGTGACCTTATCCCACATCTGTAGTAAGAGAATAAAGCAGACATCTACTGTTGAAACTGCCTGGGGTGACGAACCTATAGCAGGGAGTCTGTCTGGTGTCTAGATATTATGCTACAGTGTTTCATGTATATTCTATGGTAAATCATTCATTACTATGTTGGCTTCTAATGTATTTATCCAATAGGAGTCCATTCATTGAATAAATCAAATGTTTGACAGCGCTGTAGTGTTTTATAACCTATGGGTTAATGAATGGAATAACTTGGATAAGGGCTGACATAGAACTTCACAACCATGGTGTGTGTTCTGTTTCAGTTCATTCAGTCTATATATTTGGCTTTGTTTATTCATTGTATTTTAATAAAATCATCTTTCAGGTTTATAATGCTTGTTCAAGTACAATATTTATCCTAGACGGCAAGCTAATAGATAACCAAATCATATGAAAATCCTTTAATTTTAAAACAACTTCATAGTCCTTTCATGATTGAAGAGCCTTTGACTGACAGTTACGATAGCAGCTCTTCATCTATTCATTAGCGGACATTATGTTCAGAAACACCCTCACGTCAGTGAGAGAAATAGCATCAATTGCAATAAAAATGTTCTTTACACTTCTATTCAATGATGCTGATCTTGTGAGTAGATTGTTGTAGAACACTCAGCACTGGGACAGAATGTGCTTTAACATGTAACTGATTGGGAAGTGGGGACACTTTTCCTGTTCAATAAATTTGTATAAATTATCTCAGGAAAAGTATAGCTACTCTGCTCCCTAAGCATGCCTGGTAGCATGTTCAGTCTGGACTGAGACCCCTCCAGTGCTGGAGGCAGACTGGGTTGAGGCTAGTTACCCCTCCAGTGCTGCAGGCAGGCTGGGTTGAGGCTAGAAACCCCTCCAGTGCTAGAGGCAGGGTGGGAAACGACCTTGCAGACAGTCTAAAATGGCACCCTGAGCACTTCTATTGTCCAGAGCCCTACAAGACAGCACTGAGACTGGTGAAAGCGTAGTGCAAAATGTAGAAAACAGTGCCATTTGTGATGAAGCAGGTTGGTGTGGGTCTAGTAGACAGCAGTAGGTTGGCATGTAAATTTGTTGAAGACGGGAGCAGGTTGGCGTGTGTAGGTCAAAGGGCAGATGTTAATGTCCTCAGTGTGTGTTGCTCTGTGTAGCGACGGCTCGGAGGTGCGGTTGGTTTTAGGCAGAGCATGCTGCAGCAACTCAATGGACGACAGGATCTAGACAAGAAATAAGACCACCATTATTGTCAACATTCATTCAACAGTCTCTGATCACAACAACAATCATTAACTAGACTTCCGGCGCCGACAGAGATGGCCGCCTCGCTTCGCATTCCTAGGAAACTATGCAGTTTTTTGTTTTTTTACGTGTTATTTCTTACATTGGTACCCCAGGTCATCTTAGGTTTCATTACATACAGTCGAGAAGAACTACTGAACATAAGAGCAGCGTCAACTCACCATCAGTACGACCAAGAATATGACTTTCGCGAAGCGGATCCTGTGTTCTGCCTTTCACCTAGGACAACAGAATGGATCCCAGCCGGCGACCCAAAAAAACGACTTTGTAAAAGGGGGAAGCGGAGCGGTCTTCTGGTCAGACTCCGGAGACGGGCACATCGTGCACCACTCCCTAGCATTCTTCTCGCCAATGTCCAGTCTCTTGACAACAAGGTTGATGAAATCCGAGCAAGGGTAGCATTCCAGAGGGACATCAGAGACTGTAACGTTCTTTGCTTCACGGAAACATGGCTTACTGGAGAGACGCTATCGGAGTCGGTGCAGCCAACTGGTTTCTCCACGCATCGCGCAGACAGAAACAAACATCTTTCTGGTAAGAAGAGGGGCGGGGGCGTATGCTTCATGGTTAACGTGACGTGGTGTGATCATAAAAACATACAGGTACTCAAATCCTGTTCACCTGATTTAGAATTCCTCACAATCAAATGTCGACCGCATTATCTACCAAGGGAATTCTCTTCGATTATAATCACAGCCGTATATATCCCCCCCCAAGCAGACACATCGATGGCTCTGAACAAACTTTATTTGACTCTTTGCAAACTGGAATCCATTTATCCGGAGGCTGCATTCATTGTAGCTGGGGATTTTAACAAGGCTAATCTGAAAAAAAGACTCCCTAAATTTTATCAGCATATCGATTGCGCAACCAGGGCTGGAAAAACCTTGGATCACTGCTATTCTAACTTCCGCGACGCATATAAGGCCCTGCCCCGCCCTCCTTTCGGAAAAGCTGACCACGACTCCATTTTGTTGATCCCTGCCTACAGACAGAAACTAAAACAAGAAGCTCCCGCGCTGAGGTCTGTTCAACGCTGGTCCGACCAATCTGATTCCACATTCCAAGACTGCTTCCATCACGTGGACTGGGATATGTTTCGTATTGCGTCAGACAACAACATTGAATACGCTGATTCGGTGAGCGAGTTCATTAGAATGTGCGTTGAAGATGTCGTTCCCATAGCAACGATTAAAACATTCCCAAACCAGAAACCGTGGATTGATGGCAGCATTCGCATGAAACTGAAAGCCCGAACCACTGCTTTTAATCAGGGCAAGGTGACCGGAAACATGACCGAATACAAACAGTGTAACTATTCCCTCAGCAAGGCAATCAAACAAGCTAAGCGTCAGTATAGAGACAAAGTA
The DNA here is from genome assembly GCF_013265735.2 of Oncorhynchus mykiss. Lineage (NCBI taxonomy): Eukaryota > Metazoa > Chordata > Actinopteri > Salmoniformes > Salmonidae > Oncorhynchus > Oncorhynchus mykiss. The sequence continues at coordinate 90,509,176 of NC_048571.1, forward strand.
GAATCTCAATTCAACGGCTCAGACACAAGAGGTATGTGGCAGGGTCTACAGTCAATCACGGATTACAAAAAGAAAACCAGCCCCGTCACGGACCAGGATGTCTTGCTCCCAGGCAGACTAAATAACTTTTTTGCCCGCTTTGAGGACAATACAGTGCCACTGACATGGCCCGCAACTACAACATGCGGACTCTCCTTCACTGCAGCCGACGTGAGGAAAACATTTAAACGTGTCAACCCTCGCAAGGCTGCAGGCCCAGACGGCATCCCCAGCCGTGCCCTCAGAGCATGCGCAGACCAGCTGGCTGGTGTGTTTACGGACATATTCAATCAATCCCTATCCCAGTCTGTTGTTCCCACATGCTTCAAGAGGGCCACCATTGTTCCTGTTCCCAAGAAAGCTAAGGTAACTGAGCTAAACGACTACTGCCCCGTAGCACTCACTTCCGTCATCATGAAGTGCTTTGAGAGACTAGTTAAGGACCATATCACCTCCACCCTACCTGACACCCTAGACCCACTCCAATTTTTTTACCGCCCAAATAGGTCCACAGACGATGCAATTTCAACCACACTGCACACTGCCCTAACCCATCTGGACAAGAGGAATACCTATGTGAGAATGCTGTTCATCGACTACAGCTCGGCATTTAACACCATAGTGCCCTCCAAGCTCGTCATCAAGCTCGAGACCCTGGGTCTCGACCCCGCCCTGTGCAACTGGGTACTGGACTTCCTGACGGGCCGCCCCCAGGTGGTGAGGGTAGGCAACAACATTTCCACCCCGCTGATCCTCAACACTGGGGCCCCACAAGGGTGCGTTCTGAGCCCTCTCCTGTACTCCTTGTTCACCCACGACAGCGTGGCCACGCAAGCCTCCAACTCAATCATCAAGTTTGCGGACGACACAACAGTGGTAGGCTTGGTTACCAACAACGACGAGACGGCCTACAGGGAGAAGGTGAGGGCCCTCGGAGTGTGGTGTCAGGAAAATAACCTCACACTCAACGTCAACAAAACTAAGGAGATGATTGTGGACTTCAGGAAACAGCAGAGGGAACACCCCCCTATCCACATCGATGGAACAGTAGTGGAGAGGGTAGTAAGTTTTAAGTTCCTCGGCGTACACATCACAGACAAACTGAATTGGTCCACCCACACAGACAGCATCTTGAAGAAGGCGCAGCAGCGCCTCTTCAACCTCAGGAGGCTGAAGAAATTCGGCTTGTCACCAAAAGCACTCACAAACTTCTACAGATGCGCAATCGAGAGCATCCTGTCGGGCTGTATCACCGCCTGGTACGGCAACTGCTCCGCCCACAACCGTAAGGCTCTCCAGAGGGTAGTGAGGTCTGCACAACGCATCACCGGGGGCAAACTACCTGCCCTCCAAGACACCTACACCACCCGATGTCACAGGAAGGCCATAAAGATCATCAAGGACAACAACCACCCGGGCCACTGCCTGTTCACCCCGCTATCATCCAGAAGGCGAGGTCAGTACAGGTGCATCAAAGCTGGGACCGAGAGACTGAAAAACAGCTTCTATCTCAAGGCCATCAGACTGTTAAACAGCCACCACTAACATTGAGTGGCTGCTGCCAACACACTGACTCGACTCCAGCCACTTTAATAATGGGAATTGATGGGAAATTATGTAAAATATATTACTAGCCACTTTAAACAATGCTACCTAATATAATGTTTACATACCCTACATTATTCATCTCATATGTATATGTACAGTGCCTCGCGAAAGTATTTGGCCCCCTTGAACTTTGCGACCTTTTGCCACATTTCAGGCTTCAAACATAAAGATATAAAACTATATTTTTTTGTGAAGAATCAACAACAAGTGGGACACAATCATAAAGTGGAACGACATTTATTGGATATTTCTAACTTTTTTAAGAAATCAAAAACTGAAAAATTGGGCGTGCAAAATTATTCAGCCCCTTTACTTTCAGTGCAGCAAACTCTCTCCAGAAGTTCAGTGAGGATCTCTGAATGATCCAATGTTGACCTAAATGACTAATGATGATAAATACAATCCACCTGTGTGTAATCAAGTCTCCGTATAAATGCACCTGCACTGTGATAGTCTCAGAGGTCCGTTAAAAGCGCAGAGAGCATCATGAAGAACAAGGAACACACCAGGCAGGTCCGATATACTGTTGTGAAGAAGTTTAAAGCCGGATTTGGATACAAAAAGATTTCCCAAGCTTTAAACATCCCAAGGAGCACTGTGCAAGCGATAATATTGAAATGGAAGGAGTATCAGACCACTGCAAATCTAACAAGATCTGGCCGTCCCTAAACTTTCAGCTCATACAAGGAGAAGACTGATCAGAGATGCAGCCAAGAGGCCCATGATCACTCTGGATGAACTGCAGAGATCTACAGCTGAGGTGGGAGACTCTGTCCATATATTGCACAAATCTGGCCTTTATGGAAGAGTGGCAAGAAGAAAGCCATTTCTTAAAGATATCCATAAAAAGTGTAGTTTAAAGTTTGCCACAAGCCACCTGGGAGACACATCAAACATGTGGAAGAAGGTGCTCTGGTCAGATGAAACCAAAATTGAACTTTTTGGCAACAATGCAAAACGTTATGTTTGGCGTAAAAGCAACACAGCTCATCACCCTGAACACACCATCCCCACTGTCAAACATGGTGGTGGCAGCATCATGGTTTGGGCCTGCTTTTCTTCAGCAGGGACAGGGAAGATGGTTAAAATTGATGGGAAGATGGATGGAGCCAAATACAGGACCATTCTGGAAGAAAACCTGATGTAGTGCAAAAGACCTGAGACTGGGACGGAGATTTGTCTTCCAACAAGACAATGATCCAAAACATAAAGCAAAATCTACAATGGAATGGTTCAAAAATAAATATATCCAGGTTTTAGAATGGCCAAGTCAAAGTCCAGACCTGAATCCAATCGAGAATCTGTGGAAAGAACTGAAAACTGCTGTTCACAAATGCTCTCCATCCAACCTCACTGAGCTCGAGCTGTTTTGCAAGGAGGAATGGGAAAAAATGTCTCTCGATGTGCAAAACTGATAGAGACATACCCCAAGCGACTTACAGCTGTAATCGCAGCAAAAGGTGGTGCTACAAAGTATTAACTTAAGGGGGCTGAATAATTTTGCACGCCCAATTTTTCCGTTTTTGATTTGTTAAAAAAGTTTGAAATATCCAATAAATGTCGTTCCACTTCATGATTGTGTCCCACTTGTTGTTGATTCTTCACAAAAAAATACAGTTTTATATCTTTATGTTTGAAGCCTGAAATGTGGCAAAAGGTCGCAAAGTTCAAGGGGGCCGAATACTTTCGCAAGGCACTGTATATACTGTACTCTATATCATCTACTGCATCTTTATGTAATACATTTATCACTAGCCACTTTAACTATGCCACTTTGTTTACATACTCATCTCATATGTATATACTGCACTCAATACCATCTACTGTATCTTGCCTATGCCGCTCTGTAACATCACTCATTCATATATCTTTATGTACATATTCTTTATCCCCTTACACTTGTGTGTATAAGGTAGTAGTTTTGGAATTGTTAGCTAGATTACTTGTTGGTTATTACTGCATTGTCGGAACTAGAAGCACAAGCATTTTGCTACACTCGCATTAACATCTGCTAACCATGTGTATGTGACAAATAAAATTTGATTTGATTTTTAATTCAACAGTCTCTGGTCACTGACTGACTACGACAACATTCATTCAACAGTCTCTGGTCACCGACTGACTACGACAACATTCATTCATTCAACAGTCTCTGGTCACCGACTGACTACGACAACATTCATTCAACAGTCTCTGGTCACCGACTGACTATGACACATTCATTCATTCAACAGTCTGGTCACTGACCGACTACGACAACATTCATTCATTCAACAGTCTCTGGTCACTGACTGACTACAATAACATTCCCATGTATGTGTAGTACAGCAACCGACGACATTCTCTTTCTTGCCAGACCGCATCAGATACCTGGGCTACATTCTGTTTCAATCGATTGGATGCTAATAAGTTTTTGAATGTATTTATTTTACAATAAGATGAAAACATCATGACTGGTTGTGTTCCTGTCACATTCAAAAGTTAGGCTAATTAATTGAGTTAAAATACATGTTACTATAAAACCCGCTATAGAACCGCTAAATCAGTAATTTGGACTGCTCATGAATTAAAATTACTCTGACATTTTTATAAAATGTTTTACCCATTTCCTACATTTTTGTGATATCCAAATTGGTAGTTACAGTCTGGTCCCATCGCTGCAACTCCCCTATGGACTCGGGAGAGGTGAAGTTCGAGAGCTATGCGTCCTCAAACAAGACCCTGCCAAGCCGCACTGCTTGCTTAACCTGGAAGCCAACCACACCAATGTGTCGGAGGAAATGCCGTCTAACTGGCAACCAAAGTCAGCCTGCAGGTGCCCGGGCCGCCACAAGGAGTCGCTAGAGCACAATGGGTCAAGGAAATCCCGGCCAGCCAAACCCTCCCCTAACCCGGATGACGCTGGGCCGCCTCATGGGTCTCCTGGTCACAGCCGGCTGTCACACAGACTGGGATCTAACCCAGGGCCGTAGTGACGCCTCAAGCAAAACGATGCTGCACCACTCGGGAGGCCCTACTGTGCCATTTATAAAGTAATGCCCCACGCCTCAGTCCCAGCACCACTCTCCTTGTTAGAATCTTAATGTCATCAACAGAACTGGTGCCATAGACAGTTTTAGGAGGGCATGTCATACAGTTGAAGTCGGAAGTCTACATACACCTTAGCCAAATACATTTCAACTCCGTTTTTCACAATTGCTGACATTTAAACCTAGTAAAAATTCCCTGTCTTAAGTCAGTTAGGATCACCACTTTATTTTAAGAATATGAAATGTCAGAATAATAGAGAATTATTTATTTCAGCTTTTATTTATTTCATCACATTCCCAGTGGGTCAGAAGTTTACATGCACTCAATTAGTATTTGGTAACATTGCCTTTAAATTGTTTCACTTGGGTCAAATGTTGCGGGTAGCCTTCCACAAGCTTCCCACAATAAGTTGGGTGAATTTTGGCCCATTCCTCCTGACAGAGCTGGTGTAGCTGAGTCAGGTTTGTAGGCCTCCAAGCTCGCATACGCTTTTTCGGTTCTGCCCATACATTTTCTATTGGATTGAGGTCAGGGCTTTGTGGTGGCCACACCAATACCTTGACCTTGTTGTCCTTAAGTAATTTTGACACAACTTTGGAAGTATGCTTGGGGTCATGGTCCATTTGGAAGACACATTTGCGACCAATCCTTAACTTCCTGACTGATGTCTTGAGATGTTGCTTCAGTGTATCCGCATAATTTTCCCGCCTCATGCTGCCATCTATTTTGTGAAGTGCACCAGTTCCTCCTGCAGCAAAGCACCCCCACAACATGATGCTGCCACCGCCGTGCTTCACGGTTGGGATAGTGCTCTTCGGCTTACAAGCCTCACCCTTTTTCCTCCAAACATAACGATGGTCATTATGGCCAAACAGTTCTATTTTTGTTTCATCAGACCAGAGGACATTTGTCCAAAACGTATGATCTTTGTCCCCAAGTGCAGTTGCAAACCGTAGTCTAGCTTTTTTATGGCGGTTTTGGAGCAGTGGCTTCTTCCTTGCTGAGTGGCCTTTCAGGTTATGTCGATATAGGACTTGTTTTACTGTGGATATAGATACTTTTGTACCTGTTTCCTCCAGCATCTTCACAAGGTCCTTTGCTGTTGTTCTGGGATTGATTTGCACTTTTCGCACCAAAGTACGTTCATCTCTAGGAGACAGAACATGTCTCCTTCCAGAGCGGTATGATGGCTGCATGGTCCCATGGTGTTATACTTGCATACTATTGTTTGTTCAGATGAACATGGTACATTCAGACGATTGGAAATTGCTCCCAAGGATGAACCAGACTTGTGGAGGTCTACAATTGTTTTTCTGAGGTCTTGCCTGATTTCTTCTGATTTTCCATGATGTCAAGAATAGAGGCACTGAGTTTGAAGGTAGACCTTGAAATACATCCACAGGTACACCTCCAATTGACTCAAATGATGTAAATTAGCCTATCAGAAGCTTCTAAAGCCATGACATCATTTTCTAGAATTGTCCAAGCTGATTAAAGGAACAGTCAATTTAGTGTATGTAAACTTCTGACCCATTGGAATTGTGATACAGTGAATTATAAGTGAAATAATCTGTCTGTAAACAATTGTTGGAAAAATGACTTGTGTCATGCACAAAGTAGATCTAATATACACGGGTCGTTCTAATATACTCAGGGGTCGTTATAATATACTCATGGGTAGTTCTAATATACACAGGGTTAGTTATAATATACACAGTGGTAGTTCTAATATACACAGAGTTAGTTCTAATATACACAGGGTTAGTGACGGGGGTAGTTCTAATATACACAGGGGTACTTCTAGTGTACACAGGGGTAGTTCTAATATACACAGGGGTAGTTATAATATACACAGGGGTAGTTCTAATATACACAGGGGTAGTTCTAATATACACGGGTCGTTCTAATATATACAGGGGTCGTTCTAATATATACAGGGGTCGTTCTAATATACACCGGGGTCGTTCTAATATACACAGGGTTAGTTCTAATATACACAGGGGTAGTGACAGGGGTAGTTCTAATATACACAGGGTTAGATCTAACATACACAGGAGTAGTGGCAGGGTTAGTTCTAATATACACAGGGTTAGTTCTAATATACACAGGGTTAGTTCTAATATACACAGGGTTAGTGACAGGGGTAGTTCTAATATACACAGGGGTACTTCTAATATACACAGGGGTAGTTCTAATATACACAGGGTTAGTTCTAATATACACAGGGTTAGTTCTAATATACACAGGGGTAGTTCTAATATACACAGGGTTAGATCTAATATACACAGGGGTAGTGGCAGGGTTAGTTATAATATACACAGGGTTAGTTCTAATATACACAGGGTTAGTTCTAATATACACAGGGTTAGTGACAGGGGTAGTTCTAATATACACAGGGGTACTTCTAATATACACAGGGGTAGTTCTAATATACACAGGGTTAGTTCTAATATACACAGGGTTAGTTCTAATATACACAGGGGTAGTTCTAATATACACAGGGTTAGTTCTAATATACACAGGGGTAGTTCTAATATACACAGGGGTAGTTCTAATATACACAGGGGTAGTGACAGGGGTAGTTCTAATATACACAGGGTTCATTCTAATATACACAGGGGTCGTTGTAATATAAACAGGGGTAGTTCTAATATACACAGGGGTCGTTCTAATATACAAAGGGGTTGTTCTAATATACACAGGGGTCGTTCTAATATACACAGGGGTAGTTCTAATATACACAGGGGTCGTTCTAATATACACAGGGGTCGTTCTAATATACACGGGTCGTTCTAATATACACAGGGGTCGTTCTAATATAAACAGGGGTAGTTCTAATATACACAGGGGCCGTTCTAATATACACAGGGTTAGTTCTAATATACACAGGGTTAGTTCTAATATACACAGGGGTAGTTCTAATATACACAGGTGTCGTTCTAATATACACAGGGTTAGTTCTAATATACACAGGGGTAGTTCTAATATACACAGGGGTAGTTCTAATATACACAGGGGTAGTGACACGGGTAGTTCTAATATACACAGGTGTCGTTCTAATATACACAGGGTTCATTCTAATATACACAGGGGTCGTTGTAATATAAACAGGGGTAGTTCTAATATACACAGGGGTCGTTCTAATATAAACAAGGGTAGTTCTAATATACACAGGGGTCGTTCTAATATACACAGGGGTCATTCTAATATACACAGGGGTCGTTCTAATATACACAGGGGTAGTTCTAATATACACAGGGGTCGTTCTAATATACACAGGGGTCGTTCTAATATGCACAGGGGTCGTTCTAATATACACAGGGGTAGTTCTAATATACACAGGGGTCGTTCTAATATACACAGGGGTCGTTCTAATATGCACAGGGGTCGTTCTAATATACACAGGGGTAGTTCTAATATACACAGGGGTCGTTCTAATATACACAGGGGTCGTTCTAATATGCACAGGGGTCGTTCTAATATACACAGGGGTAGTTCTAATATACACAGGGGTCGTTCTAATATACACAGGGGTCGTTCTAATATGCACAGGGGTCGTTCTAATATACACAGGGGTAGTTCTAATATACACAGGGGTCGTTCTAATATACACAGGGGTCGTTCTAATATACACAGGGGTCGTTCTTATAAACACCGGGGTAGTTCTAATATACACAGGGGTCGTTCTAATATACACAGGGGTAGTTCGAATATACACAGGGTTAGTTCTAAAATACAAATCAAATCAAATTTATTTATATAGCCCTTCGTACATCAGCTGATATCTCAAAGTGCTGTACAGAAACCCAGCCTAAAACCCCAAACAGCAAGCAATGCAGGTGTAGAAGCACGGTGGCTAGGAAAAACTCCCTAGAATGGCCAAAACCTAGGAAGAAACCTAGAGAGGAACCAGGCTATGTGAGGTGGCCAGTCCTCTTCTGGCTGTGCTGGGTAGAGATTATAACAGAACATGGCCAAGATGTTCAAATGTTCATAAATGACCAGCATGGTCGAATAATAATAAGGCAAAACAGTTGAAACTGGAGCAGCAGCACGGTCAGGTGGACTGGGGACAGCAAGGAGTCATCATGTCAGGTAGTCCTGGGGCATGGTCCTAGGGCTCAGGTCCTCCGAGAGAGAGAAAGAGAGAACGCACACTTAGATTCACACAGGACACCGAATAGGACAGGAGAAGTACTCCAGATATAACAAACTGACCCTAGCCCCCCGACACATAAACTACTGCAGCATAAATACTGGAGGCTGAGACAGGAGTGGTCAGAAGACACTGTGGCCCCATCTGAGGACACCCCCGGACAGGGCCAAATAGGAAGGATATAACCCCACCCACTTTGCCAAAGCACAGCCCCCACACCACTAGAGGGATATCTTCAACCACCAACTTACCATCCTGAGACAAGAGTCAAGAGTAGAGTCCGAAAGGTACAGAACGGCAGGCAGGCTCAGGGTCAGGGCAGGCAGAGGTCAGTAATGCAGGGTGGTGTTACAAGGTAGAGAATAGCAGGCAGGCTCAGGGCAGGCAGAATGGTCAAAACCAGGAAAACTAGAAAACAGGAACTAGCGAAAGACAGTAATTTACAGTGACTGCCTACCTGGCCAAACTCGGACGACGCTGGGCCAAATGTGCGCTGCCCTGTGGGACTCCCAATCACGGCAGGTTGTGATACAGCCTCGATTCAAACCAGGGACTGTGGTAATGGCTCTTGCACTGAGATGCAGTTCCTTAGACCGCTGCGCCACTCGGGAGCCTGAGTGGATGTAAATAAATGTAAATAGCGGAGTAGAGTATTTATTATAAGATACTAGGGTATTTATTATAAGATGGTAGGGTATTTGTTGTCATTTATTTATTTTATTCTTTGACGAAGAAAAAAAAAAGCTACGGCTAAGGGAGTTATAGTCCAGTCTAGTAGGTAGCGGTAATGCAACATTTATTGGATGCCAACCGCCGTTAAACCTCATCGAAGAAGAAGGACCGTGTGCAAACCGCGCGTGACGCAGAAAGGAGGGAGGGACCGATAACAAACAAACAGGAACAGTCACTTAGCTGAGGTGAGTGGCTGCATTAAAGGACAGAAATCTCAACAATTACACGGTGGAAGATATGTTAAAAAAAAACTTAACATGTGTCGTACAGAGTCGCAGTCTGTCTGAAGTACGAACACAATGTAAATGCAAGGCGAGCTGTTTTTGTGGTTCCGTGACTAACTAAACATATTTTCTGACAGCGCACTTTGGCCTAATGCGTCAGGCTGCACGCGGGAAAGACACAGGATTTAATTATTGATTTTCCAGTCCAGACTTAGTCTCGAAAGAAATATATTGCCCGCACATTTTTTGGTGTTGTAAAATTGATCTCCTCTTTGTTTTGGTGTAGCTTCCCAATTAGCCTGTTAGTTAGCTATATTCAGTGGTATGTTATGGTCGAGTCCACGTGCGCGCGTGGTGCGCGGTCCTGTTTAAACGTTCCTAATGTAATGGGCACCTGGGCGACGTGGTCCGGGTCCATGTGGGAAATAGCTTCCCAATTTATAGCTAGTATCCTACTTTGTTGTGGTTGACATTTTTGCTTTGACGACATCCTGAACATCTGCTGAGGGGGTTTGGTTGTGTGTATTTGTTTACCATTGTGAGTTAGCAGCAAGCTACATTAGCATGTTTTGTAAACACACTTTATGTTGGAAGTTGCCTGTGAAAGATAATGAATTGCTATGACATTGTCATATCATTTTATTGGTCGCATACACATATTTAGCAGTTGTTATTGCGGGTGTAGCCAAAATGCTTGTTCCTAGCTCCAGCAGTGTAGGTTAAATAAAACGGTGAATTATTAGATATTACCTTTTATTTAACCAGGCAACAATATACACATCTAGAAGTAAAATAATGTAATTAAGAAATATATACATTTTGGGGTTTTCGTTTATTTTCTAAATTGTAGAATAATAGTGAAGACATCAACACTATGAAATAACACACATGGAATAATGTAGTACCTAAAAAAGTGTTATACAAATATTTTATATTTGAGATTCTTCAAAGTAGCCACCCTTTGCCTTGACAGCTTTGCACACTCTTGGCATTCTCTCAACCAGCTTCATAAGGTAGTCACCTGGAATACATTTGAATTAACAGGTGTACATCTGGGGAATTTCTTTCTTTCCTTATTGCGTTTGAGCCAATCGGTTGTGTTGTGACAAGGTAGGGGTGGAATACAGAAGATAGCCCTATTGGGTAAAAGACCAAAATATATTATGGCAAGAACAGCTCAAATAAGCAAAGAGAAACGACAGTCCATCATTTACTTTAACATATGAAGGTCAGTCAATCTGGAACATTTCGAGAACTTTGAAAGCTTCTTTAAGTGCAGTTGCCAAAACCATCAATCTCTATGATGAAACGGGGTCTCATGAGTACCACCACAGGAAAGGAAGACCCAGAGTTACCTCTGCTGCAGAGGATAAGTTCATTAGAGTTACCAGCCTCAGAAATAGGTGACCTGGGTCCAGTCACCTGACATCAACCCAATTTGAGATGGTTTGGTATGAGTCGGACCGCACAGTGAAGGAAAAGCAGCCAACAAGTGTTCATGAATTCAAGACTGTTGGAAAAGCATTCCGACTGAAGCTGGTTGAGAGAATGCCAAGAGTGACAGCAAAGCTGTCATCAAGGCAAAGGGTTGCTACTTTGAAGAATCATTTCAGTTTTTTTGAGATCTTAGGCTTGTGTGCAGCTGCTCGGGCCATGGAAACCCATTTCATGAAGCTCCCGACTAAGTTTTAAAAAAAAATTCTGAACAGTGGGTTAACTGCCTTGTTCAGGGGCAGTTTGGAACTCGGTAGTGAGTGTTAGTGAGTGTTGCAGCTGAGAATAGACTATTTTTACGTGCTACCCGCTTCAGCACTTGGCAGTCCTAATTCTGAGCTTGTGTGGCCTACTACTTCTTGCTCCTTGACGTTTCAACTTCACAATAGAGTGTACCGGGGCAGTGAACGCCTGCTCGTCGAACATCTTATTTCAAAATCGTGGGCATTAATGGGGAGTTTTTTTGTGCAGATTTTGGCATATTCACATGAATATCTGTCGCTAATTAGATTGAAACTTAGCATCTGAAAACATCAGTGACAGAAACAGAGGAACACGTTTGACCTTATTTCACTTTAAGGATGTCTGATGACCGTAAAACACCCTCAGGACTTTCTCATGAGGTGGCAGCGTAGCCTAGTGGTTAGAGCGAAAGGTTGCAAGATCGAATCCCCGAGCTGACAAGGTACAAATATGTCGTTCTGCCCCTGAACAGGCAGTTAACCCACTGTTCCTTGGCCCTCATTGAAAATAAGAATTTGTTCTTAACTGACTTGCCAAGGTAAATAAAGGTAAAATAAAAAAAAATACTTGTTGGAAATACAATGTCACATCACTCTTACTTTGGTAGAGTGAGGAATAACCATCGTCAAGAGCAAATATGAACACACTGATTTTGGCGGGCTTCATTAAGGCTGTCCCACACAATTGAACGTTCTACGCATGGCACTTGCTTTACATTTGGGCTCATAGCATAAATATCATAACAGACAGTATTGGGATTTTTTAGACATGGTTAACAACTTCCACATTCATATTTTCAAATGATTTCTGTGTTTTGACGACCACATTATTGGCATTTAGTGAAAATAGATTTGATCACTGCTTTTCTCACAAAGCTTCCATTGTTTGTTCCGTCACTTAACACCCTACTATTGGACAAATTCAGGTAGGCCTCTCCACGTTTCGCTTGCTAACGTTTCGCAACAGAATCGGCGGTATGAATACGCCTGTCATGCTGCTTACACGTATGCTTGCCAGAAGCTAGCTAGCTACCTACCTACCACTCTGACGGTTAAATTCACCAGGCTTCAGAACCCTATGGGGATAGAAGATTCTCTGTAACCCAGATGTTAGTTTGGTGAGCTACGCAGACTCTCCCTGGGAGATTGTTATAGGTGCTTGTGCTGTGAGGAATCCACCCATAGCTGGTGTTGCTGTGAGGAATCCACCCATAGCTGGTGTTGCTGTGAGGAATCCACCCATAGCTGGTGTTGCTGTGAGGAATCCACCCATAGCTGGTGTTGCTGTGAGGAATCCACCCATAGCTGGTGTTGCTGTGAGGAATCCACCCATAGCTGGTGTTGCTGTGAGGAATCCACCCATAGCGGGTGTTGCTGTGAGGAATCCACCCATAGCGGGTGTTGCTGTGAGGAATCCACCCATAGCTGGTGTTGCTGTGAGGAATCCACCCATAGCGGGTGGTGCTGTGAGGAATCCACCCATAGCTGGTGTTGCTGTGAGGAATCCACCCATAGCTGGTGTTGCTGTGATGAATCCACCCATAGCTGGTGTTGCTGTGAGGAATCCACCCATAGCGGGTGGTGCTGTGAGGAATCCACCCATAGCTGGTGTTGCTGTGAGGAATCCACCCATAGCTGGTGTTGCTGTGAGGAATCCACCCATAGCTGGTGTTGCTGTGAGGAATCCACCCATAGCGGGTGGTGCTGTGAGGAATCCACCCATAGCGGGTGTTGCTGTGAGGAATCCACCCATAGCTGGTGTTGCTGTGATGAATCCACCCATAGCTGGTGTTGCTGTGAGGAATCCACCCATAGCTGGTGTTGCTGTGATGAATCCACCCATAGCTGGTGTTGCTGTGAGGAATCCACCCATAGCGGGTGTTGCTGTGATGAATCCACCCATAGCGGGTGTTGCTGTGAGGAATCCACCCATAGCGGGTGGTGCTGTGAGGAATCCACCCATAGCGGGTGGTGCTGTGAGGAATCCACCCATAGCGGGTGGTGCTGTGAGGAATCCACCCATAGCGGGTGTTGCTGTGAGGAATCCACCCATAGCGGGTGGTGCTGTGAGGAATCCACCCATAGCTGGTGTTGCTGTGATGAATCCACCCATAGCTGGTGTTGCTGTGAGGAATCCACCCATAGCGGGTGTTGCTGTGAGGAATCCACCCATAGCGGGTGTTGCTGTGAGGAATCCACCCATAGCGGGTGGTGCTGTGAGGAATCCACCCATAGCGGGTGGTGCTGTGAGGAATCCTTGAAAAAGAAAAGGAGTGCTTCACATTCTAGGAGCTCAGATGCAATCATTTAATGACCTAATACCCAACGTTTCCACAGACAAGCTGTCTTCACGGTATAATGACAAACACTTGGGTCACTAGTTTATATAGTGTCAAAGGACACACAGGTGTCTGTAATCATGGCCGGGTGTGGCCTGATATCATTGGTTAATTCTAAGATATAAAAATAACATACAAAAAACTCATTAATAGCATACGATCATAGATACCATTTGGCTACATAGGCCTACAAACATTTACAATGAATAGCAAAAACACAATCACAAGAATGGCTTCAGATCAAAGTCTACGTTGAGACCGAAGGGAGCAAAGGGTCTTTAAATTAAAGATCCATGCAGCCTCTCGTTTTAACAATAAATTGTCGAGGTCACCCCCTCCTAGGGAGGGTGACATGTTCGATGACGATATAACGTAGGGACAAAATCGAATGGTTTTCTTCCAAAAAGTGGTCCGCAACTGTAAGTTGAGTTTTTGCACGATGCTCCCACATTCGTACTTTAAATTTGCGCTTTGTTTTACCGACATAATTTTGACCACAAGGACAAGTTATAATATAAATAACTGGATCCAATCTTGCCACCTTACAGTTAACTATTCCAACGCAATAACGACCTGCCTCTCTCTCTCGTTGCACTACACAAGGAGACTTGCCTGTTACACGAATGCAGTAAGCCAAGGTAAGTTGCTAGCTAGCATTAAACTTATCTTATAAAACACAATCAATCATAATCACTAGTTAACTACACATGGTTTATATTTTATTTTACCTTTATTTAACTAGGCAAGTATTACTAGATATTATCTAGTGTGTCCTGCGTTGCATATAATCTGACTGAGCATACAAGTATCTGACTGAGCGGTGGTAGGCAGAAACAGGCGCGTAAACATTCATTCAAACAGCACTTTCGTGCGTTTTGCCAGCAGCTCTTCGTTGTGCGTCAAGCATTGCGCTGTTTATGACTTCAAGCCTATCAACTCCCAAGATGAGGCTGGTGTAACCGAAGTGAAATGGCTAGCTAGTTAGCGTGCGCTAATAGCATTTCAAACGTCACTGGCTCTGAGCCTTCTAGTAGTTGTTCCCCTTGCTCTGCATGGGTAACGCTGCTTCGATGGTGGCTGTTGTCGTTGTGTTGCTGGTTCGAGCCCAGGGAGGAGCGAGGAGAGGGACGGAAGCTATACTGTTACACTGGCAATACTAAAGTGCCTATAAGAACATCCAATAGTCAAAGGTTAATGAAATACACATGGTATAGAGGGAAATAGTCCTATAATTCCTATAATAACTACAACCTAAAACTTCTTACCTGGGAATATTGAAGACTCATGTTAAAAGGAACCACCAGCTTTTCATACAGTGGGGCAAAAAAAGTATTTAGTCAGCCACCAATTGTGCAAGTTCTCCCACTTAAAAAGATGAGAGAGGCCTGTAATTTTCATCATAGGTACACTTCAACTATGACAGACAAAATGAGAAGACAAAAAATCCAGAAAATCACATTGTAGGATTTTTAATGAATTTATTTGCAAATTATGGTGGAAAGTAAGTATTTGGTCAATAACAAAAGTTTATCTCAATACTTTGTTATATACCCTTTGTTGGCAATGACAGAGGTCAAATGTTTTCTGTAAGTCTTCACAAGGTTTTCACACACTGTTGCTGGTATTTTGGCCCATTCCTCCACGCAGATCTCCTCTAGAGCAGTGATGTTTTGAGGCTGTTGCTGGGCAGCATGGACTTTCAACTCCCTCTAAAGATGTTCAATGGGGTTGAGATCTGGAGACTGGCTAGGCCACTCCAGGACCTTGAAATGCTTCTTACGAAGCCACTCCTTCGTTGCCCAGGCGGTGTGTTTGGGATCATTGTCATGCTGAAAGACCCAGCCACGTTTCATCTTCAATGCCCTTGCTGATGGTAGGCTTTGTTACTTTGGTCCCAGCTCTCTGCAGGTCATTCACTCGGTCCCCCCCGTGTGGTTCTGGGATTTTTGCTCACCGTTCTTGTGATCATTTTGACCCCACGGGGTGAGATCAGTGGTCTTGTATGTCTTCCATTTCCTAATAATTGCTCCCATAGTTGATTTCTTCAAACCAAGCTGCTTACTTATTGCAGAGTCAGTCTTCCCAGCCTGGTGCAGGTCTACAATTTTGTATCTGGTGTCCCTTGACAGCTATTTGGTCTTGGACATAGTGGAGTTTGGAGTGTGACTGTTTGAGGTAGTGGACAGGTGTCTTTTATACTGATAACAAGTTCAAACAGGTGCCATTAATACAGTTAACGAGTGGAGGACAGAGGAGCCTCTTAAAGAAGAAGTCTGTGAGAGCCAGAAATCTTGCTTGTTTGTAGGTGACCAAATACTTATTTTCCACCATAATTTGCAAATAAATTAATAAAAAATCCTACAATGTGATTTTTCTGGGTTTTTTTCTCATTTTGTCTGTCATAGTTGAAGTGTACCTATGATGAAAATTACAGGCCTCTCTCATCTTTTTAAGTGGGAGAACTTGCACAATTGGTGGCTGACTAAATACTTTTTTGCCCCACTGTATGTTCTGAGCATCGGACTGAAACGGTAGCTTTCTTATTGCACTTTTACTTTCTTCTCCAACACTTTGTTTTTGCATTATTTAAACCAAATTGAACATGTTTCATTATTTATTTGAGGCTAAATTGATTTTATTGATGTATTATATTAAGTTAAAATAAGTGTTCATTCAGTATTGTAATAATTGTCATTATTACAAATACATTTTTAAAAAGTTGTCCGATTTTAATCGGTATTGGCTTTTTTGGGTCTCCAATAATTGGTATCGGCGTTGAAAAATCATAATCGGGAAATTTTGGGGTGGTAAATCAGTTTACCAATTGATCTCTGCAATTACTGCCCCGTGAGAATACGAACAAGGGGAGAGTCCGAAAAAACAATACCGATACGGTCATCGGATCTTAGAATGTGCCGATGTTTGAATGGTTACCTTAATTTGTTCAGAGCACTTTGAATAGTGGGTAGTTAGAACTGTTGGATTCTGGGTTAAACTTGGAACATTGCTATGCGAGAGACATGATACACCAGAAGTAAGACTATAGTATCTGATGGGTGATAGAGACTGGTTTTTACATCAGAAGTTAATGGTTATCTCTATGAACCAGATGGCTTTGAAATGTGCTGAGTAGACGGGAGAAAGTCACAGGATTGCTATGGGGGATACGGGTGGAGGTATTTGGATTAGGTTGTAGGGTTAGTGATCTGACTACGTCTGTCTCTCTCTCAGGTTGTAGGGTTAGTGATCTGACTATGTCTGTCTCTCTCTCAGGTTGTAGGGTTAGTGATCTGACTATGTCTGTCTCTCTCTCAGGTTGTAGGGTTAGTGATCTGACTATGTCTGTCTCTCTCTCAGGTTGTAGGGTTAGTGATCTGACTATGTCTGTCTCTCTCTCAGGTTGTAGGGTTAGTGATCTGACTATGTCTGTCTCTCTCTCAGGTTGTAGGGTTAGTGATCTGACTATGTCTGTCTCTCTCTCAGGTTGTAGGGTTAGTGATCTGACTATGTCTGTCTCTCTCTCAGGTTGTAGGGTTAGTGATCTGACTATGTCTGTCTCTCTCTCAGGTTGTAGGGTTAGTGAAATGACTGTGTCTGTCTCTCGGATTGTAGGAACACGTGGAGATGAGTAGTAATGAGTGTTTTGGATGCGGCCGCACCGGCCACTGGATCAAGAACTGTCCGAATGCCGGGCGGGGACGAGGCAAGGGCCGCGGGAGGGGGAAAGGTAAGGTACTGACTACATTACAGGGTAGTGATCAATAGACGGGGAAAGGTACTGACTACATTACAGGGTAGTGATCAATAGATGGGGAAAGGTACTGACTACATTACAGGGTGGTGATCAATAGACAGGGAAAGGTACTGACTACATTACAGGGTAGTTATCAATAGACGTGGAAAGGTACTGACTACATTACAGGGTAGTGATCAATAGACGGGGAAGGTAAGGTACTGACTACATTACAGGGTAGTGATTAATAGACTGGGAAAGGTACTGACTACATTACAGGGTGGTGATCAATAGACTGGGAAAGGTAAGGTACTGACTACATTACAGGGTAGTGATCAATAGATGGGGAAAGGTACTGACTACATTACAGGGTGGTGATCAATAGACGGGGAAAGGTAAGGTACTGACTACATTACAGGGTAGTGATCAATAGATGGGGAAGGTAAGGTACTGACTACATTACAGGGTAGTGATCAATAGATTGGGAAAGGTAAGGTACTGACTACATTACAGGGTAGTGATCAATAGACTGGGAAAGGTACTGACTACATTACAGGGTGGTGATCAATAGATGTTGAAAGGTACTGACTACATTACAGGGTAGTGATCAATAAACGGGGAAAGGTACTGACCACATTACAGGGTAGTGATCAATAGACGGGGAATGGTACTGACTACATTACAGGGTAGTGATCAATAGATTGGGAAAGGTAAGGTACTGACTACATTACAGGGTAGTGCTCAATAGACTGGGAAAGGTACTGACTACATTACAGGGTATTGATCAATAGATGGGGAAAGGTACTGACTACATTACAGGGTAGTGATCAATAGACTGGGAAAGGTACTGACTACATTACAGGGTGGTGATCAATAGATGTTGAAAGGTACTGACTACATTACAGGGTAGTGATCAATAAACGGGGAAAGGTACTGACTACATTACAGGGTAGTGATCAATAGACGGGGAATGGTACTGACTACATTACAGGGTAGTGATCAATAGACGGGGAACGGTACTGACTACATTACAGGGTAGTGATCAATAGACTGTGAAAGGTAAGGTACTGACTACATTACAGGCTGGTGATCAATAGACAGGGAAAGGTACTGACTACATTACAGGGTAGTGATCAATAGATGTTGAAAAGTACTGACTACATTACAGGGTGGTGATCAATAGATGGGGAAAGGTAAGGTACTGACTACATTACAGGGTGGTGATCAATAGACGTGGAAAGGTAAGGTACTGACTACATTACAGGGTGGTGATCAATAGATGGGGAAAGGTACTGACTACATTACAGGGTATTGATCAATAGATGGGGAAAGGTACTGACTACATTACAGGGTAGTGATCAATAAACGGGGAAAGGTACTGACTACATTACAGGGTAGTGATCAATAGACGGGGAACGGTACTGACTACATTACAGGGTAGTGATCAATAGACTGTGAAAGGTAAGGCACTGACTACATTACAGGGTGGTGATCAATAGACGGGGAAAGGTACTGACTACATTACAGGGTAGTGATCAATAGATGTTGAAAGGTACTGACTACATTACAGGGTGGTGATCAATAGATGGGGAAAGGTACTGACTACATTACAGGGTGGTGATCAATAGATGGGGAAAGGTAAGGTACTGACTACATTACAGGGTGGCGATCAATAGATGGGGAAAGGTACTGACTACATTACAGGGTAGTGATCAATAGATGTTGAAAGGTACTGACTACATTACAGGGTAGTGATCAATAGATGGGGAAAGGTACTGACTACATTACAGGGTGGTGATCAATAGATGGGGAAAGGTAAGGTACTGACTACATTACAGGGTGGTGATCAATAGACTGGGAAAGGTAAGGTAGTGACTACATTACAGGGTAGTGATCAATAGATGTTGAAAGGTACTGACTACATTACAGGGTGGTGATCAATAGACGGGGAAAGGTAAGGTACTGACTACATTACAGGGTGGTGATCAATAGACGTGGAAAGGTAAGGTACTGACTACATTACAGGGTAGTGATCAATAGACAGGGAAAGGTACTGACTACATTACAGGGTACTGATAAATAGCCTGGGAAAGGTACTGACTACATTACAGGTTAGTGATCAATAGACTGGGAAAGGTACTGACTACATTACAGGTTAGTGATCAATAGACTGGGAAAGGTACTGACTACATTACAGGGTAGTGATCAATAGATGGGGAAAGGTACTGACTACATTACAGGGTAGTGATCAATAGACAGGGAAAGGTACTGACTACATTACAGGGTAGTGATCAATAGACGGGGAAAGGTACTGACTACATTACAGGGTAGTGATCAATAGATGTTGAAAGGTACTGACTACATTACAGGGTAGTGATCAATAGATGGGGAAAGGTACTGACTACATTACAGGGTGGTGATCAATAGATGGGGAAAGGTAAGGTACTGACTACATTACAGGGTGGTGATCAATAGACTGGGAAAGGTAAGGTAGTGACTACATTACAGGGTGGTGATCAATAGACGGGGAAAGGTAAGGTACTGACTACATTACAGGGTGGTGATCAATAGACGTGGAAAGGTAAGGTACTGACTACATTACAGGGTAGTGATCAATAGACGTGGAAAGGTACTGACTACATTACAGGGTACTGATCAATAGACAGGGAAAGGTACTGACTACATTACAGGGTAGTGATCAATAGACGGGGAAAGGTACTGACTACATTACAGGGTAGTGATCAATAGATGTTGAAAGGTACTGACTACATTACAGGGTGGTGATCAATAGACGGGGAAAGGTAAGGTACTGACTACATTACAGGGTGGTGATCAATAGACGTGGAAAGGTAAGGTACTGACTACATTACAGGGTAGTGATCAATAGACAGGGAAAGGTACTGACTACATTACAGGGTACTGATAAATAGCCTGGGAAAGGTACTGACTACATTACAGGTTAGTGATCAATAGACTGGGAAAGGTACTGACTACATTACAGGTTAGTGATCAATAGACTGGGAAAGGTACTGACTACATTACAGGGTAGTGATCAATAGATGGGGAAAGGTACTGACTACATTACAGGGTAGTGATCAATAGACAGGGAAAGGTACTGACTACATTACAGGGTAGTGATCAATAGACGGGGAAAGGTACTGACTACATTACAGGGTAGTGATCAATAGATGTTGAAAGGTACTGACTACATTACAGGGTAGTGATCAATAGATGGGGAAAGGTACTGACTACATTACAGGGTGGTGATCAATAGATGGGGAAAGGTAAGGTACTGACTACATTACAGGGTGGTGATCAATAGACTGGGAAAGGTAAGGTAGTGACTACATTACAGGGTGGTGATCAATAGACGGGGAAAGGTAAGGTACTGACTACATTACAGGGTGGTGATCAATAGACGTGGAAAGGTAAGGTACTGACTACATTACAGGGTAGTGATCAATAGACGTGGAAAGGTACTGACTACATTACAGGGTACTGATCAATAGACAGGGAAAGGTACTGACTACATTACAGGGTAGTGATCAATAGACGGGGAAAGGTACTGACTACATTACAGGGTAGTGATCAATAGATGTTGAAAGGTACTGACTACATTACAGGGTAGTGATCAATAGATGGGGAAAGGTACTGACTACATTACAGGGTGGTGATCAATAGATGGGGAAAGGTAAGGTACTGACTACATTACAGGGTGGTGATCAATAGACTGGGAAAGGTAAGGTAGTGACTACATTACAGGGTGGTGATCAATAGACGGGGAAAGGTAAGGTACTGACTACATTACAGGGTGGTGATCAATAGACGTGGAAAGGTAAGGTACTGACTACATTACAGGGTAGTGATCAATAGACAGGGAAAGGTACTGACTACATTACAGGGTACTGATAAATAGCCTGGGAAAGGTACTGACTACATTACAGGGTAGTGATCAATAGATGGGGAAAGGTACTGACTACATTACAGGGTGGTGATCAATAGATGTTGAAAGGTACTGACTACATTACAGGGTGGTGATCAATAGATGGGGAAAGGTACTGACTACATTACAGGGTGGTGATCAATAGATGGGGAAAGGTAAGGTACTGACTACATTACAGGGTGGCGATCAATAGATGGGGAAAGGTACTGACTACATTACAGGGTAGTGATCAATAGACGGGGAAAGGTACTGACTACATTACAGGGTAGTGATCAATAGACTGGGAAAGGTACTGACTACATTACAGGTTAGTGATCAATAGACTGGGAAAGGTACTGACTACATTACAGGTTAGTGATCAATAGACTGGGAAAGGTACTGACTACATTACAGGGTAGTGATCAATAGATGGGGAAAGGTACTGACTACATTACAGGGTAGTGATCAATAGACGTGGAAAGGTACTGACTACATTACAGGGTAGTGATCAATAGACAGGGAAAGGTACTGACTACATTACAGGGTAGTGATCAATAGACGGGGAAAGGTACTGACTACATTACAGGGTAGTGATCAATAGATGTTGAAAGGTACTGACTACATTACAGGGTAGTGATCAATAGATGGGGAAAGGTACTGACTACATTACAGGGTGGTGATCAATAGATGGGGAAAGGTAAGGTACTGACTACATTACAGGGTGGTGATCAATAGACTGGGAAAGGTAAGGTAGTGACTACATTACAGGGTAGTGATCAATAGATGTTGAAAGGTACTGACTACATTACAGGGTGGTGATCAATAGACGGGGAAAGGTAAGGTACTGACTACATTACAGGGTGGTGATCAATAGACGTGGAAAGGTAAGGTACTGACTACATTACAGGGTAGTGATCAATAGACAGGGAAAGGTACTGACTACATTACAGGGTACTGATAAATAGCCTGGGAAAGGTACTGACTACATTACAGGGTAGTGATCAATAGATGGGGAAAGGTACTGACTACATTACAGGGTGGTGATCAATAGACTGGGAAAGGTACTGACTACATTACAGGGTAGTGATCAATAGATGGGGAAAGGCACTGACTACATTACAGGGTAGTTATCAATAGACGTGGAAAGGTACTGACTACATTACAGGGTAGTGATCAATAGACGGGGAAAGGTTAGGTACTGACTACATTACAGGGTAGTGATCAATAGACTGGGAAAGGTAAGGTACTGACTACATTACAGGGTAGTTATCAATAGACTTGGAAATGTACTGACTACATTACAGGGTAGTGATCAATAGATGGGGAAAGGTAAGGTACTGACTACATTACAGGGTAGTGATCAATAGACGTGGAAAGGTAAGGTACTGACTACATTACAGGGTAGTGATCAATAGACTGGGAAAGGTACTGACTACATTACAGGGTAGTGATCAATAGATGTTGAAAGGTACTGACTACATTACAGGGTATTGATCAATAGATGGGGAAAGGTACTGACTACATTACAGGGTAGTGATCAATAGACTGGGAAAGGTACTGACTACATTACAGGGTAGTGATCTATAGATGGGGAAAGGTACTGACTACATTACAGGGTAGTGATCAATAGACTGGGAAAGGTACTGACTACATTACAGGGTAGTGATCAATAGACAGGGAAAGGTACTGACTACATTACAGGGTACTGATAAATAGCCTGGGAAAGGTACTGACTACATTACAGGGTAGTGATCAATAGACAGGGAAAGGTACTGACTACATTACAGGGTACTGATAAATAGCCTGGGAAAGGTACTGACTACATTACAGGGTAGTGATCAATAGATGGGGAAAGGTACTGACTACATTACAGGGTAGTGATCAATAGACTGGGAAAGGTACTGACTACATTACAGGGTAGTGATCAATAGATGGGGAAAGGTACTGACTACAATACAGACCCGCGCTGTGTTCAGTACGGCTCACTTTGAACCTGAACGTGAAGTCTTGTAGTTTTCTATCTTCCCATATAACTCAGTTTCAAGCTTTCTGTCCTGTTTGGTCTTACTGAGCATGGCCCTGGCTAGCTCTGAGGGTGCTAACAACTGTGGTCGTGTGCTAACTTCTAAATCGATTCCTGGCAAAGCAATGTTGATTTAATAATGTTATTCCTTTTCCTCAGATCTGTTCTGCTATCGCTGTGGCGAGCCTGGGCATGTTGCCAGGGACTGTGAGAGGACTGAGGATGGTAAGCATTTCAACACCTGCTTTACTAGTCTATTGCTTTGTCATAAGTAACATGTTCCTCTGGTGATTCTTCCATCCCAGCGTGCTACAACTGTGGTCGTGGAGGACACATTTCCAGAGACTGTAAGGAGCCCAAGAAGGAGAGGGAACAGGTGTGTTAGAACTATGGCAAGGCCAGTGTATTATAATGTTATTATGTTAGAACTAGGGCAAGGCCAGTGTATTATAATGTTATTATTTTAGAACTAGGGCAAGGCCATTGTGTTGTAGTGTTAGAACTAGGGCGAGGCCGGTGTGTTGTAGTGTTAGAACTAGGGCTAGGCCATTGTGTTGTAGTGTTAGAACTAGGGCGAGGCCATTGTGTTCTAGTGTTAGAACTAGGGCGAGGCCATTGTGTTCTAGTGTTAGAACTAGGGCGAGGCCGGTGTGTTGTAGTGTTAGAACTAGGGCGAGTCCAGTGTGTTGTAGTGTTAGAACTAGGGCAAGGCCAGTGTGTTGTAGTGTTAGTTCTAGGACGAGGCCGGTGTGTTGTAGTGTTAGAACTAGGGCGAGGCCGGTGTGTTGTAGTGTAGTATTAGAACTAGGGCGAGCCCGGTGTGTCGTAGTGTTAGTTCTAGGGCGAGGCCGGTGTGTTGTAGTGTTAGTTCTAGGGCGAGGCCGGTGTGTTGTAGTGTTAGAACTAGGGCGAGGCCGGTGTGTTGTAGTGTTAGAACCAGGGCGAGCCCGGTGTGTCGTAGTGTTAGTT
The DNA here is from genome assembly GCF_013265735.2 of Oncorhynchus mykiss. Taxonomy (NCBI): domain Eukaryota; kingdom Metazoa; phylum Chordata; class Actinopteri; order Salmoniformes; family Salmonidae; genus Oncorhynchus; species Oncorhynchus mykiss. The sequence goes on from NC_048571.1 coordinate 90,533,687, forward strand.
CTAGGACGAGGCCGGTGTGTTGTAGTGTTAGAACTAGGGCGAGGCCGGTGTGTTGTAGTGTTAGAACTAGGGCGAGGCCGGTGTGTTGTAGTGTTAGAACCAGGGCAAGCCTAGTGTGTTATAGTGTTAGAACTAGGGCGAGGCCGGTCTGTTGTAGTGTTAGAACCAGGGCAAGCCCAGTGTGTTGTAGTATTAGAACTAGGGCGAGGCCGGTGTGTTGTAGTGTAGTGTTAGAACTAGGGCGAGGCCGGTGTGTTGTAGTGTAGTATTAGAACTAGGGCGAGTCCAGTGTGTTGTAGTGTAGTATTAGAACTAGGGCGAGGCCGGTGTGTTGTCGTGTTAGAACTAGGGCGAGGCCGGTGTGTTGTAGTGTTAGAACTAGGGCGAGGCCAGTGTGTTGTCGTGTTAGAACTAGGGCGAGGCCGGTGTGTTGTCGTGTTAGAACTAGGGCGAGAACGGTGTGTTTAGTGTTAGAACTAGGGCGAGGTCGGTGTGTTGTAGTGTTAGAACTAGGGCGAGGCCGGTGTGTTGTAGTGTTGGAACTAGGGCGAGGCCAGTGTGTTGTCGTGTTAGAACTATGCCGGTGTGTTGTAGTGTTAGAACTAGGGCGAGGCCGGTGTGTTGTAGTGTGGTATTAGAACTAGGGCGAGGCCGGTGTGTTGTAGTGTAATATTAGAACTAGGGCGACGCTGGTGTGTTTGTAGTGTTAGTTCTAGGGCGAGGCCGGTGTGTTGTAGTGTAGTATTAGAACTAGGGCGACGTTGGTGTGTTTGTAGTGTTAGTTCTAGGGCGAGGCCGGTGTGTTGTAGTGTTAGAACTAGGGCGAGGCCAGTGTGTTGTCGTGTAGTATTAGAACTAGGGCGAGGCCGGTGTGTTGTAGTGTAGTATTAGAACTAGGGCGAGGCCGGTGTGTTGTAGTGTAGTATTAGAACTAGGGCGACGTTGGTGTGTTTGTAGTGTTAGTTCTAGGGCGAGGCCGGTGTGTTGTAGTGTTAGAACTAGGGCGAGGCCAGTGTGTTGTCGTGTTAGAACTATGCCGGTGTGTTGTAGTGTTAGAACTAGGGCGAGGCCGGTGTGTTGTAGTATTAGAACTAGGGCGACGCTGGTGTGTTTGTAGTGTTAGTTCTAGGGCGAGGCCGGTGTGTTGTAGTTTAGTATTAGAACTAGGGCGAGGCCGGTGTGTTGTAGTGTAATATTAGAACTAGGGTGAGGCCGGTGTGTTGTAGTGTAATATTAGAACTAGGGCGAGGCCGGTGTGTTGTAGTGTAATATTAGAACTAGGGCGAGGCCGGTGTGTTGTAGTGTACTGTTAGAACTAGGGCGAGGCCGGTGTGTTGTAGTATTAGAACTAGGGCGAGGCCGGTGTGTTGTAGTGTTAGAACTAGGGCGAGGCCGGTGTGTTGTAGTGTTAGAACCAGGGCGACCCCAGTGTGTCGTTGTGTTAGTTCTAGGGCGAGGCCGGTGTGTTGTAGTGTTAGAACTAGGGCGAGGCCGGTGTGTTGTAGTGTTAGAACTAGGGCGAGGCCGGTGTGTTGTAGTGTTAGAACCAGGGCAAGCCCAGTGTGTTGTTGTGTTAGTTCTAGGGCGAGGCCGGTGTGTTGTAGTGTTAGTTCTAGGGCGAGGCCGGTGTGTTGTAGTGTAGTATTAGAACTAGGGCGAGGCCGGTGTGTTGTAGTGTAGTATTAGAACTAGGGCGAGGCCGGTGTGTTGTAGTGTAGTATTAGAACTAGGGCGAGGCCGGTGTGTTGTAGTGTAGTATTAGAACTAGGGCGAGGCCGGTGTGTTGTAGTGTTAGAACTAGGGCGAGGCCGGTGTGTTGTAGTGTTAGAACCAGGGCGAGGCCAGTGTGTTGTCGTGTTAGAACTAGGGCGAGGCCGGTGTGTTTAGTGTTAGAACTAGGGCGAGGTCGGTGTGTTGTAGTGTTAGAACTAGGGTGAGGCCGGTGTGTTGTAGTGTTGGAACTAGGGCGAGGCCAGTGTGTTGTCGTGTTAGAACTATGCCGGTGTGTTGTAGTGTTAGAACTAGGGCGAGGCCGGTGTGTTGTAGTGTAGTATTAGAACTAGGGCGACGCTGGTGTGTTTGTAGTTTTAGTTCTAGGGCGAGGCCGGTGTGTTGTAGTTTAGTATTAGAACTAGGGCGAGGCCGGTGTGTTGTAGTGTAATATTAGAACTAGGGCGAGGCCGGTGTGTTGTAGTGTACTGTTAGAACTAGGGCGAGGCCGGTGTGTTGTAGTATTAGAACTAGGGCTAGGCAGGTGTAGTGTAGTATTAGAACTAGGACGAGGCCGGTGTGTTGTAGTGTAATATTAGAACTAGGGCGAGGCCGGTGTGTTGTAGTATTAGAACTAGGGCTAGGCAGGTGTAGTGTAGTATTAGAACTAGGGCGAGGCCGGTGTGTTGTAGTGTAATATTAGAACTAGGGCGAGGCCGGTGTGTTGTAGTGTAGTATTAGAACTAGGACGATGCCGGTGTGTTGTAGTATTAGAACTAGGGCGAGGCCGGTGTGTTGTAGTGTTAGAACTAGGGCGAGGCCGGTGTGTTGTAGGGTTAGAACTAGGGCGAGGCCGGTGTGTTGTAGTGTTAGAACCAGGGCGAGCCCAGTGTGTCGTTGTGTTAGTTCTAGGGCGAGGTCGGTGTGTTGTAGTGTTAGAACTAGGGCGAGGCCGGTGTGTTGTAGTGTTAGAACTAGGGCGAGGCCAGTGTGTTGTCGTGTTAGAACTAGGCCGGTGTGTTGTAGTGTTAGAACTAGGGCGAGGCCGGTGTGTTGTAGTGTAGTATTAGAACTAGGGCGAGGCCGGTGTGTTGTAGTGTAGTATTAGAACTAGGGCGAGTCCAGTGTGTTGTAGTGTAGTATTAGAACTAGGGCAAGGCCGGTGTGTTGTCGTGTTAGAACTAGGGCGAGGCCGGTGTGTTGTCGTGTTAGAACTAGGGCGAGGCCAGTGTGTTGTCGTGTTAGAACTAGGGCGAGGCCGGTGTGTTGTCGTGTTAGAACTAGGGCGAGACCGGTGTGTTGTAGTGTTAGAACCAGGGCGAGGCCAGTGTGTTGTCGTGTTAGAACTAGGGCGAGGCCGGTGTGTTTAGTGTTAGAACTAGGGCGAGGTCGGTTTGTTGTAGTGTTAGAACTAGGGCGAGGCCGGTGTGTTGTAGTGTTGGAACTAGGGCGAGGCCAGTGTGTTGTCGTGTTAGAACTATGCCGGTGTGTTGTAGTGTTAGAACTAGGGCGAGGCCGGTGTGTTGTAGTGTAGTATTAGAACTAGGGCGACGCTGGTGTGTTTGTAGTTTTAGTTCTAGGGCGAGGCCGGTGTGTTGTAGTTTAGTATTAGAACTAGGGCGAGGCCGGTGTGTTGTAGTGTAATATTAGAACTAGGGCGAGGCCGGTGTGTTGTAGTGTAATATTAGAACTAGGGCGAGGCCGGTGTGTTGTAGTGTACTGTTAGAACTAGGGCGAGGCCGGTGTGTTGTAGTATTAGAACTAGGGCTAGGCAGGTGTAGTGTAGTATTAGAACTAGGACGAGGCCGGTGTGTTGTAGTGTAATATTAGAACTAGGGCGAGGCCGGTGTATTGTAGTATTAGAACTAGGGCTAGGCAGGTGTAGTGTAGTATTAGAACTAGGGCGAGGCCGGTGTGTTGTAGTGTAATATTAGAACTAGGGCGAGGCCGGTGTGTTGTAGTGTAGTATTAGAACTAGGACGATGCCGGTGTGTTGTATTATTAGAACTAGGGCGAGGCCGGTGTGTTGTAGTGTTAGAACTAGGGCGAGGCCGGTGTGTTGTAGGGTTAGAACTAGAGCGAGGCCGGTGTGTTGTAGTGTTAGAACCAGGGCGAGCCCAGTGTGTCGTTGTGTTAGTTCTAGGGCGAGGTCGGTGTGTTGTAGTGTTAGAACTAGGGCGAGGCCGGTGTGTTGTAGTGTTAGAACTAGGGCGAGGCCAGTGTGTTGTCGTGTTAGAACTAGACCGGTGTGTTGTAGTGTTAGAACTAGGGCGAGGCCGGTGTGTTGTAGTGTAGTATTAGAACTAGGGCGAGGCCGGTGTGTTGTAGTGTAGTATTAGAACTAGGGCGAGTCCAGTGTGTTGTAGTGTAGTATTAGAACTAGGGCAAGGCCGGTGTGTTGTCGTGTTAGAACTAGGGCGAGGCCGGTGTGTTGTCGTGTTAGAACTAGGGCGAGGCCAGTGTGTTGTCGTGTTAGAACTAGGGCGAGGCCGGTGTGTTGTCGTGTTAGAACTAGGGCGAGAACGGTGTGTTGTAGTGTTAGAACCAGGGCGAGGCCAGTGTGTTGTCGTGTTAGAACTAGGGCGAGGCCGGTGTGTTTAGTGTTAGAACTAGGGCGAGGTCGGTTTGTTGTAGTGTTAGAACTAGGGCGAGGCCGGTGTATTGTAGTGTTGGAACTAGGGCGAGGCCAGTGTGTTGTCGTGTTAGAACTATGCCGGTGTGTTGTAGTGTTAGAACTAGGGCGAGGCCGGTGTGTTGTAGTGTAGTATTAGAACTAGGGCGACGCTGGTGTGTTTGTAGTTTTAGTTCTAGGGCGAGGCCGGTGTGTTGTAGTTTAGTATTAGAACTAGGGCGAGGCCGGTGTGTTGTAGTGTAATATTAGAACTAGGGCGAGGCCGGTGTGTTGTAGTGTAATATTAGAACTAGGGCGAGGCCGGTGTGTTGTAGTGTACTGTTAGAACTAGGGCGAGGCCGGTGTGTTGTAGTATTAGAACTAGGGCTAGGCAGGTGTAGTGTAGTATTAGAACTAGGGCGAGGCCGGTGTGTTGTAGTATTAGAACTAGGGCTAGGCAGGTGTAGTGTAGTATTAGAACTAGGGCGAGGCCGGTGTGTTGTAGTGTAATATTAGAACTAGGACGATGCCGGTGTGTTGTAGTATTAGAACAAGGGCGAGGCCGGTGTGTTGTAGTGTTAGAACTAGGGCGAGGCCGGTGTGTTGTAGGGTTAGAACTAGGGCGAGGCCGGTGTGTTGTAGTGTTAGAACCAGGGCGAGCCCAGTGTGTCGTTGTGTTAGTTCTAGGGCGAGGTCGGTGTGTTGTAGTGTTAGAACTAGGGCGAGGCCGGTGTGTTGTAGTGTTAGAACTAGGGCGAGGCCAGTGTGTTGTCGTGTTAGAACTAGGCCGGTGTGTTGTAGTGTTAGAACTAGGGCGAGGCCGGTGTGTTGTAGTGTAGTATTAGAACTAGGGCGAGGCCGGTGTGTTGTAGTGTAGTATTAGAACTAGGGCGAGTCCAGTGTGTTGTAGTGTAGTATTAGAACTAGGGCAAGGCCGGTGTGTTGTCGTGTTAGAACTAGGGCGAGGCCGGTGTGTTGTCGTGTTAGAACTAGGGCGAGGCCAGTGTGTTGTCGTGTTAGAACTAGGGCGAGAACGGTGTGTTTAGTGTTAGAACTAGGGCGAGGCCAGTGTGTTGTCGTGTTAGAACTAGGGCGAGGCCGGTGTGTTGTAGTGTTAGAACTAGGGCGAGGCCGGTGTGTTGTAGTGTAGTATTAGAACTAGGGCGACGCTGGTGTGTTTGTAGTGTTAGTTCTAGGGCGAGGCCGGTGTGTTGTAGTTTAGTATTAGAACTAGGGCGAGGCCGGTGTGTTGTAGTGTAATATTAGAACTAGGGCGAAGCCGGTGTGTTGTAGTGTAATATTAGAACTAGGGCGAGGCCGGTGTGTTGTAGTGTACTATTAGAACTAGGGCGAGGCCGGTGTGTTGTAGTGTACTGTTAGAACTAAGGCGAGGCCGGTGTGTTGTAGTATTAGAACTAGGGCTAGGCATTTGTAGTGTAGTATTAGAACTAGGACGATGCCGGTGTGTTGTAGTATTAGAACTAGGGCGAGGCCGGTGTGTTGTAGTGTTAGAACTAGGGCGAGGCCGGTGTGTTGTAGGGTTAGAACTAGGGCGAGGCCGGTGTGTTGTAGTGTTAGAACCAGGGCGAGCCCAGTGTGTCGTTGTGTTAGTTCTAGGGCGAGGTCGGTGTGTTGTAGTGTTAGAACTAGGGCGATGCCGGTGTGTTGTAGTGTTAGAACTAGGGCGAGGCCAGTGTGTTGTCGTGTTAGAACTAGGCCGGTGTGTTGTAGTCTTAGAACTAGGGCGAGGCCGGTGTGTTGTAGTGTAGTATTAGAACTAGGGCGAGGCCGGTGTGTTGTAGTGTAGTATTAGAACTAGGGCGAGTCCAGTGTGTTGTAGTGTAGTATTAGAACTAGGGCAAGGCCGGTGTGTTGTCGTGTTAGAACTAGGGCGAGGCCAGTGTGTTGTCGTGTTAGAACTAGGGCGAGGCCGGTGTGTTGTCGTGTTAGAACTAGGGCGAGAACGGTGTGTTTAGTGTTAGATCTAGGGCGAGGTCGATGTGTTGTAGTGTTAGAACTAGGGCGAGGCCGGTGTGTTGTAGTGTTATAACTAGGGCGAGGCCAGTGTGTTGTCGTGTTAGAACTAGGCCGGTGTGTTGTAGTGTTAGAACTAGGGCGAGGCCGGTGTGTTGTAGTGTAGTATTAGAACTAGGGCGATGCTGGTGTGTTTGTAGTGTTAGTTCTAGGGCGAGGCCGGTGTGTTGTAGTTTAGTATTAGAACTAGGGCGAGGCCGGTGTGTTGTAGTGTTAGAACTAGGGCGAGGCCAGTGTGTTGTCGTGTTAGAACTAGGCCGGTGTGTTGTAGTGTTAGAACTAGGGCGAGGCCGGTGTGTTGTAGTGTAGTATTAGAACTAGGGCGAGGCCGGTGTGTTGTAGTGTAGTATTAGAACTAGGGCGAGTTCAGTGTGTTGTAGTGTAGTATTAGAACTAGGGCAAGGCCGGTGTGTTGTCGTGTTAGAACTAGGGCGAGGCCGGTGTGTTGTCGTGTTAGAACTAGGGCGAGGCCAGTGTGTTGTCGTGTTAGAACTAGGGCGAGGCCGGTGTGTTGTCGTGTTAGAACTAGGGCGAGGCCGGTGTGTTGTAGTGTTAGAACCAGGGCGAGGCCGGTGTGTTTAGTGTTAGAACTAGGGCGAGGTCGGTGTGTTGTAGTGTTAGAACTAGGGCGAGGCCGGTGTGTTGTAGTGTTGGAACTAGGGCGAGGCCAGTGTGTTGTCGTGTTAGAACTATGCCGGTGTGTTGTAGTGTTAGAACTAGGGCGAGGCCGGTGTGTTGTAGTGTAGTATTAGAACTAGGGCGACGCTGGTGTGTTTGTAGTTTTAGTTCTAGGGCGAGGCCGGTGTGTTGTAGTTTAGTATTAGAACTAGGGCGAGGCCGGTGTGTTGTAGTGTAATATTAGAACTAGGGCGAGGCCGGTGTGTTGTAGTGTAATATTAGAACTAGGGCGAGGCCGGTGTGTTGTAGTGTACTGTTAGAACTAGGGCGAGGCCGGTGTGTTGTAGTATTAGAACTAGGGCTAGGCAGGTGTAGTGTAGTATTAGAACTAGGACGAGGCCGGTGTGTTGTAGTGTAATATTAGAACTAGGGCGAGGCCGGTGTGTTGTAGTATTAGAACTAGGGCTAGGCAGGTGTAGTGTAGTATTAGAACTAGGGCGAGGCCGGTGTGTTGTAGTGTAATATTAGAACTAGGACGATGCCGGTGTGTTGTAGTATTAGAACAAGGGCGAGGCCGGTGTGTTGTAGGGTTAGAACTAGGGCGAGGCCGGTGTGTTGTAGTGTTAGAACCAGGGCGAGCCCAGTGTGTCGTTGTGTTAGTTCTAGGGCGAGGTCGGTGTGTTGTAGTGTTAGAACTAGGGCGAGGCCGGTGTGTTGTAGTGTTAGAACTATGGCGAGGCCAGTGTGTTGTCGTGTTAGAACTAGGCCGGTGTGTTGTAGTGTTAGAACTAGGGCGAGGCCGGTGTGTTGTAGTATTAGAACTAGGGCGAGGCCGGTGTGTTGTAGTGTAGTATTAGAACTAGGGCGAGTCCAGTGTGTTGTAGTGTAGTATTAGATCTAGGGCAAGGCCGGTGTGTTGTCGTGTTAGAACTAGGGCGAGGCCGGTGTGTTGTCGTGTTAGAACTAGGGCGAGGCCAGTGTGTTGTCGTGTTAGAACTAGGGCGAGGCCGGTGTGTTGTCGTGTTAGAACTAGGGCGAGAACGGTGTGTTTAGTGTTAGAACTAGGGCGAGGCCAGTGTGTTGTCGTGTTAGAACTAGGGCGAGGCCGGTGTGTTGTAGTGTTAGAACTAGGGCGAGGCCGGTGTGTTGTAGTGTAGTATTAGAACTAGGGCGACGCTGGTGTGTTTGTAGTGTTAGTTCTAGGGCGAGGCCGGTGTGTTGTAGTATAATATTAGAACTAGGGCGAAGACGGTGTGTTGTAGTGTAATATTAGAACTAGGGCGAGGCCAGTGTGTTGTAGTGTACTATTAGAACTAGGGCGAGGCCGGTGTGTTGTAGTGTACTGTTAGAACTAAGGCGAGGCTGGTGTGTTGTAGTATTAGAACTAGGGCTAGGCATTTGTAGTGTAGTATTAGAACTAGGACGATGCCGGTGTGTTGTAGTATTAGAACTAGGGCGAGACCGGTGTGTTGTAGTGTTAGAACTAGGGCGAGGCCGGTGTGTTGTAGGGTTAGAACTAGGGCGAGGCCAGTGTGTTGTCGTGTTAGAACTAGGCCGGTGTGTTGTAGTCTTAGAACTAGGGCGAGGCCGGTGTGTTGTAGTGTAGTATTAGAACTAGGGCGAGGCCGGTGTGTTGTAGTGTAGTATTAGAACTAGGGCGAGTCCAGTGTGTTGTAGTGTAGTATTAGAACTAGGGCAAGGCCGGTGTGTTGTCGTGTTAGAACTAGGGCGAGGCCGGTGTGTTGTCGTGTTAGAACTAGGGCGAGGCCGGTGTGTTGTCGTGTTAGAACTAGGGCGAGAACGGTGTGTTTAGTGTTAGAACTAGGGCGAGGTCGATGTGTTGTAGTGTTAGAACTAGGGCGAGGCCGGTGTGTTGTAGTGTTATAACTAGGGCGAGGCCAGTGTGTTGTCGTGTTAGAACTAGGCCGGTGTGTTGTAGTGTTAGAACTAGGGCGAGGCCGGTGTGTTGTAGTGTAGTATTAGAACTAGGGCGATGCTGGTGTGTTTGTAGTGTTAGTTCTAGGGCGAGGCCGGTGTGTTGTAGTGTAATATTAGAACTAGGGCGAGGCCGGTGTGTTGTAGTGTAATATTAGAACTAGGGCGAGGCCGGTGTGTTGTAGTGTACTGTTAGAACTAGGGCGAGGCCGGTGTGTTGTAGTATTAGAACTAGGGCTAGGCAGGTGTAGTGTAGTATTAGAACTAGGACGATGCCGGTGTGTTGTAGTGTACTGTTAGAACTAGGGCGAGGCCGGTGTGTTGTAGTGTTAGAACCAGGGCGAGCCCAGTGTGTCGTTGTGTTAGTTCTAGGGCGAGGCCGGTGTGTTGTAGTGTTAGAACTAGGACGAGGCAGTTGTTTTGTAGTGTTAGAACCAGGGCATGCCTAGTGTGTTGTAGTGTTAGAACTAGGGCGAGGCCGGTGTGTTGTAGTGTTAGAACTAGGGCGAGGCCGGTGTGTTGTAGTGTTAGAACCAATGGCAAGCCCAGTGTGTTGTAGTGTTAGTTCTAGGGCGAGGCCGGTGTGTTGTAGTGTTAGTTCTAGGGCGAGGCCGGTGTGTTGTAGTGTAGTATTAGAACTAGGGCGAGGCCGGTGTGTTGTAGTGTAGTATTAGAACTAGGGCGAGGCCGGTGTGTTGTAGTGTAGTATTAGAACTAGGGCGAGGCCGGTGTGTTGTAGTGTTAGTTCTAGGGCGAGGCCGGTGTGTTGTAGTGTTAGAACTAGGGCGAGGCCGGTGTGTTGTAGTGTTAGAACCAGGGCGAGGCCAGTGTTTTGTCGTGTTAGAACTAGGGCGAGGCCGATGTGTTTAGTGTTAGAACTAGGGCGAGGCCGGTGTGTTGTAGTGTTGGAACTAGGGCGAGGCCAGTGTGTTGTCGTGTTAGAACTATGCCGGTGTGTTGTAGTGTTAGAACTAGGGCGAGGCCAGTGTGTTGTCGTGTTAGAACTAGGGCGAGAACGGTGTGTTTAGTGTTAGAACTAGGGCGAGGTCGGTGTGTTGTAGTGTTAGAACTAGGGCGAGGCCGGTGTGTTGTAGTGTTGGAACTAGGGCGAGGCCAGTGTGTTGTCGTGTTAGAACTATGCCGGTGTGTTGTAGTGTTAGAACTAGGGCGAGGCCGGTGTGTTGTAGTGTTAGTTCTAGGGCGACGCTGGTGTGTTTGTAGTGTTAGTTCTAGGGCGAGGCCGGTGTGTTGTAGTTTAGTATTAGAACTAGGGCGAGGCCGGTGTGTTGTAGTGTAATATTAGAACTAGGGCGAGGCCGGTGTGTTGTAGTGTAATATTAGAACTAGGGCGAGGCCGGTGTGTTGTAGTGTACTGTTAGAACTAGGGCGAGGCCGGTGTGTTGTAGTATTAGAACTAGGGCGAGGCCGGTGTGTTGTAGTGTTAGAACTAGGGCGAGGCCGGTGTGTTGTAGGGTTAGAACTAGGGCGAGGCCGGTGTGTTGTAGTGTTAGAACCAGGGCGAGCCCAGTGTGTCGTTGTGTTAGTTCTAGGGCGAGGTCGGTGTGTTGTATTGTTAGAAATAGGGCGAGGCCAGTGTGTTGTCGTGTTAGAACTAGGCCGGTGTGTTGTAGTGTTAGAACTAGGGCGAGGCCGGTGTGTTGTAGTGTAGTATTAGAACTAGGGCGAGGCCGGTGTGTTGTAGTATTAGAACTAGGGCGAGTCCAGTGTGTTGTAGTGTAGTATTAGAACTAGGGCAAGGCCGGTGTGTTGTCGTGTTAGAACTAGGGTGAGGCCGGTGTGTTGTAGTGTTAGAACTAGGGCGAGGCCAGTGTGTTGTCGTGTTAGAACTAGGGCGAGAACGGTGTGTTTAGTGTTAGAACTAGGGCGAGGCCAGTGTGTTGTCGTGTTAGAACTAGGGCGAGGCCGGTGTGTTGTAGTGTTAGAACTAGGGCGAGGCCGGTGTGTTGTAGTATTAGAACTAGGGCGACGCTGGTGTGTTTGTAGTGTTAGTTCTAGGGCGAGGCCGGTGTGTTGTAGTTTAGTATTAGAACTAGGGCGAGGCCGGTGTGTTGTAGTGTAATATTAGAACTAGGGCGAGGCCGGTGTGTTGTAGTGTAATATTAGAACTAGGGCGAGGCCAGTGTGTTGTAGTGTACTATTAGAACTAGGGCGAGGCCGGTGTGTTGTAGTATTAGAACTAGGGCTAGGCAGGTGTAGTGTAGTATTAGAACTAGGACGATGCCGGTGTGTTGTAGTATTAGAACTAGGGCGAGGCCGGTGTGTTGTAGTGTTAGAACTAGGACGAGGCCGGTGTGTTGTAGGGTTAGAACTAGGGCGAGGCCGGTGTGTTGTAGTGTTAGAACCAGGGCGAGCCCAGTGTGTCGTTGTGTTAGTTCTAGGGCGAGGTCGGTGTGTTGTAGTGTTAGAACTAGGGCGAGGCCAGTATGTTGTCGTGTTAGAACTAGGGCGAGAACGGTGTGTTTAGTGTTAGAACTAGGGCGAGGCCGGTGTGTTGTAGTGTTGGAACTAGGGCGAGAACGGTGTGTTTAGTGTTAGAACTAGGGCGAGGCCGGTGTGTTGTAGTGTTGGAACTAGGGCGAGGCCAGTGTGTTGTCGTGTTAGAACTATGCCGGTGTGTTGTAGTGTTAGAACTAGGGCGAGGCCGGTGTGTTGTAGTGTAGTATTAGTTCTAGGGCGAGGCCGGTGTGTTGTAGTTTAGTATTAGAACTAGGGCGAGGCCGGTGTGTTTAGTGTTAGAACTAGGGCGAGGCCGGTGTGTTTAGTGTTAGAACTAGGGCGATACCGGTGTGTTTAGTGTTAGAACTAGGGCGAGGCCGGTGTGTTGTAGTGTTAGAACTAGGGCGAGGCCGGTGTGTTGTAGTGTAGTATTAGAACTAGGGCGAGGCCATTGTGTTGTCGTGTTAGAACTAGGGCGAGGCCGGTGTGTTTAGTGTTAGAACTAGGGCGAGGCCGGTGTGTTTAGTGTTAGAACTAGGGCGATACCGGTGTGTTTAGTGTTAGAACTAGGGCGAGGCCGGTGTGTTGTAGTGTTAGAACTAGGGCGAGGTCGGTGTGTTGTAGTGTTAGAACTAGGGCGAGGCCGGTGGGTTGTAGTATTAGAACTAGGGCGAAGCAGGTGTAGTGTAGTATTAGAACTAGGGCGAAGCAGGTGTAGTGTAGTATTAGAACTAGGGCGAAGCAGGTGTAGTGTAGTATTAGAACTAGGGCGAGGCCGGTGTGTTGTAGTGTTAGAATTAGGGCGAGGCAGGTGTTTTGTAGTGTAGTATTAGAACTAGGGCGAGGCCGGTGTGTTGTAGTGTAGTATTAGAACTAGGGCGAGGCCGGTGTGTTGTAGTGTAGTATTAGAACTAGGGCGAGGCCGGTGTGTTGTAGTGTAGTATTAGAACTAGGGCGAGGCCGGTGTGTTGTAGTATTAGAACTAGGGCGAGGCCGGTGTGTTGTATTATTAGAACTAGGGCGTGGCCTGTGTGTTGTAGTGTTAGAACTAGGGCGAGGCCGGTGTGTTGTAGTGTTAGAACTAGGGCGAGGCCGGTGTGTTGTAGGGTTAGAACTAGGGCGAGGCCGGTGTGTTGTAGTGTTAGAACTAGGGCGAGGCCGGTGTGTTGTAGGGTTAGAACTAGGGCGAGGCCAGTGTGTTGTAGTGTAGTATTAGAACTAGGGCGTGGCCGGTGTGTTGTAGTGTAGTATTAGAACTAGGGCGAAGCAGGTGTGTTGTAGGGTTAGAACTAGAGCGAGGCCGGTGTGTTGTAGTGTTAGAACCAGGGCATGCCTAGTGTGTTGTAGGGTTAGAACTAGGGCGAGGCCGGTGTGTTGTAGGGTTAGAACTAGGGCGAGGCCGGTGTGTTGTAGTGTTAGAACTAGGGCGAGGCCGGTGTGTTGTAGGGTTAGAACTAGGGCGAGGCCGGTGTGTTGTAGGGTTAGAACTAGGGCGAGGCCGGTGTGTTGTAGGGTTAGAACTAGGGGGAGTCCAGTGTGTTGTAGGGTTAGAACTAGGGCGAGGCCGGTGTGTTGTAGTGTTAGAACCAGGGCGAGTCCAGTATGTTGTAGTGTAGTGTTATTTCTTGGGCGTTGCCGGTGTGTTGTAGTGTTAGAACTAGGGCGAGGCCGGTGTGTTGTAGTGTTAGAACTAGGGCGAGGCCGGTGTGTTGTAGGGTTAGAACTAGGGCGAGGCCGGTGTGTTGTAGGGTTAGAACTAGGGCGAGGCCGGTGTGTTGTAGGGTTAGAACTAGGGGGAGTCCAGTGTGTTGTAGGGTTAGAACTAGGGCGAGGCCGGTGTGTTGTAGTGTTAGAACCAGGGCGAGTCCAGTATGTTGTAGTGTAGTGTTATTTCTGGGGCGTTGCCGGTGTGTTGTAGTGTTAGAACTAGGGCGAGGCCGGTGTGTTGTAGTGTAGTGTTAGAACTAGGGCGAGGCCGGTGTGTTGTAGTGTTAGTTCTAGGGCGAGGCCGTTGTGTTGTAGTGTTAGAACTAGGGCGAGGCCAGTGTGTTGTAGTGTTAGAACCAGGGCATGCCTAGTGTGTTGTAGTATTAGAACTAGGGCGAGTCCAGTGTGTTGTAGTGTAGTATTAGAACTAGGGCGAGTCCAGTGTGTTGTAGTGTTAGAACTAGGGCGAGGACGGTGTGTTGTAGTTTAGTATTAGAACTAGGGCGAGGCCGGTGTGTTGTAGTGTAATATTAGAACTAGGGCGAGGCCGGTGTGTTGTAGTGTAATATTAGAACTAGGGCGAGGCCGGTGTGTTGTAGTGTACTGTTAGAACTAGGGCGAGGCCGGTGTGTTGTAGTATTAGAACTAGGGCTAGGCAGGTGTAGTGTAGTATTAGAACTAGGACGAGGCCGGTGTGTTGTAGTGTAATATTAGAACTAGGGCGAGGCCGGTGTGTTGTAGTATTAGAACTAGGGCTAGGCAGGTGTAGTGTAGTATTAGAACTAGGGCGAGGCCGGTGTGTTGTAGTGTAATATTAGAACTAGGACGATGCCGGTGTGTTGTAGTATTAGAACAAGGGCGAGGCCGGTGTGTTGTAGGGTTAGAACTAGGGCGAGGCCGGTGTGTTGTAGTGTTAGAACCAGGGCGAGCCCAGTGTGTCGTTGTGTTAGTTCTAGGGCGAGGTCGGTGTGTTGTAGTGTTAGAACTAGGGCGAGGCCGGTGTGTTGTAGTGTTAGAACTATGGCGAGGCCAGTGTGTTGTCGTGTTAGAACTAGGCCGGTGTGTTGTAGTGTTAGAACTAGGGCGAGGCCGGTGTGTTGTAGTATTAGAACTAGGGCGAGGCCGGTGTGTTGTAGTGTAGTATTAGAACTAGGGCGAGTCCAGTGTGTTGTAGTGTAGTATTAGATCTAGGGCAAGGCCGGTGTGTTGTCGTGTTAGAACTAGGGCGAGGCCGGTGTGTTGTCGTGTTAGAACTAGGGCGAGGCCAGTGTGTTGTCGTGTTAGAACTAGGGCGAGGCCGGTGTGTTGTCGTGTTAGAACTAGGGCGAGAACGGTGTGTTTAGTGTTAGAACTAGGGCGAGGCCAGTGTGTTGTCGTGTTAGAACTAGGGCGAGGCCGGTGTGTTGTAGTGTTAGAACTAGGGCGAGGCCGGTGTGTTGTAGTGTAGTATTAGAACTAGGGCGACGCTGGTGTGTTTGTAGTGTTAGTTCTAGGGCGAGGCCGGTGTGTTGTAGTATAATATTAGAACTAGGGCGAAGACGGTGTGTTGTAGTGTAATATTAGAACTAGGGCGAGGCCAGTGTGTTGTAGTGTACTATTAGAACTAGGGCGAGGCCGGTGTGTTGTAGTGTACTGTTAGAACTAAGGCGAGGCTGGTGTGTTGTAGTATTAGAACTAGGGCTAGGCATTTGTAGTGTAGTATTAGAACTAGGACGATGCCGGTGTGTTGTAGTATTAGAACTAGGGCGAGACCGGTGTGTTGTAGTGTTAGAACTAGGGCGAGGCCGGTGTGTTGTAGGGTTAGAACTAGGGCGAGGCCAGTGTGTTGTCGTGTTAGAACTAGGCCGGTGTGTTGTAGTCTTAGAACTAGGGCGAGTCCGGTGTGTTGTAGTGTAGTATTAGAACTAGGGCGAGGCCGGTGTGTTGTAGTGTAGTATTAGAACTAGGGCGAGTCCAGTGTGTTGTAGTGTAGTATTAGAACTAGGGCAAGGCCGGTGTGTTGTCGTGTTAGAACTAGGGCGAGGCCGGTGTGTTGTCGTGTTAGAACTAGGGCGAGGCCGGTGTGTTGTCGTGTTAGAACTAGGGCGAGAACGGTGTGTTTAGTGTTAGAACTAGGGCGAGGTCGATGTGTTGTAGTGTTAGAACTAGGGCGAGGCCGGTGTGTTGTAGTGTTATAACTAGGGCGAGGCCAGTGTGTTGTCGTGTTAGAACTAGGCCGGTGTGTTGTAGTGTTAGAACTAGGGCGAGGCCGGTGTGTTGTAGTGTAGTATTAGAACTAGGGCGATGCTGGTGTGTTTGTAGTGTTAGTTCTAGGGCGAGGCCGGTGTGTTGTAGTGTAATATTAGAACTAGGGCGAGGCCGGTGTGTTGTAGTGTAATATTAGAACTAGGGCGAGGCCGGTGTGTTGTAGTGTACTGTTAGAACTAGGGCGAGGCCGGTGTGTTGTAGTATTAGAACTAGGGCTAGGCAGGTGTAGTGTAGTATTAGAACTAGGACGATGCCGGTGTGTTGTAGTGTACTGTTAGAACTAGGGCGAGGCCGGTGTGTTGTAGTGTTAGAACCAGGGCGAGCCCAGTGTGTCGTTGTGTTAGTTCTAGGGCGAGGCCGGTGTGTTGTAGTGTTAGAACTAGGACGAGGCAGTTGTTTTGTAGTGTTAGAACCAGGGCATGCCTAGTGTGTTGTAGTGTTAGAACTAGGGCGAGGCCGGTGTGTTGTAGTGTTAGAACTAGGGCGAGGCCGGTGTGTTGTAGTGTTAGAACCAATGGCAAGCCCAGTGTGTTGTAGTGTTAGTTCTAGGGCGAGGCCGGTGTGTTGTAGTGTTAGTTCTAGGGCGAGGCCGGTGTGTTGTAGTGTAGTATTAGAACTAGGGCGAGGCCGGTGTGTTGTAGTGTAGTATTAGAACTAGGGCGAGGCCGGTGTGTTGTAGTGTAGTATTAGAACTAGGGCGAGGCCGGTGTGTTGTAGTGTTAGTTCTAGGGCGAGGCCGGTGTGTTGTAGTGTTAGAACTAGGGCGAGGCCGGTGTGTTGTAGTGTTAGAACCAGGGCGAGGCCAGTGTTTTGTCGTGTTAGAACTAGGGCGAGGCCGGTGTGTTTAGTGTTAGAACTAGGGCGAGGCCGGTGTGTTGTAGTGTTGGAACTAGGGCGAGGCCAGTGTGTTGTCGTGTTAGAACTATGCCGGTGTGTTGTAGTGTTAGAACTAGGGCGAGGCCAGTGTGTTGTCGTGTTAGAACTAGGGCGAGAACGGTGTGTTTAGTGTTAGAACTAGGGCGAGGTCGGTGTGTTGTAGTGTTAGAACTAGGGCGAGGCCGGTGTGTTGTAGTGTTGGAACTAGGGCGAGGCCAGTGTGTTGTCGTGTTAGAACTATGCCGGTGTGTTGTAGTGTTAGAACTAGGGCGAGGCCGGTGTGTTGTAGTGTTAGTTCTAGGGCGACGCTGGTGTGTTTGTAGTGTTAGTTCTAGGGCGAGGCCGGTGTGTTGTAGTTTAGTATTAGAACTAGGGCGAGGCCGGTGTGTTGTAGTGTAATATTAGAACTAGGGCGAGGCCGGTGTGTTGTAGTGTAATATTAGAACTAGGGCGAGGCCGGTGTGTTGTAGTGTACTGTTAGAACTAGGGCGAGGCCGGTGTGTTGTAGTATTAGAACTAGGGCGAGGCCGGTGTGTTGTAGTGTTAGAACTAGGGCGAGGCCGGTGTGTTGTAGGGTTAGAACTAGGGCGAGGCCGGTGTGTTGTAGTGTTAGAACCAGGGCGAGCCCAGTGTGTCGTTGTGTTAGTTCTAGGGCGAGGTCGGTGTGTTGTATTGTTAGAAATAGGGCGAGGCCAGTGTGTTGTCGTGTTAGAACTAGGCCGGTGTGTTGTAGTGTTAGAACTAGGGCGAGGCCGGTGTGTTGTAGTGTAGTATTAGAACTAGGGCGAGGCCGGTGTGTTGTAGTATTAGAACTAGGGCGAGTCCAGTGTGTTGTAGTGTAGTATTAGAACTAGGGCAAGGCCGGTGTGTTGTCGTGTTAGAACTAGGGTGAGGCCGGTGTGTTGTAGTGTTAGAACTAGGGCGAGGCCAGTGTGTTGTCGTGTTAGAACTAGGGCGAGAACGGTGTGTTTAGTGTTAGAACTAGGGCGAGGCCAGTGTGTTGTCGTGTTAGAACTAGGGCGAGGCCGGTGTGTTGTAGTGTTAGAACTAGGGCGAGGCCGGTGTGTTGTAGTATTAGAACTAGGGCGACGCTGGTGTGTTTGTAGTGTTAGTTCTAGGGCGAGGCCGGTGTGTTGTAGTTTAGTATTAGAACTAGGGCGAGGCCGGTGTGTTGTAGTGTAATATTAGAACTAGGGCGAGGCCGGTGTGTTGTAGTGTAATATTAGAACTAGGGCGAGGCCAGTGTGTTGTAGTGTACTATTAGAACTAGGGCGAGGCCGGTGTGTTGTAGTATTAGAACTAGGGCTAGGCAGGTGTAGTGTAGTATTAGAACTAGGACGATGCCGGTGTGTTGTAGTATTAGAACTAGGGCGAGGCCGGTGTGTTGTAGTGTTAGAACTAGGACGAGGCCGGTGTGTTGTAGGGTTAGAACTAGGGCGAGGCCGGTGTGTTGTAGTGTTAGAACCAGGGCGAGCCCAGTGTGTCGTTGTGTTAGTTCTAGGGCGAGGTCGGTGTGTTGTAGTGTTAGAACTAGGGCGAGGCCAGTATGTTGTCGTGTTAGAACTAGGGCGAGAACGGTGTGTTTAGTGTTAGAACTAGGGCGAGGCCGGTGTGTTGTAGTGTTGGAACTAGGGCGAGAACGGTGTGTTTAGTGTTAGAACTAGGGCGAGGCCGGTGTGTTGTAGTGTTGGAACTAGGGCGAGGCCAGTGTGTTGTCGTGTTAGAACTATGCCGGTGTGTTGTAGTGTTAGAACTAGGGCGAGGCCGGTGTGTTGTAGTGTAGTATTAGTTCTAGGGCGAGGCCGGTGTGTTGTAGTTTAGTATTAGAACTAGGGCGAGGCCGGTGTGTTTAGTGTTAGAACTAGGGCGAGGCCGGTGTGTTTAGTGTTAGAACTAGGGCGATACCGGTGTGTTTAGTGTTAGAACTAGGGCGAGGCCGGTGTGTTGTAGTGTTAGAACTAGGGCGAGGCCGGTGTGTTGTAGTGTAGTATTAGAACTAGGGCGAGGCCATTGTGTTGTCGTGTTAGAACTAGGGCGAGGCCGGTGTGTTTAGTGTTAGAACTAGGGCGAGGCCGGTGTGTTTAGTGTTAGAACTAGGGCGATACCGGTGTGTTTAGTGTTAGAACTAGGGCGAGGCCGGTGTGTTGTAGTGTTAGAACTAGGGCGAGGTCGGTGTGTTGTAGTGTTAGAACTAGGGCGAGGCCGGTGGGTTGTAGTATTAGAACTAGGGCGAAGCAGGTGTAGTGTAGTATTAGAACTAGGGCGAAGCAGGTGTAGTGTAGTATTAGAACTAGGGCGAAGCAGGTGTAGTGTAGTATTAGAACTAGGGCGAGGCCGGTGTGTTGTAGTGTTAGAATTAGGGCGAGGCAGGTGTTTTGTAGTGTAGTATTAGAACTAGGGCGAGGCCGGTGTGTTGTAGTGTAGTATTAGAACTAGGGCGAGGCCGGTGTGTTGTAGTGTAGTATTAGAACTAGGGCGAGGCCGGTGTGTTGTAGTGTAGTATTAGAACTAGGGCGAGGCCGGTGTGTTGTAGTATTAGAACTAGGGCGAGGCCGGTGTGTTGTATTATTAGAACTAGGGCGTGGCCTGTGTGTTGTAGTGTTAGAACTAGGGCGAGGCCGGTGTGTTGTAGTGTTAGAACTAGGGCGAGGCCGGTGTGTTGTAGGGTTAGAACTAGGGCGAGGCCGGTGTGTTGTAGTGTTAGAACTAGGGCGAGGCCGGTGTGTTGTAGGGTTAGAACTAGGGCGAGGCCAGTGTGTTGTAGTGTAGTATTAGAACTAGGGCGTGGCCGGTGTGTTGTAGTGTAGTATTAGAACTAGGGCGAAGCAGGTGTGTTGTAGGGTTAGAACTAGAGCGAGGCCGGTGTGTTGTAGTGTTAGAACCAGGGCATGCCTAGTGTGTTGTAGGGTTAGAACTAGGGCGAGGCCGGTGTGTTGTAGGGTTAGAACTAGGGCGAGGCCGGTGTGTTGTAGTGTTAGAACTAGGGCGAGGCCGGTGTGTTGTAGGGTTAGAACTAGGGCGAGGCCGGTGTGTTGTAGGGTTAGAACTAGGGCGAGGCCGGTGTGTTGTAGGGTTAGAACTAGGGGGAGTCCAGTGTGTTGTAGGGTTAGAACTAGGGCGAGGCCGGTGTGTTGTAGTGTTAGAACCAGGGCGAGTCCAGTATGTTGTAGTGTAGTGTTATTTCTTGGGCGTTGCCGGTGTGTTGTAGTGTTAGAACTAGGGCGAGGCCGGTGTGTTGTAGTGTTAGAACTAGGGCGAGGCCGGTGTGTTGTAGGGTTAGAACTAGGGCGAGGCCGGTGTGTTGTAGGGTTAGAACTAGGGCGAGGCCGGTGTGTTGTAGGGTTAGAACTAGGGGGAGTCCAGTGTGTTGTAGGGTTAGAACTAGGGCGAGGCCGGTGTGTTGTAGTGTTAGAACCAGGGCGAGTCCAGTATGTTGTAGTGTAGTGTTATTTCTGGGGCGTTGCCGGTGTGTTGTAGTGTTAGAACTAGGGCGAGGCCGGTGTGTTGTAGTGTAGTGTTAGAACTAGGGCGAGGCCGGTGTGTTGTAGTGTTAGTTCTAGGGCGAGGCCGTTGTGTTGTAGTGTTAGAACTAGGGCGAGGCCAGTGTGTTGTAGTGTTAGAACCAGGGCATGCCTAGTGTGTTGTAGTATTAGAACTAGGGCGAGTCCAGTGTGTTGTAGTGTAGTATTAGAACTAGGGCGAGTCCAGTGTGTTGTAGTGTTAGAACTAGGGCGAGGACGGTGTGTTGTAGTGTTAGAACTTGGGCGAGGCCGGTGTGTTGTAGTGTTAGAACTAGGGCGAGGCCGGTGTGTTGTAGTGTTAGAACTAGGGCGAGGCCGGTGTGTTGTAGGGTTAGAACTAGGGCGAGGCCGGTGTGTTGTACTTTAGTGTTAGAACTAGAGCGAGGCCGGTGTGTTGTAGTGTTAGAACCAGGGCATGCCTAGTGTGTTGTAGGGTTAGAACTAGGGCGAGGCCGGTGTGTTGTAGGGTTAGAACTAGGGCGAGGCCGGTGTGTTGTAGGGTTAGAACTAGGGCGAGTCCAGTGTGTTGTAGTGTTAGAACTTGGGCGCGGCCGGTGTGTTGTAGTGTAGTATTAGAACTAGGGCGAGGCCGGTGTGTTGTAGTGTAATATTAGAACTAGGGTGAGGCCAGTGTGTTGTAGTGTTAGAACTTGGGCGAGGCCGGTGTGTTGTAGGGTTAGAACTAGGGCGAGGCCGGTGTGTTGTAGGGTTAGAACTAGGGCGAGGCCGGTGTGTTGTAGTGTTAGAACTAGGGCGAGGCCGGTATGTTGTAGTGTTAGAACTAGGGCGAGGCCGGTGTGTTGTAGTGTTAGAACCTGGGCATGCCTAGCGTGTTGTAGTGTTAGAACTTGGGCGAGGCCGGTGTGTTGTAGTGTAATATTAGAACTAGGGCGAGTCCAGTGTGTTGTAGTGTTAGAACTTGGGCGAGGCCGGTGTGTTGTAGTGTAGTATTAGAACTAGGGCGAGGCCGGTGTGTTGTAGTGTAGTATTAGAACTAGGGCGAAGCAGGTGTGTTGTAGTATTAGAACTAGGGCGAGGCCAGTGTGTTGTAGTATTAGAACTAGGGCGAGGCCGGTGTGTTGTAGTATTAGAACTAGGGCGAGGCCGGTGTGTTGTAGTATTAGAACTAGGGCGAGGCCGGTTTGTTGTAGTGTTAGAACTAGGGCGAGGCCGGTGTGTTGTAGTCTTAGAACTAGGGCGAGGCCGGTGTGTTGTAGGGTTAGAAACTAGGGCGAGGCCGGTGTGTTGTAGTGTTAGAACCAGGGCGAGCCCAGTGTGTTGTAATGTTGTGTTATTTCTAGGGCGTTGCCGGTGTGTTGTAGTGTTAGAACTTGGGCGAGGCCGGTTTGTTGTAGTGTAGTATTAGAACTAGGGCGACGCCGGTGTGTTGTAGTGTTAGTTCTAGGGCGAGGCCGGTGTGTTGTAGTGTTAGAACTAGGGCAAGGCCGGTGTGTTGTAGTATTAGAACTAGGGCGAGTCCAGTGTGTTGTAGTATTAGAACTAGGGCGAGTCCAGTGTGTTGTAGTGTTAGAACTAGGGCGAGGCCGGTGTGTTGTAGTATTAGAACTAGGGCGAGGCCGGTGTGTTGTAGTGTTAGAACTAGGGCGAGGCCGGTGTGTTGTAGTGTTAGAACTAGGGCGAGGCCGGTGTGTTGTAGTGTAGTATTAGAACTAGGGCAACGCTGGTGTGTTTATAGTGTTAGTTCTAGGGCGAGGCCGGTGTGTTGTATTAGAACTAGGGCGAGGCCAGTGTGTTGTAGTGTAGTATCAGAACTAGTGCGAGGCCGGTGTGTTGCAGTGTAGTATTAGAACTAGGGCGAAGCAGGTGTGTTGTAGTATTAGAACTAGGGCGAGGCCGGTGTGTTGTAGTATTAGAACTAGGTCGAGGCCGGTGTGTTGTAGTATTAGAACTAGGGCGTGGCCGGTGTGTTGTAGTATTAGAACTAGGGCGAGGCCGGTGTGTTGTAGTGTAGTATTAGAACTAGGGCGAGGCCGGTGTGTTGTAGTGTTAGTTCTAGGGCGAGGCCGGTGTGTTGTAGTGTTAGAACTAGGGCGAGGCCGGTGTGTTGTAGTGTTAGAACCATGGCATGCCTAGTGTGTTGTAGTGTTAGAACTAGGGCGAGGCTGGTGTGTTGTAGGGTAGTATTAGAACTAGGGCGAGGCCGGTGTGTTGTAGTATTAGAACTAGGGCGAGGCCGGTGTGTTGTAGTATTAGAACTTGGGCGAGGCCGGTGTGTTGTAGTGTTAGAACTAGGGGAGGCCGGTGTGTTGTAGTGTTAGAACTAGGGCGAGGCCGGTGTGTTGTAGTGTTAGAACTAGGGCGAGGCCGGTGTGTTGTAGTGTTAGAACTAGGGCGAGGCCGGTGTGTTGTATTGTTAGAACTAGGGCGAGGCCGGTGTGTTGTAGGGTTAGAACTAGGGCGAGGCCGGTGTGTTGTAGGGTTAATTCTAGGGCGAGGCCGGTGTGTTGTAGTGTAGTATTCGAACCAGGGCGAGTCCAGTGTGTTGTAGGGTAGTATTAGAACTAGGGCGAGGCCGGTGTGTTGTAGTGTTAGAACCAGGGCAAGCCCAGTGTGTTGTAGTGTTAGAACCAGGGCATGCCTAGTGTGTTGTAGTGTTAGAACTAGGGCGAGGCCGGTGTGTTGTAGTGTAGTATTAGAACTAGGGCGAGGCCGGTGTGTTGTAGTCTTAGAACTAGTGCGAGTCCAGTGTGTTGTAGTGTTAGAACTAGGGCGAGTCCAGTCTGTTGTAGTGTTAGAACCAGGGCAAGCCCAGTGTGTTGTAGTGTTAGAACCAGGGCATGCCTAGTGTGTTGTAGTGTAAGAACTAGGGCGAGGCCGGTGTGTTGTAGTGTAGTATTAGAACTAGGGTGAGTCCAGTGTGTTGTAGTGTAGTATTAGAACTAGGGCAAGGCCGGTGTGTTGTCGTGTTAGAACTAGGGCGAGTCCAGTGTGTTGTAGCGTTAGAACTAGGGCAAGGCCGGTGTGTTGTAGTGTTAGAACTAGGGCAAGGCCGGTGTGTTGTAGTGTTAGAACTGGGGCGAGGCCGGTGTGTTGTAGTGTAGTATTAGAGCTAGGGTGAGTCCAGTGTGTTGTAGTCTTAGAACTAGTGCGAGTCCAGTGTGTTGTAGTGTTAGAACTAGGGCGAGTCCAGTCTGTTGTAGTGTTAGAACTAGGCCGAGGCCAGTGTGTTGTAGTGTTAGAACTAGGCCGAGGCCAGTGTGTTGTAGTGTTAGAACAAGGCCGAGGCCAGTGTGTTGTAGTGTAGTATTAGAACTAGGGCGAGGCCGGTGTGTTGTAGTGTTAGTTCTAGGGCGAGGCCGGTGTGTTGTAGTGTTAGTTCTAGGGCGAGGCCGGTGTGTTGTAGTGTAGTATTAGAACTAGGGCGAGGCCGGTGTGTTGTAGTGTTAGTTCTAGGGCGAGGCCGGTGTGTTGTAGTGTTAGTTCTACGGCGAGGCCGGTGTGTTGTTGTGTAGTGTTAGTTCTAGGGCGAGGCCGGTGTGTTGTTGTGTAGTATTAGAACTAGGGCGAGGCCGGTGTGTTGTAGTGTTAGAACTAGAGCGAGGCCTGTGTGTTGTAGTGTTAGAACTAGGGCGAGGCCAGTGGTTTGCAGTGTAGTGTTAGAACCAGGGCAAGCCCAGTGTGTTGTAGTGTTAGAACTAGGGCGAGGCCGGTGTGTTGTAGTGTAGTATTAGAACTAGGGCGAGTCCAGTGTGTTGTAGTGTTAGAAGTAGGGCGAGGCCGGTGTGTTGTAGTGTTAGAACTAGGGCGAGGCCGGTGTGTTGTAGTGTAGTATTAGAACTAGGGCGAGGCCGGTGTGTTGTAGTGTTAGAACTAGGGCGAGACCGGTGTGTTGAGGTGTTAGAACCAGGGCAAGCCCAGTGTGTTGTAGTGTTAGAACTAGGGCGAGGCTGATGTGTTGTAGTGTAGTATTAGAACTAGGGTGAGTCCAGTGTGTTGTAGTGTTAGAACTAGGGCGAGGCCGGTGTGTTGTAGTGTAGTATTTGAACTAGGGCGAGTCCAGTGTGTTGTAGTGTTAGAACTAGCGCAAGGCCGGTGTGTTGTAGTGTTAGAACTAGGGCGAGGCCTGTGTGTTGTAGTGTCAGAACTAGGGCGAGACCGGTGTGTTGTAGTGTTAGAACTAGGGCGAGGCCGGTGTGTTGTAGTGTTAGAACCAGGGCAAGCCCAGTGTGTTGTAGTGTTAGAACCAGGGCATGCCTAGTGTGTTGTAGTGTTAGAACTAGGGCGAGGCCGGTGTGTTGTAGTGTAGTATTAGAACTAGGGCGAGGCCGGTGTGTTGTAGTCTTAGAACTAGTGCGAGTCCAGTGTGTTGTAGTGTTAGAACTAGGGCGAGTCCAGTCTGTTGTAGTGTTAGAACCAGGGCAAGCCCAGTGTGTTGTAGTGTTAGAACCAGGGCATGCCTAGTGTGTTGTAGTGTTAGAACTAGGGCGAGGCCGGTGTGTTGTAGTGTAGTATTAGAACTAGGGTGAGTCCAGTGTGTTGTAGTGTAGTATTAGAACTAGGGCAAGGCCGGTGTGTTGTCGTGTTAGAACTAGGGCGAGTCCAGTGTGTTGTAGCGTTAGAACTAGGGCAAGGCCGGTGTGTTGTAGTGTTAGAACTAGGGCAAGGCCGGTGTGTTGTAGTGTTAGAACTGGGGCGAGGCCGGTGTGTTGTAGTGTAGTATTAGAGCTAGGGTGAGTCCAGTGTGTTGTAGTCTTACAACTAGTGCGAGTCCAGTGTGTTGTAGTGTTAGAACTAGGGCGAGTCCAGTCTGTTGTAGTGTTAGAACTAGGCCGAGGCCAGTGTGTTGTAGTGTTAGAACTAGGCCGAGGCCAGTGTGTTGTAGTGTTAGAACAAGGCCGAGGCCAGTGTGTTGTAGTGTAGTATTAGAACTAGGGCGAGGCCGGTGTGTTGTAGTGTTAGTTCTAGGGCGAGGCCGGTGTGTTGTAGTGTTAGTTCTAGGGCGAGGCCGGTGTGTTGTAGTGTAGTATTAGAACTAGGGCGAGGCCGGTGTGTTGTAGTGTTAGTTCTAGGGCGAGGCCGGTGTGTTGTAGTGTTAGTTCTACGGCGAGGCCGGTGTGTTGTTGTGTAGTGTTAGTTCTAGGGCGAGGCCGGTGTGTTGTTGTGTAGTATTAGAACTAGGGCGAGGCCGGTGTGTTGTAGTGTTAGAACTAGAGCGAGGCCTGTGTGTTGTAGTGTTAGAACTAGGGCGAGGCCAGTGGTTTGCAGTGTAGTGTTAGAACCAGGGCAAGCCCAGTGTGTTGTAGTGTTAGAACTAGGGCGAGGCCGGTGTGTTGTAGTGTAGTATTAGAACTAGGGCGAGTCCAGTGTGTTGTAGTGTTAGAAGTAGGGCGAGGCCGGTGTGTTGTAGTGTTAGAACTAGGGCGAGGCCGGTGTGTTGTAGTGTTAGTTCTAGGGCGAGGCCGGTGTGTTGTAGTGTTAGTTCTACGGCGAGGCCGGTGTGTTGTTGTGTAGTGTTAGTTCTAGGGCGAGGCCGGTGTGTTGTTGTGTAGTATTAGAACTAGGGCGAGGCCGGTGTGTTGTAGTGTTAGAACTAGAGCGAGGCCTGTGTGTTGTAGTGTTAGAACTAGGGCGAGGCCAGTGGTTTGCAGTGTAGTGTTAGAACCAGGGCAAGCCCAGTGTGTTGTAGTGTTAGAACTAGGGCGAGGCCGGTGTGTTGTAGTGTAGTATTAGAACTAGGGCGAGTCCAGTGTGTTGTAGTGTTAGAAGTAGGGCGAGGCCGGTGTGTTGTAGTGTTAGAACTAGGGCGAGGCCGGTGTGTTGTAGTGTAGTATTAGAACTAGGGCGAGGCCGGTGTGTTGTAGTGTTAGAACTAGGGCGAGACCGGTGTGTTGAGGTGTTAGAACCAGGGCAAGCCCAGTGTGTTGTAGTGTTAGAACTAGGGCGAGGCTGATGTGTTGTAGTGTAGTATTAGAACTAGGGTGAGTCCAGTGTGTTGTAGTGTTAGAACTAGGGCGAGGCCGGTGTGTTGTAGTGTAGTATTTGAACTAGGGCGAGTCCAGTGTGTTGTAGTGTTAGAACTAGCGCAAGGCCGGTGTGTTGTAGTGTTAGAACTAGGGCGAGGCCTGTGTGTTGTAGTGTCAGAACTAGGGCGAGACCGGTGTGTTGTAGTGTTAGAACTAGGGCAAGGCCGGTGTGTTGTAGTGTTAGAACCAGGGCAAGCCCAGTGTGTTGTAGTGTTAGAACCAGGGCATGCCTAGTGTGTTGTAGTGTTAGAACTAGGGCGAGGCCGGTGTGTTGTAGTGTAGTATTAGAACTAGGGCGAGGCCGGTGTGTTGTAGTCTTAGAACTAGTGCGAGTCCAGTGTGTTGTAGTGTTAGAACTAGGGCGAGTCCAGTCTGTTGTAGTGTTAGAACCAGGGCAAGCCCAGTGTGTTGTAGTGTTAGAACCAGGGCATGCCTAGTGTGTTGTAGTGTTAGAACTAGGGCGAGGCCGGTGTGTTGTAGTGTAGTATTAGAACTAGGGTGAGTCCAGTGTGTTGTAGTGTAGTATTAGAACTAGGGCAAGGCCGGTGTGTTGTCGTGTTAGAACTAGGGCGAGTCCAGTGTGTTGTAGCGTTAGAACTAGGGCAAGGCCGGTGTGTTGTAGTGTTAGAACTAGGGCAAGGCCGGTGTGTTGTAGTGTTAGAACTGGGGCGAGGCCGGTGTGTTGTAGTGTAGTATTAGAGCTAGGGTGAGTCCAGTGTGTTGTAGTCTTACAACTAGTGCGAGTCCAGTGTGTTGTAGTGTTAGAACTAGGGCGAGTCCAGTCTGTTGTAGTGTTAGAACTAGGCCGAGGCCAGTGTGTTGTAGTGTTAGAACTAGGCCGAGGCCAGTGTGTTGTAGTGTTAGAACAAGGCCGAGGCCAGTGTGTTGTAGTGTAGTATTAGAACTAGGGCGAGGCCGGTGTGTTGTAGTGTTAGTTCTAGGGCGAGGCCTGTGTGTTGTAGTGTTAGTTCTAGGGCGAGGCCGGTGTGTTGTAGTGTAGTATTAGAACTAGGGCGAGGCCGGTGTGTTGTAGTGTTAGTTCTAGGGCGAGGCCGGTGTGTTGTAGTGTTAGTTCTACGGCGAGGCCGGTGTGTTGTTGTGTAGTGTTAGTTCTAGGGCGAGGCCGGTGTGTTGTTGTGTAGTATTAGAACTAGGGCGAGGCCGGTGTGTTGTAGTGTTAGAACTAGAGCGAGGCCTGTGTGTTGTAGTGTTAGAACTAGGGCGAGGCCAGTGGTTTGCAGTGTAGTGTTAGAACCAGGGCAAGCCCAGTGTGTTGTAGTGTTAGAACTAGGGCGAGGCCGGTGTGTTGTAGTGTAGTATTAGAACTAGGGCGAGTCCAGTGTGTTGTAGTGTTAGAAGTAGGGCGAGGCCGGTGTGTTGTAGTGTTAGAACTAGGGCGAGGCCGGTGTGTTGTAGTGTAGTATTAGAACTAGGGCGAGGCCGGTGTGTTGTAGTGTTAGAACTAGGGCGAGACCGGTGTGTTGAGGTGTTAGAACCAGGGCAAGCCCAGTGTGTTGTAGTGTTAGAACTAGGGCGAGGCTGATGTGTTGTAGTGTAGTATTAGAACTAGGGTGAGTCCAGTGTGTTGTAGTGTTAGAACTAGGGCGAGGCCGGTGTGTTGTAGTGTAGTATTTGAACTAGGGCGAGTCCAGTGTGTTGTAGTGTTAGAACTAGCGCAAGGCCGGTGTGTTGTAGTGTTAGAACTAGGGCGAGGCCTGTGTGTTGTAGTGTCAGAACTAGGGCGAGACCGGTGTGTTGTAGTGTTAGAACTAGGGCGAGGCCGGTGTGTTGTAGTATTAGAACTAGGGCGAGTCCAGTGTGTTGTAGTGTTAGAACTAGGGGGAGTCCAGTGTGTTGTAGTGTTAGAACTAGTGCGAGTCCAGTGTGTTGTAGTGTTAGAACCAGGGCAAGGCCGGTGTGTTGTAGTGTTAGAACTAGGGCGAGGCCGGTGTGTTGTAGTGTTAGAACTAGGGCAATGCTGGTGTGTTATAACCTTATTATAACTATGGCTGGGTTGGCCACGTGACTGGAGACTTTTGTTATAATGCAGGTCTGTTACAACTGTGGCAAGGCTGGCCACGTGGCCCGAGACTGTGACCATGCCAACGAGCAGAAGTGCTACTCCTGTGGAGGTTTTGGACACATCCAGAAGGGCTGTGAGAAGGTCAAATGTTACAGGTGAGTTATCACATATACACATCCAGAAGGGCTGTTAGGTGAGATAACACACAGGTACTGTGTGGGTTCGGGACCGGCCCACTCCCCTTCTGGTACAAAATTATTTCCAATCTATCCTCTTTCTCACGGTCTCTATCCCCGATAAAGGAAAATATGCAAGTAAAAAACATTTTTAAGAACATTTACAAAATATATATATTTTTAAACAAGGTAGTGAAGTGTTACTGGTGAGTCCTGGATGTGCTATCTCTGACCTGTCACTTTCTCCTAGACTTGTTTAAGCCACATGGTAAACAGACTGATGCACAGATGCAGGACTGTGCTTTCTGAAGACTGACACACAGACTCATTACTGTGCTCCATCTTGAAAACACTCCCTTGTCTTAGCTAAACCTCGTCTCTCTCCTCTGTCTCCCATCAGGTGTGGTGAGATCGGCCATGTTGCCGTCCAGTGCAGCAAGGCCAGCGAAGTCAACTGCTACAATTGCGGAAAGTCTGGTCACCTGGCTAAAGAATGCACCATCGAGGCCACGGCCTAGCACTCTGCTGCCTTCCTACGCCCCTCCTTTTTCACATGGATGATTGTATTATTTTGTCTGAAACCTGCCCTCTGGCTACGGAGGTTTCTCCCAGACCAGTCTGCTGTAAAGTGCTGAATAATACACTTTCTGTATTTAATCCAAAATGTTTACTTTGGTAGAGGTTAATGTACAATGGTTTGTTAAAGAAGCCATTTTCCATGCCACTGGTGACAAGGGATGAGTTCTGAGTGGATGTCCTCCCCACCAGGTCCGGGGAAACCAGCCCTTCAAGTCAGAATGAAAGTTTGTCGGAACTTTTTAGTTTTTTGGAACATAACGGACTAGACCTGAGACAGCAGCACCACCCAGTGGTCGTTATGGGTTCAGTCCGTCCGACAGCAGCATGCAGACAGACCAGGACCAAACCCGTCACAACATGGTGTATGAATACAGACGGTCATAGCTAATTCACAAGAAAATACAAATATTTGTTTTTGTACAGTTAGCTGCTGAGTGTCAGAATCAGTCTTGATCCAGTAGTAAGTTAATGTGTGTTATATAACCATGGAAACAGATCAGAAAAAGAAAGGCTAAGAGAAAGAATGTTTTCACAAATCTAAATGTTATTTTTCTACAAAATAACACTTAGACCAGTGGTTTTCCAACCTTTTTCAATCGGGCCCCCCCCCTTCTATAAATATTTTGGGGGCGGTAGGGCGCTCCACGCCGACAATCGCACACCCGACAGTTTAGGAACCACTGACTTGGACAACTGTAAAAATATATAATTTGCTTGTACTCAGTTTAAGTGGAAAGGTAATGCAACTGAAATCCTCCAACATAATGTAATTTTAATCTCAATAAAGTGCAAGAAGGGAAGTTAGACTGAGTTGAATTGATCAGATTCCATCATTGCAATGAATTACTTATTTTTATTCACATTAACAAACTACAAGCGTATCCAGTATTCAACATGTACCTACCTCTAGGTGACGTTACAGTGTAAATACACAGTGCATTCGGAAAGTATTCAGAACCCACAACTTTTTCCAAATGTTACGTTACAGCCTTATTCTCATCTACAGTGCCTTGCGAAAGTATTCGGCCCCCTTGAACTTTGCGACCTTTTGCCACATTTCAGGCTTCAAACATAAAGATATAAAACTGCATTTTTTTGTGAAGAATCAACAAGTTGGACACAATCATGAAGTGGAACGACATTTATTGGATATTTCAAACTTTTTTAACAAATCAAAAACTGAAAAATTGGGCGTGCAAAATTATTCAGCCCCCTTAAGTTAATACTTTGTAGCGCCACCTTTTGCTGCGATTACAGCTGTAAGTCGCTTGGGGTATGTCTCTATCAGTTTTGCACATCGAGAGACTGACATTTTTTCCCATTCCTCCTTGCAAAACAGCTTGAGCTCTGAGGTTAGATGGAGAGCATTTGTGAACAGCAGTTTTCAGTTCTTTCCACAGATTCTCGATTGGATTCAGGTCTGGACTTTGACTTGGCCATTCTAACACCTGGATATGTTTATTTTTGAACCATTCCATTGTAGATTTTGCTTTATGTTTTGGATCATTGTCTTGTTGGAAGACAAATCTCCGTCCCAGTCTCAGGTCTTTTGCAGACTCCATCAGGTTTTCTTCCAGAATGGTATTGTATTTGGCTCCATCCATCTTCCCATCAATTTTAACCATCTTCCCTGTCCCTGCTGAAGAAAAGCAGGCCCAAACCATGATGCTGCCACCACCATGTTTGACAGTGGGGATGGTGGGTTGCTTTTACGCCAAACATAACGTTTTGCATTGTTGCCAAAAAGTTCAATTTTGGTTTCATCTGACCAGAGCACCTTCTTCCACATGTTTGGTGTGTCTCCCAGGTGGGTTGTGGCAAACTTTAAACTACACTTTTTATGGATATCTTTAAGAAATGGCTTTCTTCTTGCCACTCTTCCATAAAGGCCAGATTTGTGCAATATACGACTGATTGTTGTCCTATGGACAGAGTCTCCCACCTCAGCTGTAGATCTCTGCATTTCATCTAGAGTGATCATGGGCCACTTGGCTGCATCTCTGATCAGTCTTCTTGTATGAGCTGAAAGTTTAGAGGGACGGCCAGGTCTTGGTAGATTTGCAGTGGTCTGATACTCCTTCCATTTCAATAGTATCGCTTGCACAGTGCTCCTTGGGATGTTTAAAGCTTGGGAAATCTTTTTGTATCCAAATCCGGCTTTAAACTTCTTCACAACAGTATCTCGGACCTGCCTGGTGTGTTCCTTGTTCTTCATGATGCTCTCTGCGCTTTTAACGCACCTCTGAGACTATCACAGTGCAGGTGCATTTATACGGAGACTTGATTACACACAGGTGGATTGTATTTATCATCATTAGTCATTTAGGTCAACATTGGATCATTCAGAGATCCTCACTGAACTTCTGGAGAGAGTTTGCTGCACTGAAAGTAAAGGGGCTGAATAATTTTGCACGCCCAATTTTTCAGTTTTTGATTTGTTAAAAAAGTTTGAAATATCCAATAAATGTCGTTCCACTTCATGATTGTGTCCCACTTGTTGTTGATTCTTCACAAAAAAATACAGTTTTATATCTTTGTTTGAAGCCTGAAATGTGGCAAAAGGTCGCAAAGTTCAAGGGGGCCGAATACTTTCGCAAGGCACTGTATGTACACGATACCCCATAATGACAAAGATTTTTTTTTTTTGAATTCTTTGCAAATGTATAAAAAAAAAATTAAAACACATTTACATTTCAAACCCTTTACTCAGTACTTTGTTAAAGCACCTTTGGCTGCGATGATAGCCTCGCGTCCCATGGGTATGATGCTACAAACTTGGCACACCTGTATTTTGGGAGTTTCTCCCCTTCTTTGCAGATCTTCTCAAGCTCTGTCAGGTTGGATGTGGAGCGTCACCGTAAAGCTATTTTCAGGTCTCTCCAGAGATGTTTGATTGGGTTCAAGTCTGGGTTCTGGCTGGGCCACCCAAGGACATTCAAAGACTTGTCCCGAAACCACTCCTGTGTCTTGGCTGTTTGCTTAGGGTCTTTGTCCTGTTGGAAGATGAACCTTCGCCCCAGTTTGAGATCCTGAGCTCTCTGGAGCAGATTGTCAAGGATCTCTGTATTTTGCTCCATTCATCTTTCCCTCAATCTTGACTAGTCTCAGTCCCTGCGCTGAAAAACATCCCCACAGCATGATGCTGCAACCACCATGCTTCACTGTAGGGCTGGTATTGGCCAGGTGATGAGCAGTGCCTTGTTTCCTCCAGACGTGATGGTTGGCATTCAAGCCAAAGAGTTCAATCTTGGTTTCATCAGACCAGATAATCTTGTTTCTCATGGTCATAGTCCTTTTAAGTGCAGGGTAT